>NW_012154618.1:2987315-3116933 GCF_000956105.1 Propithecus coquereli | reverse complement strand
CACCATCCCCGGCTAATTTTTTCTGTATCTTTAGTTGTCCAGCTAATTTCTTTCTGTTTTTAGTAGAGACAGGGTCTCGCTTTTGCTCAGGCTGGTCTCGAACTCCTGAGCTCAAGCAATCCTCCCGCCTCGGCCTCCCAGAGTGCTAGGATTACAGGCGTGAGCCACCGCGCCCGGCCTGTACCAATCATTTTATACACGGCCTTTAACTTCATCGTTAGTATAATATTTACAGATAAAAAAAAAATGAGGTTTGGAGAAGTTAACTCACCCAGTGGCCCAGCTAGTAAATGGCAGTGGATGTTCAAGCTTGAGACTTGGATTTCTAAGCCTAAGCTCTTCCCAATGTACCACATTGCTCAAAGTGAAGCTTTTTTAGTGGCCACCAACCCTTTTTCCCTTTAAGGCATTTGGACGCTGTAACAGAACCTGGTTAGAGCCAGCCACATACATCTCCTTGACCTCACATGAGGTCAGAGCAGACAGTTCCCACTTTCATGGCTCCTAAGTGCGCTTGGCCAGATAATAGGGTAAGCTGGAACAGCTGGAGCATTAATGACCCAGAGGGATCCTCAACCAGGGAGGGTTGGCAATTGGTGGATAACTACCCCAGCTTCCTTGTCCCTCCAACAGACAATCCAAAAGTGTGATCCACACAGTCTCTAAGGGGTTGCTGTGAGGCTGAGGCCTCATTGCCTACAGATGTAGTCTGCTCATTACCATACCCTTTATTGGTCTCACTTCCCTTCTCCCTCATAGTGTTTTCTTGGCTCAACTCTCATACCTAAATTTCTTCCTTAGGTTCTGCTTTTGGGGAACCCGAACTGAGAAAGTACCACCTTCTCAATGCTAAGAAGTTAGGAAGCCTCACCATGGTGGTCCAAGAATCAAAAGTGGTTATAATTAGACATCTTCCTTAATGGAAGGATGGTTCTCTTTCTTCATCTTGCTTCCCCAGAGGGAAAACTGCCTGGTATAAAGAGTTGACATTTAGGTGGTCTCCTCCTTTTGAAAGGATGAATGAAGTTCCCAGGGTCACATGACACTGCTGAAGTGGAGATGCTCTACAGAGTTTTGGCAGATGGCAAGGCAAGTTTACCTGCTCATCTCTGCTGCTTATGTCAACTGTATGCCGTGGATGTCAGCGCCCAGGTAGATAGGTGGGGCCTGTGCCCACTTCAGTGTTCTTGAAGGCTTGAGCAGGGGCGGGGGGGTGCTCAGAATGACCCATGAGTGGACATGACCATGCCACCCTCCGGAGCTTGCTGAGAAATCACTTTATGCCAACTGGGGGATGAGGTGGGAAGCAGCAGGACAAAGCAGGAATAATAACTAACTAGGAGGTGAGACATCTAGATGGAAATACTAGCTCTGCCATTATTCTTTCAGCCAACCTATGAATATCAAGTGCCTGCTGTATGCAGGCTGGAGAGATACTAAAAACATTTAGCTATCATTATCTGAGTGCTGTGTCAGACAGTACCCCTTCAGTTAATGAGTTATGGGGTAGTCCAAGAGGTCCAGAGGAGGAGATAGATTGGCTGGGGCATTTAGGAGGTTTGGTGTGGTAGTTAATTACCAATGGATACAGAAACATTTCAATATTTTAACAACTATCCCAGTCATGCAGGTATATGATGACAATATGAGCCTCTTATCTGGCACTATGTGAGGCTCTGGGAAAATAACAGTGAAACCAAGAAGACTTCATCTTTACTGTCTAGGGAAATAGACTGTACTCAATCCATCACACTAATGAGCACATGATTGTACACTAGGGTGAATGTTCTCAAGGAAAGCAGCTTCGCTACGAAAGCATGAAGCATAGGAGCCTCACCCAGTGCTGGGGCTTGGAGAAGACACAAGTCAACCTGAGAGTGAGTTAAGTGAGGAGCGGGACGAGAACTTTCCAGAGAGGGAACAGCATTCTCCAAAAAGTCCTGGGGTAGAAGGGAATGTGATGTATTTGAAGCATGGGGAGAAGGTCAGTGTGGCTGAGGAGAACAGGAGTGGGGAGTAGTCCAAGATGACTTTAGAGACCAACACAAGGGCCAGGACAAGCACAGCTTGGTAGATTTTGGGATTTAGATTTTATCTCTAGGGCCACTGAAGGGTTTTAAATGGGGAGCAATGTCACTGTAACAGTCCCTGCACCTGTGGTTTTGAGGACAGTTGGGGCAGGGGGGCAGTGGTGGATGCTCAAGCATAGTTAGGGGTTGGAGCAGGGTCATGATATTTGGCTCCAGATGGGGTCCAAGGAAGTGGAGAGGATACAGGAAGGGATGGATTGGATGGGGAGAGGGTGGTGATGGTGCTTGTTGGTTTCCAGTTCCCCTAACTGGAGAGGTGGTGGGTAGTGCCGTTCACTAGGATTTGAACGCTGGAGAAGGAATAGCTCTGTGACTTTGGGAAATCTCATCCTTTATCTGGGCCTTAGTTTCCTCATTTGTATAAAGAGAGATGGACTGTATGATCCCCAAAAGGCCATTATCCAATTCACCACTGTTGATATTCCCAGACTAGAACAATCTCACCTGCAGTAAAGGTTATCAAAAGGAACCCCTGAGATGTGGTATCTAGGTCATGGTGGCCTGCATATTAGAGTGTAAAAATCTTAGGTCTCCCTGTCCTGTCTCATGCCTGCAGCCAGAAACATTAGAGATAGGATTCTTAAGTGATATTCCTTACTCTCCCCCCAACCCCCACCCCAGTGAACTCTGCCTTCTTTGGGGAAAGGAATGGAATTCCATAGCTTGACACGAGCTGGTCATGTAACCTCATAGGGTTGCTTACCCTCTCTGGTTCTCAATGTCCTCATGTCTGTGAGGGGGGTGTTGGATCAGGAGGACCCTGAGGTCATTCCCTGTGCCTGCAATCTCTGATACATCTGTCATTGTGTTCTCTCATGACAGTGCTTGTTTGAGCATTCTAGTGGGCTTGTAAACCTCCAGGAAGGGTGGGACTATTTCATCTGGCAGACTGGGAGATCTCCCAGGATGCTTTGCTATCAGGTACACCTGAGAGGGGAGGGCTACCTTGGGCCTGGGTCAGAGGCATTGGTTGTGGGAAGCATATCTGTCCCAAGTTTTTAAAGGAATGCCTGCTGGATCTTTGGAGAATTTGAGGAAGAGAGCTCAGCCCAGGCTCACTGTGAGGAGGAAGTAGAGTCAGGTCTGGACTCGCAGGAACCAAGGTATCCTTTGTCCTCGCCAGGGGGAGGGACAATTTTTTTTTTTTTTTTTTAAATCAGAGCCTTGGTTCTGTGGCGATGTCTCAGAAGATGTGCTGTGGCGGTGGCTGGGTGGGGCCTTTCCCCCTCTCCCTTTTCAAGTTATTTAGTGCACAATCCATTAACATTGCTTTTTCTTGAGCATCCAAGATGTTTCAGCTATCGTTCAAGTCATTCACATGGCCTTTCAGCCTTTCTTTAGAAGACAATTGTGTCTTCAGTCAAAGACCTCTTGACAAGAGAAAATGGGAACCCGGGATGGAATAAAGCAGCCAAGTGCTTGCCGTACACCTGCAGAATGTGACTTTGTGCCATTACTTCCCAAATTGTCATGCTGAAAGATTTCTCTTGTTGATGTCTCTTTATGCCACAGCATTTAACCTTGGGGCTCCGAAGACTCTCTCCTCCCTCATCTTACCACAGCAATTATTTCCTTTGTGGCCTTCATTTTATGTAATTACGTTGGTGCAGTCATCATGTAAGCGTTTACTTAGCTGCATTGCAAGATGAGACTTCTGCCTCTAATTCCCTCTGCTCTGGGAACTTGCTTTAGGTCATTTACTGACTCTAATCTTTTGCACTTTTTGTCAGGGGCTGTGCCCCAAAAATGAAATGGAGAGGACATGTGCCTCAAAACCCAACAAACAGGAAGGTATTAAAAGTGACGGTGAGTCCTGATCTTGTCTCAGAGTGCCAATGTCGGCAAGAGGGACACAGACATGTTAGAGAAAGTTGCAGTTTCCAACATGGTGATGATGCATTGATGGTTTGCAGTCTGTGAGGGTAGGTTTTTTTTTTTTTTTTTTTTTATTACAGGAAATTTCTAACATATATAGAAATAGGATATTTCTGGTGGGAATGTAAAATGGTACAGCTACTTTGGAAAACAGTTTGGTGATTTGTTAAATGGTTAAATATGGAGTAACCATGTGATCCAGCAATTCCACTCCTAGGTGTATAACCAAGAGAAAGAGAAACATGTCCACATAAAAACTCGTACACAAATGTTCATAGCAGCATTATTCATAATAGCTACAAAGTGGAAACAACTTAAATGTCCCTCAACTGATAAAAAAAAATGTGGTGTATCCATATAATCAAATATTTGGCAATAAAAAGGAATGAAGTACTGATACATGCTACAACATGAATAAACCTTGAGAGAATTATACTAAGTGAAAGAAGCCAGTCACAAAGCACCATATATTGTAGGATTCCATTATATGAAATGTCCAGAATAGGCGAATCCATAGCAACTGAAAGCAGATTAGTGGTTCCTTAGGCCTAGGGACGGGGGTAGGGTGAAATTGGGAGGTTATGGCTAAGGGGTGTTTCTTTGGAGATAATGGAAATGTTATGAAATTGACTGTGGTGATGGACACAAAACTCTAATGTACTAAAAGTCATTGATTGCTTTACATGGGTGAATTGTATGGTATATAAATTATACCTCAATAAAATTGTTTGGAAAAAAAGGAAAAAAGTAGAACAGTACAGTGAAGACTGTGTACTCATTTCCGAGCTTCCACAGTGATCAATGTGGAGCCAATCTGTGGCATCCTGTGTTTTCCACCCTTTTTCTCTGAGACATGAATATCATCCCATATTTCAGTGTGGACCTCTGCAAGAAAAGGGCTCTTTAAAAAAATAATCTGAAAACCATTATCACTCCTAAAAAATTTAACAGTAATTTATTAATATCATCAGATATCCAGTGTGCAGATGTCTACTTGTCTTTTAGTTTTTACAGTTGCTCGAATCAGGATTCAAAATAAGTCTACACATTGCAAATAAGTGAAATGTTTCTAAGTGTGTTTTAATCTACAGGTTCTCCTTCTGTCTCTTTATTCCCCCTTTACAATTCATCTATTTAAAAAACCAACTCACATTAGGGAAAGGCAAATCAAAACCACAAAGAGATATCACCTAACTCCAGTGAGAATGGCCTTTATCAAAAAGTCCCAAAACAACAAATGCTGGCGTGGATATGGAGAGATTGGAACAGTCATACACTGCCGGTGGGACTGTAGATTAGTACAACCCCTGTGGAAAGTAATTTGGAGATACCTCGAAGAGCTAAAAATAGAAATACCATTTGATCCAGCAATCCCATTACTAGGCATCTACCCAAAGGAAAAAAAGACATTCTATAATAAAGACATCTGCACTCGAATGTTTACGGCAGCACAATTCACAATTGCAAAGATGTGGAAACAACCCAAGTGTCCATCAGTATGTGAGTGGATTAATAAAATGTGGTGTATGTATACCATGGAGTTCTACTCAACTACAACAAACAATGGTGAACTAGCACCTTTTATATCATCCTGGATAGAGCTTGAGCCCATCCTTCGAAGTGAGGTATCACGAGAATGGAAAAACAAACACCACACGTACATGCCATCAAATTGGTACTAACTGATCAACACTAAGGTGCTCACATGGTAGAAATAGTCATTGGGTGCCACTCAGGTTGGGAGGTGGGGGTGGGTAAACTCACAACTAATGGGTGTATGGGGGAAGGACATGCTTGTAGCCCTGGCTTGGGTGGGGCAAAGGCATTACGTGTAACCAAAATGTTTGTTCCCCCATAATATTCTGAAATTAAAAAATAAATAAAAATAAAAAAACAGGTCATTTTTCCCACGGAGTTTCCCACAGCCTGGACTTTGCCGATTGCATCCCTATGGTGTAGTTCGATGTGCTCCTCTGTCCTCCGTGTCTCTTATAAATGAATAGTTCGATCTAGGGCCTGGGCCAGATTCATAGGTCGTGGTGTGTCCTTTCGTTGGAAGGTACAAGATGTCCGGTCATCTCCCTTTCAGATTTTAGCACCCCCATACCCCCACGAATGCCAAGGCTTGGATCCATCGGCTTATTGGGATGGTAGGAAGTTTTTAAAACAATAAACATGCATGATTCCTTCCCCATATACTAATTGGAAGCACGTTTCTTTATCTTACTTCCTGGCACTCAGAAACTTGTCCTGTCCTGAGACAGGGGGTCCCGCCCTTTCAGAGAGGAACACAGGAAACTGGGAGGCCCTTCTCTGGGCCCTTCTCCCCCAAATCCCACTGCCTTGCCCCAGTGCACAGTGAGAGGGAACCAAACTGCGTTGTGCAGAGACCTGCCCGGCTCCATCCCCTTCCACCTCACGCCCCTGGCACTGCCCATTCATTTGTGTCTTCGAGCATATCCCCTGCTGACACACCTCCAAGCTTTTGCTCCTGCTGTTCTCTGCTTTGTTTGTTCATTTACTCACCAAATATTTATTGAACACCTGCTCTGTGCCCAGTACTCTGCCAGGAACTCGGGATAGAAAAATAAATAAGAGACTGTCCCTACCCTTGAGAAGCTTACAGTTCCATGAACATGATAATTGTGTAATTCTCATCCTTGAAGACCCAGCTCAATGATCACCTCTGATGCAGGGTCTTCTCCTCCCTCCTTCCCACTCTTCCTGCAGAACCGGTAGTTCTCTCTGCTACGGCTGCTGATCTAGTGCTCGGCACACAGACATAGAGTCAGGAGTGTGGGCATTTGCTTTGACTGTATAAGTATGAACTCCACTGGGAAAGAATCTGTATCCTATTAATCTTTGCATTTTGTTTCTATAAATTACTAGCTATGTGATTTGGGGCAAGTTACTTAATTTCTGTAACCTTGGTTGTCTTATCTGTAATATGGGACTAACCCTAGGATCTACCTGCGAGGGTTGTATTGAGGATTGAAGAGATATTGCAAGCACAGCTTTTAGCTACCTTTGTTATCATCTCTGAGCTTAGTGTGTTCCTTGGCACTCAGTAAGTATTTGCTAAATCACTGACTGATTGATGGATAGGATGAGCCTTTACTTTTAATTACAAGTTAGTAAACAAGATGTGTGAGAAGATAGTTAACAGGGCAAGGTGGTATACTGAAAGCGCTCTGGATAGAGAACTCAAAGACACTAAGCTTCAACATTTGTCTAATAGAGCAGTGGTTCTCAACTAGGGGTAATTGTGCCCTCCCCAGGGGACATTTGGTGTTGTCTGGATACATTTTGGTTGTCACAATTAGGGGAAGTGCTACTGGCATCTAGTGAGCAGAGAGGGATGCTGCTAAACATCCTACAATGCACAGGACAGTCCCCTGAACACCCTTTCTCCCACCCAAGAATTACCCAGCCCAAAATGTCAGTGGTTCCAAACTTCAGAAACCCTGTTCTAGAGCCTTCCTATTCAAAGATTAGCAGCATCGCCATCACCTGGGAGCTTGCTAGAAATGCAGAATCCCAGGCTGTAGCCCAGACCTACTGAATCAGAATCTGCACTTGAGCCAGATCACCATGTGGTGTGCACACACAATGAAGTTTGAGAAGCAGTGTTCTAGGATAGTGCTCCTTAACCTCAGATGTGTATTAGAATCCAAGGGAGTGGTGGTGGTAGTGCTACAATTCCCAATGCCCAGGCCATACCCCATACCAATGAAATGAGAATCCCTGGGATGGAACCAGGCATCAGTACATTTTAAACCTAACCAGTAATTCCAACAGGCAGCCAGGGTTGAGAATCACTGACCTAAGAGGCCCCAGTCTGACGGGGTGAAGAGTCTTGTTAGTAGATCACAGTGCATGCTGATGGACAGTTCCGAAAGCACAGAAGCCAGATGAAGGATATTAAACCATTAACAGGGACCAGTTTGTGGGGAGCTGTGGGGGGCCCAGAGGCCCCACTAAGGTTTGACCTTGGGCAAGTCATTCCCCACCCCACCCCCAACACCGTCCCCAGAATTGTCTCAGTTTTCTTGTATAGTAAAAGATCTTCAAGGTGCCTTCCACTTCAAACCTTCCAAGTGGCCCATAGCATGGTTTAATGAGGGTTTGATGAATGAATGAACAAAGGAATGAATGATCTTATACTAAGAGTGAAACACATGGTATAGACAACGGATGCTGGGGGAGATAAGGAGCAGGGAGTCAGTTATCTGTGAGAGCTTCATGGAGGTCAGGATTTTAGCAGGGCTGTGGGGCCAGCCCTCCAACGGAGGAAGAACACACATCTGTTTCCTTTTGTTCCTGTTTGGGGAAGGGGGCCTACTTAGGCTCTGTGTCTCCAAGGAGGCACATCAATCCTAAACACCCCACACCCTGGTTTATAATTAACACAGGTCCCTATTTCAGCCCAGCTGTAGATCATTAGCAACCATTTTTAGCGCTCAGCAGGTATGGGCTTCTTTTCCTTATGGAGTTGGAGGAAAAAAGGTTCCAGAACTTTCCACAGCCGCTGCCTCCTGGTGCTCTACGTGGAGCAGGAGCCCACTCCCTTCTGTACCCCATGAACATTAAAGCCCTTCACTTCTTAAAACAGGTGATGGTTTTAAACACTGGAATAAAGGGTTGGAAATGGACTTAACCTCATCAAACGCTTCCATATCTGATCTTACCTTCGGAGCTGCAGATCATGGCATCATGAAAGGGCTCCATTTGCAGGCTGATTTTCAATGTGTTTTTTCTCCTTCAGTTTTGCCTGCCATGCCAGGTCGAGGAGCAGCATGGAGATGTGGTGGATGCACGGTGGGATCCCCTGCATCTGGGATCTGGGGAGCCAGAGAGATGGAAAATGTCCCTGCCTTGGGCCCCGTTGGAGGATTTTTTGTCAGCTTCCCCAGGAAAGCTGTACTCTGAGATGAGCTGAGTTGGGATAAGACAGTTTCTTTTACTGGGACCCAGCATCTGAAACTCGTTTCATATGTGGGGAATTCTACACTCCATGAGTCTTGGAGGGGAATAGAGTGGAAGGGGCAGTGCCCACTTTCTCAGGCCTCCTGGCAGTTAGGTGCATGACCTGGTTTCAGTCCATCTGACTCATCTGTGTGGGGAAAACCCACTGGAAACTATGGGGTGCTGTTGCAAAGTGATTGCTGCTCCACCTCCCCATCCATTCCTTCCCCTCATTCCTCTCCATCTTCTGGGCAGCCATAGTGTTTGTTTTCACCTCCAGGTGTTACATGGAGCTGATATTAAATCCCTTGTCTCACGGGACCCAAGTCTGGCACAAGACCCAGAGACACCAAGATCTTAGGTGAAGCAAGGCACGAGTTGTGATTTGGAAGTCAAATGTTCCACTCAGGAGGGGTCAGCAGGGGTCTCAGAGCCATGTCCTGCAGGTGGGGCCGGGAGGAGGTCAGGAGAGCAGGGTGCAGAACTGGCCGGGCAGGGCCTGGCTCACTCTCTGATTAAGTGTGATTATATCCTATAAGCAATGGGAAGCCACTGGAAAGTTTTAAGTGATCAAACCTGAATTTTTATAACATCGCTTGTTATATCAGAAAATGGCTGTGTGGAAGCAGGAAGGCCCGGGCAGTCATATAAGGGAGCAATGAGGTCTCTAAACCAGCGTGGTGGCCCCACCGTCTCTGGGTGCCTTCCTGCCACAGCCTGCGTCCAGACTCCCAGCTTGCCCTGATACTCCATGGTGTGTCTCTACCAGAGAGGGGTACTCTAACCAAAGGCCAGGTCCCGGGAGGGGGCTCGAGCCCTCAGCCAGGTGGTAGGAGAGATTTTGTGGATTGAGGCCCACTCTGTCTTGGTGATGCAGAAACAAACAAACAAAAATAACATCTGGCAAAATATTACACTCTTAGAATTCTAAGATCTTCTTCTGAGGGGGCTTTGAGTATTTTTGAGCCTAGATGTCCATGTTAGGCTTGGCTCTCACATGCCACATCCAACAAGTGATTGTTGAGTGCAAACATGTTTGATGACACAACCCCCATCTTGTGCCCAGACCCCTACCTCATCTTGGACAATTTGCATGGAGTTTTTCCTTTCTTTTCCACTCTTCTGTGCTTGTCCTTACTGTATAGCACCAACCCCTACATGGGTGTATGTGTGGGTCTGGGAGCTAAGTCCCTTGGTATTGGGGCTGGCTCCGGGATTCATCTCACGCTGGGGCCCTGGGCCCTGGGCTGGAGGAAAGCCAGTCTCAGTGTTGGTGAGGCTTAGATGCAGCTCCCGCCGCCAGGCCTAGGAGAACGTCAACGTCAAGTTGCTGGGCATTGTTTTCCCCTCCAAGTGGCCCCTCCCGTGGTGCTCAGCCCCTCTCCTCCCGGGAGAAAGGACCAGCCAGAGTGAATCTGCAACAGAAGGGAGGGTGGCTGAGAATGACCTTGGGCTGGAGACCCCCATAGGAAGTCATCAGCTCATCAAATCACCTTTCTCTTGGGCCCAGGCTTTGATCTCGCCCCAAATCCGGGTCAAAGCGAGGCCTCGGGCGTCTTTTCCAGAAAGCTGCACCTTTGTCTGCGTCCCCCAGGCCTCTGGGCAGCGCGGGGTCCCCCCAGCTCCCCACGCTCCTGCAGCGTGACGGGGAGCTGCCCGCTGGTGCCAGGGCCAAGCAATTAAGAAACTGAATTTTTCTCCTCCGTGCTTCCCTAATTGTTATTTTTGTCCCTGCTTTCAAACCATCCCCAGTTTTCATTTCATCTTGCCCCAGCCCAGTGCGCCTGGCAGAAAAAGCCAGCCTGCTCAGCGGGGGGCCATTTTCCCAGCGTGTCCAGCGATAATTCCAACACGACTGCTTTGTACATATAATTATAAAACCAGGGGCCACCAAAGTGCACCTATAGAGCAGAGTCTTGACTGTTCTTGGTTCTGTTTTAATTATTAAGCCTTAAAGCAAAAACTAGGTTTCAAAGAAAACTTTCTGTACAGTCCTCAATAGAGTTAAAGGAGGAACATTTTAAGCTGATGAGCTGACACTTGTAGAAGCAAATATATTAAATAAATCATGATTCGTTTTGGGGGCAAAGTCTGACTTACATCAACTCTGGAAAAAATGGATCCTAATGAGTGACAGTTGGGTGTTTTCTGTCACTTCCTGAGGTAATGGCCGCAAGCTGACATTGCTCAGTGGGTGTCTCATACTTCTGAACAAAAGTTTTTTGGAGTGAGATAGACAAGGTAGAAATCCCAAGGTGACTAGGAGGAATGTCTAATGAGTGGAAAGACATATTTACTGGCAGTCTGTATGTAAGCTGTGACAGTTGACAGGACTTGATTGTAACAAATATAGTTGATGAAGAAAAGGCTGACAGAGAGGGGGCCGCGGTGGGGGGGCGGGCAGAGTCAAAAGCCCTGCCTCGGCTGAACCCTGTTAATGGTAAGTTGGATACAAAGCTCGGCGTCATGAAAGGCAGTCGCGATCTTGCACTGATGTCTAAACACAGACATGTGCGGGGCTTTGCAGGAGGTGGTAACAGGTTTGGATTTACCAGGGCAGGCTTGGGTTCTGACCCTTTTGTCCATAACTTTGGAAGATGGCGTTTCTCATAGCATCTGGGGCCAGAAGAGGACCCCAGCTTTAGGGACATATGTACATTCTGTGACTTCGGGGCCCCGATGTCCACATCTGGGGCATGGGCAGGGCTTGGGTCCCTAATTTATGGATGCCTCACCTGGGCAGCCGCCATGACCGAGAGCCACTGGGCTTGGGCTGCTTGGCCCCAGTGGGTACCAATAAGGCACACCTGGAGGTGGGAGGGAGATGGAGCAATAACATGTTTCTGGAATCTTCCATCCTTGTGTGCCCTGACCCCCTTTATTCTACTGCTTGCACGTACCCCCCACTCAATTTCTCCTCTGCACCCCATTTCTACCCTCTCCCTGGCACAAAAGGAGTGTCTGGGCTGCAAAGGCAGAGCTGACTGGCATATTAAATGATGACACTTTGTAACTGGCTGGTCAAGGCTTCAGCAATCGGCTTGCCAATGAGCTCTGCACTTCTTCCCCCAGGCAAATGTCACACTGAAACTAAACAGGATCTTTTTTCATCCTACATGCTGTTTTCTATGCCACATATTATTTTATAGTTGAAAATAGGCTAACTCTTTAAAATGCACAGAGCCTGCTGCACTTTTATCATGGGCTCATTTTGGAGGAGAGGCTGGCTGGGGAGGGGCGGGGGGTGGTGGAAAGTCCGTAGCCCGTGGTGGTGGGAATTTGGCCAACATCTTGACCTGGCCTTTTCTGAATGAATGAATGAAGGGTAAAACAAAAATTGGAAATTTTTAAAGGGTGGAAGAGAGCTGAATGGATGTGATTAGAACGAAGGAGGCTAAAGAGCTGTCAACCTCACATCTCAGGTTAAGAAGTTGGATTTTTGCCCTGTGCTTTCTCATCAACACCTGAGCTTGCTGTAATCACCATCTTTCTTGTTGTGATTGACCAGGGCGAGTATTCCTCACCTCTGTGTTGATTGTACATCTGCTCTGTGATTTGGAAAATGAGATCCATTTCTGTTAATTCCTCAGATCCCAAGTGAAGTATCAGTTTCCTGACTCTGATATCGCCCCCACTAAATAGCAAACCCTTTCCAATAGTCTTGGCTAATGTGACCCACTTTCTCCAGGTTGGTTCATGTCAACCCAGTTCACTGCCTTGGAAGGAGAGCCTGGGTAAGACCAAGCTAAGTGGAGTCCTTCCCAGCTGTGAGTTGTGGCCTGGCTCACTGCCAAGGGTACAGATGGACTTCAGCCCAGTGTCTGTACTTCCCACATGGACCGATGATCCCTAAATGTCCCTTACATGGCTCAGGGGATTGGATATTATGACTTACCCAGAAGCTCGGGCTTCGTATCAACCAGGCAGCAATTTTTAGAATGAGATTTGGGGCATGAGGGGAGGTGGGGTATTGAGTAGAGATCCCTGTAGCTCAAGAGAGAGGATGTATGTGGTTTGAGATGAGGCAGTACGGTTTGGGAAAGGATGAGACACAATCATTCTCTTCTACCCCAGAGGCATAGGTCTATTATTACATATTTTTACTTTTTCTTAACTTGAGCAAGTTACTTTTCCTTTCTGAGCCTCATCTGTAGAATAAAGTCATTAGTCTAGATAACCTTGGATGTGCCTTCCTGCTCAAAATCTTTTGGATTTCACGACCCACCACAGCAGGAAGGTTAGCAATGAGAAGAGAGAACAGAGGCCGAACTTTCCATTAAACGCTCAGAGGTCGTAACTGTATGTCCAGGGCTCTCTGACTGAAGGACATTTCACTTCAGTTAATTAGTAATGTCCTCATGGCTAGCCAATTAGCCTGGGACTCCAAAGCCACAAGACCAGACTCCAAAGAATTTAGGGATGAGTACTTAACAATATCCAACCAGAGCCGAGACTGCCTGGCTTTGGCTCCGTGCAGCTAAGGGCCACCGACTGAAATGTCACCACTGCTGATGGCTGGTGCCAGGCAGGCCAGATCTAAGAAGGACCTGAAGGGGAGATGCCCGGAGCTGTGGGTGGCCATCTCCAGCACTCGGCAGGGCCTGCTCTTCTACTGTGAAGAAACACTGCAATGCTGCCCCATGTAAGAGGCAGAGGGCTCAGTCCTACCGATTTAACAACGGGAAGGGAAAGAATGTTCTCAAGGCACTCTGGCTCCATGATTTTTCTGTTCGCTCCAAAATTGTTTTCACGTGCAGATTCCCAGCCTAATCTTGCAGATCCTGCCTCGGCCCCAGCGCCAAGGGCGGGGACAGGCTTGGGTTCTCGTCTCACCTTGGCTGACAACTAGCTGTGCAAGGAAGTCACGGAACCTTCCCTAGGTCTCAGCTTTCTCCTGTGTAAAATGAGGGAAATGGATAAAATCAGTCATTTTTTTTTCCTTTTAATAGTAATTTTTTTAAAAAGTGACTTTCTGCCCCCAAGTAAAACCCTCCCTAGAGCCCCCAGTACACACGGCAGACAAACTTGTAGTGCTCCAATTGAAGTGGGGGAGGCAGCCTGGTGTGCCACCTCCTTGCTCCAGAGTGCGCCTCCACAGCCCCCAGCTCACAGTGGGAACATCCCAGGTCTGGATGGCAGCTGAGGCCCCTAGTGGCCCGCCGCATTCCCCTCACCATCTGCCTGGACTCATTCTGGGGACAGGGGTGTTTCAGTGGGCCGAGGAGTGTGCAATGGGCTGGCATGGTGGGACTTTTCTGTTCCTTGAAGCCTTATATTATTGGCTGAGGAAGGAACCACATTTCTGCTTTAATCCCAGAGAAGCACATTCTAGCCTTTCCAGCTCCATGATGGTGTCCACCTCCCCGGGGTGCAGAGAAGGAATTGCCTCTGCTGGGATTAACTCTTCATTCTCCAGGCCTTTGTCTTCCCCGGGGAAAAGTGGACGGAGAGGAGAAGCCAGACCACAGGCTCTAGTCTTCTGAAAACCTCTACTCTGGGGAGAGCGCTGCTTGTTCTGGAAGGCAGAGGTGATGCCGCCATCACGGTCCATCTCGGGGCAGCATCTGGGGAATGTCAGAAGTTGGAGGAATTCTGGAGAAAGCTGCCCTCCGCAAACAATTACAGAACGTTGGCGGCTGTGAATATGGGAGCAAGTGAGCTGTGAAAGCGTCAGCTCCTCCCGCTGAGCGAAAGGGACTCTGGCATGTGGTTTCATCGTGTCACAGAGAGCTCAGTCACGCTGCACGTGCACCAGGAACTTACCAGGAAGCCCTGTGCCATGTGCCCCGAAGGGTTAATCTCACTTGATACTCACAGCAGCCCCGTGAGCTGCGTCTCTTCTCATCCCTGTTTTATAGATGAGGAAACTGACACCTCACGAGGCTGGGAAGATTCTTCGTGATCATATGAATAGTAAGAAATGGAGCCAAAACTAGAACCTGGGCTTTTGAAACCCTTTGGTCGTCTCATCTTCTCTCCTTTCTCAACTACAGCGTCTTTGACACAACCATGGGCGGAGGAAACAGCTGGTAACGGATTCCTGTCCTGCTGGGCCACTTGCCAGCTATGCCACCTGGGGACAGGAACTCCTACCACACAGGGTGTTTCAACGACATGTGAGACACTGAACACCCATCTGCAGTGCACACTAGTCCCCCTAAAATAACAGTGCTGGTCATTTGGGGTGCTGACTGTATGTCTGGCGTATCTCGAGTGTTCTAGGTATGTTGTTTCATCTAAAGTTTGAAACAGTTCTATAAGTTACTCGTTTTATCTCCTTTTTCCTGGCGAGAGGAATAGGGAGCTCTGAGAGTCTGTAACAGGGGACTCAATCTAGTTGGGGGGGGTCAGGGAGGACTTCCTGGAGGAAGTGACAATTCAGCTGAGACCAAGGTATATGTGGAAATGAAGTAAGTAGAAGGCAGTGTCAGCAGTGAGGATGGGGCATGTAGGAACATTCCATGCAGACGGAACAACATGCGTGAGGGCTTCTGGTAGGTGGACATGTGGGAATGTGAGTGGAACATGGCGAGGAGACCTAGCTGCATAGTTTGTAGGGCCCCGTGCAAAATGAAAATGTGGGCTCCTTGTTAAAAAAAATTATTAAGAATTTCAAGACAGTGAGAGCAGGGACCTGTGTGTGTGTGTGTGTGTGTGTGTGTGTGTTTGTATTTTGGGGGACCTGGGTGTGTGCACAGGTCACATGCCCATGAAGCCAGCCCTGGCGAGAAAGAAGGCTGGGGAGGGAGTTGGGGCGGATCATAGAGCCCTCAAGGCCACGTTCAGCATCCTCAGTCTGTATCCTGAAACCATCAGCTGCAGAGGGGTCCTGCTCAGAGCCGGGCAGGGAAGGTTTGCAGCAGAGCCGGTGGGCCAGCTCATAGCAAGGGGTAGTGGGGGGGAAGCCAAGCAACCTGGGGAGCTTTTCCTCCCCACCCCCCAGGGCTGGCCTGGTTTCCTCCTCCGTGGGAAAGGAGAGTGCCGCCCACACCCTTGATGACCAGAACACGTGGGCAGAGATCTGGGCCGTGGAGCCTTTTCATGGCCGATTTGCATGGACCTGGCACAAAAGCTCCCTGATTATTTCCTACCGACCTCCCGAAGGCTGGTAGATGAGCGTGACTCTCTCCAAAGTCCAAAGCCAAGGGCGTGGGGGAAGCTTGTGTGTGGGAGTTTTTGAAGAGCTCTTTAAAACGGGGACCCCAGAGCTGAGGACATTGAGAACTGAACCCCCAAGCCTCTTGCCTCCGTGTTCCATTTCAATGAGAGATGGCTGCCCCGTGCATATCTATATACTATATATATGTACATGATAAAGTAAAACCAGCCAGAAATGTCTCTTCTCTGAGCCACAGAGAACTTTTCTGAACACCAAAATCAATGGCTTTTCCCCGCGACCTGGTGTGTTGTGTGCAGATAGACATTTTACTGTAACAATTATAATAGCCCAGTTGGAAATTACCGTCCGGTTAGGCAGCTGAATCTGTGCCTGGATCCAGCTTCAAACGCAGGTATTAGGGGCAAATTAGCACTGACATCAAGTTTTGGATTTTATAAAAAGTGCCAGGTTGGGAGAAGAGTAGTGTAATTGTTCCTGTAGCCGAGGGTGAAGGTTAATACCCTGGGTCTTGGCTGCCCACGTCCTGGGCTCTCTCACACCTCACAGCGCACTGTCTAAAGCCCGCCACGCACACTGGAGCTCATTATATTTTCTGTCTTCATTGAACTCCCCGGAACACCCATCCTGTCTTTGATTGCTATGGAGGAGGAACAGCCACGGGTCCCAGAGTGTCAGAGACCTGTCCCTCTCTTCCCCATGCCCTCCTCACTCAGAGGGAGCCTCCTGCCTCCACCCAGGGGTCTCTGGGACTGGACGGACGAAGACCCAGGTGTCTTTGGGGCCTCTCTGTTTAGGTTAATTACGCAGACGACAAGGCATTGATACCTCCTCTCCGGGATGGTTGGCAAACTTGACTAGACTCAAAATGAACCTCTTTGATTCCATCTGCAAAATTAGATCAGATTTGATAAAGTAAAGATGTAGCCTTTGAAGTATTCCCTATCAACGTAAGTGCTAAGAACACTTGAGTGAGGGAATGTGAGCAGTTTTGAAAGCAGCAGCACGGGAACTTCAATGAGGATTGCAGCTAAGGGCATGCCCAGAAGGGATGGGACTAGCTGCATCTATCCTGCAGGCAAGAAGCAATTGCTAAAGATTCCAGACTTCTCAAAGTTCAGAGTTCAACCTGGGGAAACTTTGTTGAACTTGTGATAGGCTGGGCTCTGTGGTTTGCATTCTGTTTTCAGAGGCTCTTAGAGTCCTGGCAGTTTTTCTGTGTCTGTGCTGCGTCTCTGCACCGTGGGAACAAGGCTGTTTCTTTTTCTTTACCTACCACATGGAGGTAGGAATTAAACCCTTAGCTGCTTTCCTGGGGCATGGTCCCTCCAGAGCTGCAGGGCAGGACATCAGCAGGTGAAAAGCATCTGTTTATCCCAATGAAAGGCAAAAGATCTGTGTCAAAGCCCAGCTCTGTCCCCATCTAGCCATGTGTCTTTGATGGAGTCCTTTGTTTCGTCCAAGCCTCAGCTTCCTCATCTCTCCAATGTTCCACTACAGCTATGAGTTATTGAGTCCCTTCTAAGTTCCAATAATACCTACCTTGCAATTGAACTATACCCAGATGCCATTATTGTGCCCCTGATCCACACCAGAGCTGGCGCTAGGAGAAGAGATGCTAAATTAATCACCACGTGGTCCCTCCAGGTCTAGCAGGGCACAGAGAGACCTGAACAAGGGGTTTCCTAGAAAGTGCCAGCTGTGGAGACAGGTGCACATGCAAAGTGCTACAGGAACTCAGAGGAGGGAGTGATTGATCTGCCAGGGTGGGGCGGGGGACAGTCAAGGAAAGACACAGAGGTGAGAGGAGAGGATTGATCTGATGAGCTAATAAACAAGAAAGCATTTTGCAATTTTTGGAGAGTTATAAAAGGTGAGCTCTTATTCTGATATTAGGTAACATGAAACAGCTTGCAATTTGGATTCTTATTTTGTAGCTTGCAATGGATGGATGGTAACTTGGGAAGCTCCTTAGCTTCAAAAGTATAAAGGGATGCTGTGAGGGTTTGAATCCAATAATCAATGCTAAGGGGAAATATTTTATTAAAAAAATTAAAGCTTGTGAGCTTTAGGCCCACGGGAGAGACTTCAGACTGAAATGCTGTTATTCGGGTAGTTTAGATACCCAAACAAGGGAGGGGCCCGCGTGCCGTGTCTCTGAGGTTCTCAGCTGTCTTGAAGTAGAGCTGGAGGTTCAGATGTTGGCTCCTACTGTTGGGAAATCATTCAGGGAGGCCCAGTAAATACACTGGTTTGGAATAAGAATTCGAGAGTGGGCATCCTTGCCTTGTTCCTGATCTTGGAGAGGAAGCATTTGGTCTTTCACCATTAAGTATGGTGTCAGCTGTTAGTGTTTTGTAAAAGCTCTTTGTCAAGTTGAAGAAGTTTCTCTCTATCCCTAGTTTGCTGAGAAATTTTTATAGTGAATGGGTGTTGGATTTTGTGAAATGCTTTTTCTGCATCAATTGATATGATCATCTGATTTTTTTTCTTTAGCCTGTTGATATGGTGGATTACATGGATTTTCGAGTGTCGAACCAGCCTTGCATACCTGGAATAAATCCCATTTGGTCATGGAATATAATTCTTTTTATACACTGCTAGATTCGGTTTGCTTATACTTTGAGGATTTTTGTGTCTAAGTTCTTGAGAGATACTGGTTTGTAGTTTTCTTTATTTGTACTGTCCTTATCTGATAGTGGTATCAGGGTAATATTAGCCTCATAAAATGAGTTGGGAAATGTTTTCTGGAAAACATTGTGTAAAATTGGTGTTAACACACCCTTTTTGAAGACAAGCCTGATTATCTTCAGTAAATCTTCTATGCGCAACCCAGAAGTACTTTTGGTTACAGTGGTAGGGAAGCTGGCTTAGTACCATGCTCTGAAACCAGACCAGATTCCAGCCCACTCTAAGAAACTGTTTTAATCTAACCTTACCTTAACACGACTTAAACATTTCATGCACTTCCGTTCACATGTCCTCCTATTTTAAAATTTAAAAAATGTTTTTCTTTACCGTGCACCTCTCTTTAAGGTCATCAGTTTCCATCAGTGCGTATGTTCATTCAGCACATCTGTAGCATGAGGCACTTGGCTAGACACAAGGGACACAGTGTGACATGTGCTGCTTAACCAGCCAGCCTCCCTCCCTTCCCCCTTTCTTTCGCCTTCCCCTCCCTTCAGGCACAGAGTTGGATTGAGCAAGCTGCTCTGTGCAGGGCCTGTGTCACCTGTGGCCCCCAAGCTGCCCTACCTGCATTCCTAGTCTTTACCACCAGTCGTGCCCCTCCCGCCTGCCCCCGCTGTGTCGTGCTCGGGTATTTGATAGCATCTTAGTTTCCTGCTGCTGGGCTAACAGATGACCACAAATGGGGTGGCTCTAAACAACACAACTTTATTATCTTACAGTTCTGGAGGCCAGGTGTCTGAAATGGGTCACGCTGGGCTAAATCATGTGTTGAAAGGGCTGTGTTTGCTCTGGGGGCTTTAAAAGAGAATCTGTTTTTTTGCCTTTTCCAGCTGTCAGAGGCTGCCCGTGTCCTCTGGTCTAGTCTCTCTTACCTGCACTGCGCTTCCACTCTCAACGTCTCTCCCCCTTCCACTGGTGAGGACCTGTGATTATGACACTGGGCCACCTGAATTACCCAGGACAGGCCCCCATGTCCAGGGCAGCTGATCCTCCTTCCCTCTGCAACCTCAATTCCATCTGCCATCGAACATGACATGTCTGCATGTTCTGGGGATTTGGATGTGGACTTCTTTGGCCATTATTCATATGTTAATAGATATATGCATTGGATACATGAACATTATTGCAAAATATACAATATTGTTTCTAACGTGCAAGTGTACTTTATTTACATAAAGGAATTTGGGCTATAGGTCTTTTTTGACTCTTACTTTTTTACTCCAAAACTATGTTTTTAAGTTCTGTCCATGTTTATGTATGCGTAGTGCGTTACTCCTAACTGAGACATTGTATTCCGTGAGAGACCTCCTCTGTAATCTTTTCACTCAATTCCAGGTGGTAGACAACCAGATTGCTTTCAACTGCCCTCTGTTACACACAACGCTATGCTGAACACCTCATGCCCATCCCCCGTGGATCCGGTTGGATTTTCTTACTTCGCTGTCCCTAGGCAATGTTAGGGAGCTGCCCACAGTGGCCGCCCTGTCTACATTCCCACCAGCAGGGCAGAGGAGTTCCTGTTCCGCCATGTGCTTTGGGCCTGTTTCTGCTTCGGGGTGTCAGCCCCCACCATTTTCCAGTTAAAAGGACCCCAGAAAGGAAGGAGAAAGCAATATTAACAGCACCTACTGTGTGATCCACTAGATGGTGCTCTGTTGGACGCTTTATGTACTTTATCCCCTTTCATTTTAAGACAATCCTATGTGGTTACTAGCATCAAACCCATTTTAGAGGTCAGAAAACTAAAGCCAAGAGAGATGATATTCTTTGCCTGAGGTCTCATGATTAGTAAGTGGTAGATCTAGAATTGAATCAAAACCAGGCTGAGTGTCCACTGTCACTACTCCCATTACACCTGAGCACATCTGGCTCTTCATATGCACAATAACACTAAGTCAAATTCTTCCTACGGCAGAGTGGTTAAGAGCATGGGCTTTGGAGCCAGACCTTACTCAGTTCAAATCCCGGCTCCATCACTTAATAGCTACATGATTTTGGGTAAGGATCCTAACTGCTTTAAGTCTTGGTTTTCTCATCTGCAGATGGGAACAATGTCCTTCAATTATGTTCACAAACCACTTAACAGTGGGTGGTGCAGAGAAGGGCTACCTAAATGGTAAGGACTGCTGCAGTATTATATCTGTGACTGCCCACCTACCCTAGACTCTGAGCTCCTCCGGGATGAAGATTGTGCTTCATTCATCTCTGTAATGGCTTCATGGCAACAAGTTCAGTGTTGTTGGTTCAATAACTGTTGGTTGAACCACTCAGCTCCAGAGCTCGTTCTAAATAGGACTGAAGATTTTCACAGCCTTGGGGGTGAAGGGGTCTTGGATCTCCAGAATGCTTATCAGGATAGGGGGAAAAGAGGGTCTTTGACTCCAACTTCCTTAGCGATCTTTGCTAGAGCTTCTCAGTAGCATTGATTTCTCTTGCTCCCTGCTTCTCCTGTCTAATCAGGCTCTTCAATCCCACCTTTGCTCTCTCTGGGGGAATCAAGGTGCTGTTCCCCTCTGTGCTGTAGAGGTTCCCCCTTTGAGGGAGGGGGTGTCGCATTGCCATCAGCGTTGCATTTTCTCCTCTGATGGAAGGGAGCTCTGCACAGCCCATGGCTCTGCTGTCAATTAGGCAGTTCTGAACCTTTGCGATTTCTTTGCGTGCTTAATAGAAATTGGGTGATTAGAGCACCTCAGGCAGCACTTTCTTAAATAGTCATTAAACAATCATTACAGATAGAAACAGCTACTACCAGCTGCTGGGAGGGAGTGTGTGGCTCCTTACAACATAATCCTTTTTCAAGTCAGAATGAATGTGTAATCAAAGCACAAAAGGGAACAGTTTCAAAGTTCTGAGCCTTCTCAGGCAAACCTATAATGCATCCAACCAGCCTAAATGGGTGCCCAAAGTGTTCAATGAGAATTGACACACGATGTAGTGTTCTAAGTAATTCATCACTTAAGTCAGAGTCAGTTTGGGTCCCTCTCTCTCTCCCCCCTTCTCCTTCTCCCTCTCCCTCCATCTCCATTCCCCCTCCCTCTCTCTCTCTCCTTTTGGGGATGTCTTCACAGCCTTTCAAGTTTGAGAAGTTGTGATGAGACAGGTTATAACCTGATATTTGAAATAAGTTCTCAGGAGGCTTTCTGAAGGCTGCTGGGGTTCCAAACGTGCATTCAACATTTAAAAGCTGCGTGACCTTGGGGAAGTTACCTATTCATTCTGAACCTCAGTTTCTCCATTGTTAGAATGTAGATAATAACAATGCCTGCTGCATAATAAGCATTTATCGTCAGTGGGGTTACCTCTGTGTTTGATGCGAGTGCTTCTGGAGTGCAAAGGGGTCATTTAACTGTGAAGGCCTCTCTGCTCAGACATCTCTCCCCCACACTCCATCAGGTGTCAAACTTTAGCGTGTGTAAGAATCAAAGGCACTTGTTTAAACTGCAGATCCCTGGAGCCCACCAGCAGAGATTCTGATTCTGATGGGAGTGGGGGGTTCCAGAAACCCACAATTTTAACAAGCACCCAGGTGATTTTAATCAAAGGCTATTTACTTTGAAAAGAGATGGCTTAGTGTCATTTAAAAGACATCCACAAGGAGAGCTAGGGCTATAGTCACGTATATCTTAATGAGAATAATTCAATCAGATTGCTTTTCTATCAATGCCTCCAACCGCCATTCGTGAGGGAAGTTTTGATAGCTCGGAAGGAGAGAGGAGCAATTTTGGTCATTAGAAATACCGCGAGAGGATGAACCCCAGGCGCTACACCTGGGACAGCCCCAGGTCCCAGCCAGCAAAGAGCGATAACGGTAGCAGAAGAAGTTACTAAAGACAAAGGGTGGCTAACTTGTCGTGATCCCCAAGACTTGCTTTGTGGCAAAGTTTACCCTTCGTGCCACTAAAAATCTTTCTGAGTTCTTTTGGTTGGCAATGACTGTTTCATATCAATTAGAGCACTCCCTAATCTGGTTTTATGTTGTTTCAGACCTATAACGTGATTTCTTAAGCAAAGATGCCACTCTGGTTTACCTATTGTCTTCCTGTAGACATCACTGTCTTAGTATTGGGGCTGGAACTCCCAGGATCTCCCTGGCTTTGGGTGTCAAGTAGTTTAGAAGTGTAATATGAGGCCATGTATGGAAAGGCTGTGTCTTGGTTAGATCCTGGCAAGATGCTCCACAGAAAACATATGATGTCAGTGATGTGGGCAGGGCAAGGCTGGACGCTCTAGGCTTAGGAGGATGTCAGTCCCACACACCAGACATGCAAATACCTGCATTTTCTAACAGGTGAAGAGTGGAGTGGAAAGAATATTGAGCTGTACATGGAAAACTACACAATGCAGTGCATACATGGTAAAACTAAGTTCATGTGTTGGATAGGTTTAGTTGGTAGCAGGATATAGATTGGACAAGATCTGATATTTGAGAAAAATTTAGTTTGAGAGCTGAGAGTAAGGGTTGAGATGATTAGATTAGTAATAAGAAAAGGTACTATTTGCTCCATTGTCTCTTTTTTTTTTTTTTTTTTTGAGACAGAGTCTCACTGTGTTGCCCGGGCTAAAGTGCCGTGGCATCATCCTAGCTCATAGCAACCTCAGACTCCTGGGCTCAAGTGATCCTTCTGCCTCAGCCTCCTGAGTAGCTGGGACTACAGGCATGTGCCACCATGCCCGGCTAATTTTTTCTATATATTTTTAGTTGTCCGATTAATTTCTTTCTATTTTTAGTAGAGACGGGGTCTCGCTCTTGCTCAGACTGGTCTCGAACTCCTGAGCTCAAACAATCTGCCCGCCTCAGCCTCCCAGAGTGCTAGGATTACAGGTGTGAGCCACTGCGCCCGGCCTCCATTGTCTCTTGATATTTATAGTCAAAGAATTGATTTCATTGCCTTAAAATTTTAATTTCTGATTATAAAAGCAATATATTTTCATTGCAGAAAATCTGGGAAAATGTGGGTAGAGCCCTCAAATATCTGTTCTTAGCAGCACACACACACATACATAGATTTTATAAAATCGAAATAATACTATAGAAACTTCTGCAGTCTGACTTCTTCTTATTTATAATTATAATATGGAAAAAGTTCCCTATTTTAACAGAAAAATTTGACTCCCTATTTTCAATGGCTTTATTGCACTGTATCTTTTTTTTTTAGAAAAGGGAATCCCTCTTATTAGATATTTACATTATTTTTATGTTTTTCTACCATATATTATAGAATTGCTGTGAAGAAAATTCATATATGTGGATCTTTGTACACATTTCTGATTATTTCCTTGGGGTGAAATTCTCAGAATTGCTGGGTCAAGGGGAGTGCACATTTTTAACGTCTTTGGTATGTATTTGTCAAATTGCCGTTCGGAAAGGTCATTTCGATTTTCATTTCTACCAACTTCCCGGAGGAGTGGCCACTGCCCAGCCTCCTGGTCACCACTGAGTATTAATTACCCTTGACTTCTTTGTGAATATCTTGGACTTCTTGAGACAACTCATGTAACCACCTTGTCATTTTCCACCCAATCTCCAGATGGTTGTCAGCTATATTTTGGATGCAATTATGCATCGTGTCAATTTTCTAAAGTGTGGACATGGCAGCTTATGTGGCAACTGTGAACTTTCTTGACCTCGAGGGATGAGCATTTAGAATAAGACTCATCCTGTCCCCCTCCCCAGTGAAGAATTAGAACAAATCCGTCATCTCCTGGTTCACCCAGGACACTAATCAGATTACACCATCCCAAACTGGGCTGGGAAGCCTTTATTTGCAGAGGGATGAACATTCTTGTGAACAGTGCCAAAAATAACTCTCGCATCTCTAAACACAAGGACGGACAGATGCTCAGATGAGGTTTCAAGTGGGATCTGACAAGAGTTATATAGCTTGCTCATCTTCATAGCAACTCACCTATTTCCCAAAGTTCAGACTTTGGAATTTGCTCAGAAAAGGGATATTCGTGGCACCATATGGTCCCCCCAGACTGACCACACTGAAGTCGGCCTCCTGGGAGTTTATGACTCTTGGATCCCATGGTGGCCTCGGCGCCAATGGGCTGTGAAAGGGGATTAACGCTCAGGACAAGCTTTCCCTGAGTCGGTGGCGTGAACTCCACACAGAGGGGTTCTGATGGCTGCCTTCCTGAGAAGTGTTGCCATCCTCTTCTGCCTGAAGCCAGGAATGGAAGATGAAAGCAGAGGTGCTTCTCTCTTCCCCTCTGGGTGAGGATGCCTGCAAGCCGTGCGTTCTCTTGCTTAGATTTATTCCTGACGCTCTAGTTGTTCAGATTTGTAACCTGAAAGTTTGAATCAGCACCTGCTGGTCCAGGATTATCAGGAGGGGAGAGGGACGTGAGACAGAGAGGAACAGGAGATGGGTCCTGCCTCAAGTCGGAAAGTACTTAGGGGAGACTTCGTTTGGGGCCGGGAGGCTTGAGTTCTAGTTTCACCACCACGGAGCTGTGTGACCTCAGGCAAGGTGTGGAGCCCTGGGGAGAGGGGGCCACTTCACCAGCCAAAGGAGGACATTGTTGGCCAGGGTGAGGGGCCTTACGGCTTTAACTTTGTCAGCATGAAAATGAGGGAGGAGAGAAGATGCAGGCAGGATAAAATGAGACCTTTAGAGCAGCACAGCCCGACCGTTATCATGTCTCGATGCACATAAAAATAATACTATTAACTGCCACACTGGGGTAATTGGAGGAGGCTTCTCTGAGCTGGAGGCACCACCTCGGGGGCTCTGGCTGCCTGGAAGGCTGAGAACATTCGATCCTGGGCACAAGAAGGGGGTCCTCTGCGTCAGAGGACCGAGTCCTGAGACATTATGGTACACATCTCCAGCTACATTCCAAATAAACGGAAACTACGCAAAACCGTGACATACACGTCAGGTAACCCCACGGCGTTCTGACTTCACTCAGAGTGGTTTCTTTGATGACTTTCTGGGAAATATTGAATTCTCTTTGCAAACTTTGTTGCACCCCTGCTTCCTGCCCTCGCCTCCATGCTGGGGAAGGGGTGGCCAGGAAATAGGGTCCCCAGGGAGAGGGGGAAAACGGGGCTGCAAGGGAGGATGGAAGCCCCAAACCCAAAAATCTTCACAGCTTTGTTGGAGTTTTCAGCCACAGAGCACCCCAAATCATCTCCGTGCCTCCAATCTCAGGGGCAGCTGGGAGAGGTCTAGTTCTCGAAGCCACTGTCTGGAGTGAAGGGACCAAGCACTCCACTTTGGGTCCTGCCTGTCTCTCAGGCTTTTTCTTACTTTGTAATAACAACCCTTTTAATGTGCCTTATTTATTTTTTCCATCCACCCTAAGAAACAGTGAGGTCACTGGGCTACGATAATTGCTGAACACCTGCGAGACGCAGGCCTGTGCCATGAGCACGGTCGAGGGAATGCACGACTCGGGACCGCACAGCTCAGCTGGCCGTCCCCTCCCCCGCCTCCTAAACACCTGCAGAGGCCCGTCACTTGGGACAGGAGGGCCTATTAGGGTTTTTGTAATTGAGATGGGGTGAGGGAGTTTACAATGGCTCAGGAGCGGGAGAGAGGGAGACGGCTTAGATGACAGGAAACCGTCTCCTTGGCTTCGCGGAGCAGATTGAGCAAGGTGGCCCGGGTAATAATGGGGTTAGCTAATCCTGATAGTAATAAGGGTGGGAGAGTCTGTCATCATAATCATGGCTAATGGATTCCAGGTGGAGAGCTATAATTGTTCTCATTAGCATGGTCGTGCACACACGCATCCCCACACACGCGCACACACACACGCATGCACACTCTGAGAGACCCATTCCGCCCACGTACCTGACTTTGATAAGGACTGTCAGATAAGAATAGCCCACCCCGCAGAGCTAGATGGAGAGCATTGTCAGTTACATCCTCCCCGGTCCCCCTTCCACAACATCGGTGCATATGTAATGGCTTCATTAACCTTGAGACTTCTGCAGATGAGTTGAAAACCCAGGCTTACACGGCCAATTAATTGGCAGTACGTTTTGCACGGAGTATGGAAGTACCTCTCTCTCCCCCTCAATGCTGCCTGACTTTTCGGCTGTATTTCATAAGTGTTAATGTACTGTTGCTGAAAGGAAATATGGCCAAAAGCAGGAAACTCCTCCCCACCCAGCCCGGGATGCAGCTGTTCATTTGGTTTGGGTTGTTAATTCAAACCACTCCCGGGTGCCTAGTTCATATTATCTATTGTTTAGAACAAAATAAAATGAAACTGTCAAAACTCTTCTGCCTCGTTCAGTCCCGGGCTCAGTGGTCCCATAAAGGGACCTGTGCAAGGAAGCGATTGCTAAAACTCTCCTTTCCTCAGCGGGAAGTGCAGGCCTCACGTGTTCTCTGGGCCATCCAGGTCAGACCCCGACCTGGAGCCAGCGGACCTTCCGTGGAAAGATCTTTGTTGTAGTCCTGCTCTGGACCTGGTGCCGGGCCTTTGGTCCCGGTTGCCTTGCCAGGAGCACCGTTTCTACCCCATCTCAAACTCGTCTTGCAAAGCTGCCTTTCTGACTCTTACTGGGCACTTTGCTTTTTCTGTTTGGATATTATAATAAGTGCTCAATAAATGCTAGCCTTTATTAATGTTTCTACTTCGTGAAACAAGTCATTTTTTCGGTGTCTATAAAATATTTAATAGAGTAAGAACTCTCACGTGAATTTGCCTATGATTTGCATAAATCCCAGTATGCTATTTATAGCTACACACTTGGATTTTTATATAGTGAAGCCTCCCTAAGGTGGACATTTATATTCTTTGTCACGTGCTCTTGGCCACTCTGCCCTTGTGCCAGCAGCAGGTGCTGAGAGAGGCTCGGAACCGGAGGAGGGGAGGAGAGGCTGAGGCTGAGGCAACTTTTCTTGGAACCCCAGGGACGCCTGGAAAGGTGTGGTATGACTCTTCGGTTCGTGGCTGTTAGGGTGGTCAGTGACTGTTTCGTTTCTATCCAAAGTGCTCTCATTTTCAGTGACACAGACAGAATGACTTCTTGGGGTGACTTTGTATTCATAGCTAGATTTCTAGGGCTCAGTTAGGCCTGTGGGTGGCTATCACTGCCTTCGTGAGAAATGGTCTGTTACTGACTGAACCAGAGCCTTGACCCCAGCACCCAACCTGCTTGAAGTCTCTGATCACGGGAGGCCTGCAATCTCCCCAGCATGGCCCTGGTAAACTGGGGTCGGCTGTCGCAGAACAGGAGGGAGGTGGGTGCAGTCTCCTCACTTGGTGGCTTTCTGAAAAGGTCACCCCAGAAAGAATCCTGCCTTAGCCTTCCGCGTGGGGCCCTGGTTCTCTCTCTCTGAATTCCCCTGGCTTCCTTCCTGCAAAAGCCAGCAAACAAGGGGAGAGTGAGGCCAAAGTGGTCACACCATGCTCCAGTAAATGGGGGAAAATTCTGGAAAACAGGATTTCAATAAAATGTCAGCCTTGAACTACGAAATGGGATGCTTTGTGGTTATTGTTGTTGTTTTTACATATCCTTAAAAGGATCTGGCCACCTTGGACTGATGTCTGTGCTGCTCTGAAAACTGCTCAGAAACGAAGAACACGCATGCTCTGGGGAAGGAAGCATCGCATTTTGTGTTAGCGCATTTTATATTTTGAGCAGCTCTTTCTATAGCCTGGGGCCTGATTGATTTTGGGTTCAACCTAACATCTTGGCCTGCGGTCCTGTGGAGAGTTGGAGGGACTTAAAGAAACAATTCAGACCCAAAACCCTTGTTTTTTGAGAATTGACCTTCCATCTGCTGACAATCAAATGCTGAACCTATTAAGAGTGGCAGGTCCCCAAGCAGGGAGGAAGGAAGGAATTTCCCATAATCCCTGGAGACAAAGGACCTTTTGACTACACCTGGGGGAGAAGGGTGACCAGCCTGGGTCAGACCGAGCTGGGGGTCAGATGAGTGCGGGAGCAGCAGGTCCGGGGGGACTGAGTTCTGATTCGCCACGCAAGGGGGAGTGGGGAGAAGGAGGGCATAATACTGATTAGCCGCGAGAGACTACGGAATCCTTACACAGGCCCCCTGGTCTCCCTGTGCCCCTCTATCTGTGCTTTCCATGGTCTGTGCGTGTGTCTGTCTCTCCCACCAGACCTTCAGGTCCTCGAGAGCAGGGACTGTGTCTCCCTCATCTCTGAATGGCCTGGCACATAGCAGATGCTCAGTGAGCACTCACGGAGTAAGTGCGGAGACCCAGCAAGAGGGTTGCTGAAAGTAGGACCATAGCTAGCGCCTATCTTGCCTTTGCATGAATTAGAAAAAGTCACCCCTTACGGTCAGATGCAGCTGAGTGGGCACATGGCTTGGCAAGCAGAGTACCCCCT
Organism: Propithecus coquereli; assembly: GCF_000956105.1. NCBI lineage: Eukaryota > Metazoa > Chordata > Mammalia > Primates > Indriidae > Propithecus > Propithecus coquereli. The sequence continues at coordinate 3,087,874 of NW_012154618.1, read as the reverse complement.
CCCTTGGCAAAATGTGCTTGTGCAAGGCACATTCTGAGCAAGTGCACTCCATGGCCATCCCTGTGGTACAGGAGTCAGAGTCAGTGTCTTAGGTCCCAGGCTTAGGGACAGCCTGGGCTGTGTTGGTCTCTTAAGAAGGCAGGAGAGGGCCCAAGGGCAGTGTCCTACCCCAGGTGGCAATGTGCCCCTCAACCTTAAGGCCCACCTATGGGCAGTCTCCCTCGCAGGCTTGTCCAGCCTCCTCTTCCAGGGCCCTCCCTCTGCCCTGTCCCCTTACATTATTCTCTGGCCGTTGTCCTTCTCCATCAGAAATTTGGTCCCCACTGGGGCTTTCTCTGACATCTCTTTAATAGAGTTCACAGTAATCCTTTGGTTCACACAGACCTGGTTTGGAATCCTGGTTCTGCGACCAACTCACCGGGAGCCCCTAGAACGATGTTTGAACTTTCCAAGACAAAGTCAGCTCAGCTGAACATGTCGAGGTCACTTGAAATGGTGCATCTGCAGGGCCCAGGCTGGTGTGGGACCCAGAAGTCCCTTCCTGAAAGCTTGATGCGTCTGTAACAGAGGAGATGGTAGGCCCTGCTGCCCACTTTTAAGGTTTCTGCTTTACCATTTTTGTAGGTTCCATTTCTTTGTGTGGCCTCCACAGGGACCCTTCTGGAAAGACATCCCCAGTGCGCTTCCTGAGAACTCCAGAGTTGATTGCCCTAGACAGAGCTCTCTGGAGGAATGAGGGGTGCTTCTGACCTCTAGCAGGTTCTTAGAACCTGATGTAGTCTAAGGAGTAGGTAAAGGCCTTCTCTGGTTCTGACGGGTCCCTTCCCGTGGGCCTTGGTCCTCCCACTCCAACTATCCCTCCTTCATATGAGGAAGATGAGGCACCACTGACTTCATCGAAGGAAGTGAGCTGAAATTGCAGTGAAAGAGATGCTGGCTGTGTATAAGGAAAACTTGACAATCACGCAGAGTCAAAAAGACCATGAAGAAGCATCTAGTCCTTTCCCCTCTGCTTTGCAAATGAGAAAACAGGACCAGAGAGGTTAAGGGACTTGTTCAAGGCCCAGACCACCTTCTGTTACATCCCAGGGCCTCTCTTGACTATAAAATTACTCAAATTCTAAATTTGCCCCACCGTGGCATGTTGTTATAGAAATTGTTGAAATTACGATAGCAACCTGTGTCTGAATTCCTGAGGGGTTGCAGGAAGGCCTTGCCCAAGCCAGCCTCTCCCTAATGACGACCTTTATTTCCCATTCTTCTCCCTGCAGACTCTCTTTGGTCTTCATATACACAGATACCACTTTCATTCTTTTTTTTCCCAAGTACAGTATGTTATTTTCAAAAACAGGAAATTAGAGGCTGTCTATGGGAAGTAAAGGGTTATTAAATGCAAAAGTCACACAAATATCAAACCAAAACAGACTCACCCCCTGACTGGGAATCAAACCCAGGGAGTGAAAGCACAGAATTTTAACCATTAGGCCACAAGATACAGGGTTGGAATTCAGGGATACAAGGGACCCAGTGTCGACCGGAAGCCTGCTCCGTGATGGGCTTCGTGCTGGATTCTCAAACACGTGAGTGTTCTCATTTAACCCTCAAAAGAACCTGAAGGTCATTGGAGAATTGTTGTGATGGATGGTTATTGGATTAATGATTAAATGAATGGATGGATGACTGACTGTTAATTATACTTATTTTGCTTTTTCTGTTATCTAGACATGTCTCATATCATCTGAACTGCTGTAAAGAATTCTTGTCCTCTTGCTACTTTTGTTCTTGTGTTCTTATCATGATGGTGCCCATTCAGAATGACCCATGACCATGCAGATATTGTGTGAGAACCACATTCATTTTCCTGACGACTTGAAGAAAGCCAAGAATCCAAACTTAAGAGTACAAAAAAGCAGATTTTGTGAATTTCTCAACTTGAGCTCGCAATCCTAGCATATAAACAACAGTCTGTATAATTATGTTCTTAGCTTTCCAGGGAGACTGTGGGACAGGTTGAGGGATTGTGTGATTCGTACTCCTTCCTCATGGAAGTTACATTCGCATCAAGTGTTCAGGTGGAAAATTTTCCCATACTGCAGGGACAAAGGAGAATAACATGCTGTGTCTGGGTAAGAATTTGTTTCTACTTTGACCAGATATTTATACGATTTATACTGACCCTTCCTGTTTCAGTTTATTCAGCTGTAAAATGGGGCTATTCTATCTGCTTAGCTGGTTTTAAGGTTACGATTGTTTTGGCTGATTCTGTATGGTACACTGGGAATATGTGTGTAGGACAAGGATGAGTCGACTGGACTTTGGTTCTAGTCTGATACCAACTTCGCACCTTATCTTCCATTTCCTGACTCTGGAGTCCCCAGGAAGCACTCTAGGGATTTCATCCCAGAAGGCTCCCTGTAAAAGCCCATCCCAAGAAATGGCTCTACCATTTCTCCACTTGCAAAATGGAAATAAGAACCATCTCTGTCCTCCTACCTTTCTCTGTGGTTGTAGACAGTGGGATGCATGGTAGAAATGAACACGCTTTGTGAATGGTCAAGTGCCACTCATGCCAAATTATTTATAACAACGATGATGTTGCTTCTTCATTCTTCTAAAGTTTCTCTAGCTTGTAGATGACTCATTTGAAAATTAAAGCTTTGTGGTTCTGTTTATTTGGTTCATATTTTGTTATTTAGTTCTCAATTTGGCATGGGCAGATGGTTTAGGAGCATCCAATTATTTTAAACATATACTGTTGTAATATTATTTTCCAAAGCCCTAGTCTCTGGGCAGTTTGAATGTTGGTCCATGTTCACCTACAGGTGAGAGGTATTTGGTGGCCCTGAGAGAGAGGAGAACCTTTCACCAAGGTGTAGCTGGGTGCAGAAAGAGAAAGGGGAGAAAAAGGAGACAAGAAAGAAGGTGCCAAGTATTAGAGCTTGTCCATGGAGATGAGCCAGAGATGAACTAATCATGACATGCTGCAAAAACCCAACCAAACAAAAACCCCCACAGCAAACAAAAGGGCCTGGCTTTCATTTAACAGTCAATCAAATGGCAGAGAAACCCTAGGCCTCTTTATGATGAGGAAACCAGATATTTCATCCAGTTAGGTCTGCAGTGAGTCGAGGGGAAGAGGCAGCGTAATGACCAGGCTTGTCCGTGACCATTTGGCTTGTGGCAATCATCAGAGCCTTGGACTGCAGTGAGAAATATCGAGGGATGAGCGGGGAGCCACACACATGGCCTCATGCTCCCTGCAATGTAAACAGCGGTACATCTGGGCACCTCATGTTCTTGTACCCTAGAGTGGAGAAGAACAAGGCCTGCAGAAAGATGAGCCACATCTGGGGAGTGAGTTGGAAGAGGCAGCAGTTGATGAAGATGTTTAGATAGTGCAGTGCTTCCTCCAGAAAGGGGGAAAGGGTTGCATGGTTGGATATTTCCATAGACCCTGAGGCTTACATTCTTCCTAAAGCAGCATGCTCAGGCTGCATTCACTCTCTGGCAATGGGGGTGGGGGTGGCGGGTGGGGGTGGAATCTGAGTGGTAGTGGTGGTGGCAGTATCTGCAGAAACTGGGGGGGGGGGTAGTTTTTTGCTGCTCAGAGGAGCCGTTTGACCAAGGCAGACAAAGTGTGGTAGTAATTATCATTTCTATCTGCTTAGCACACATGCATTCTCCTCTCCTCCTCTTGTAGCACAAACTGCCTTCCATTGAGCCTTCATCAATCTTAATACTGCCTCTTCCTGGCTATGTGGTTGTTTAAGGAATTAGCATATGGCCCAAGCAGGACCAATCAGAATCCTTCCCTGAGGTTGATATATGGATTCTGGGAGAAGGAAACGGGCCCTCCTTCTTGTGGGAGAGCTAAGCTTTGAAGCTGTAGTTTTGGAGATTCTGGTGGCTAGCTCTCCCACTTCACGGAGAAAGCTTGTCTACTGCAGGAACGAACTAGATCATCATCCAGAGTAGCAGAGCCAGGAGATGGAGAAAGAGCCTGACGACATCACTTGAGCCCTTGGATCTGTTGTGATGGAGGCAAGATGCGCCCCTACTCTCCTAGTTAAATGAGCCCCCAAAGCCTTTTTCTTTGTGTAAGCTAATTGGAGCTAGGTTCCTGTCACCGGAATCTGCACAATTTAGAGGAGGACAGTGTGGGGATGGTGGTCAGGGGAAGGCAGAATTGAGCAAGCGAGAAGTCAAAGAGAAGGAAGCATGATCTGACAGCCCTCTGTAGGAAGCTAGGAGCCTGCTCTGGTCCTCTGAGGCTTGGTGAAGCCTGACCTCTGGGGAAGGACACGCATGGTGGAAAGGATATTCACTGCAGATCTGCCTGTGTTGGGGAATCACCCCCATGGCTCCTGGAATGTGAATGTCTTCATACTTTAGGTTCCACACCACCCCCAACCTCCATCCCATACCAGGCCACTCCATGGCCAACCAAAAAGACCCATGAGGAATGTCATTAGTTTAGATGCTGAGGTAGGTATGTGGGCTTGGGCATCAACAGGCTTTGGTTTCTAACCTCAGCCCTTACTAGTAGAATGGCCTTGGGCAGACTACTTAAGCTCTCTACCTCAGTTTCTTTGTCTCTAGAAAGAGGCAAATACTTATATCCATTTCAATGATTGTTGTGAGGAGCCAATCAGCCAATGCAGGTGAAGAGATTTGCACCATGAAAAACATCCAGTAGTAACATATATTCGATGTCCCACGAATGGGGAATGGTGACATAGATTATAAGACATCCATCCTATGGATGAAACTGAGCAATTCAGAGCACAAAGGTGATTTAGTAACTTGGAAGAACCTCATTAGTATACTGTTAAGAATTTTTTAAGTGATTAAAACTTCAATAAAAAGTTTATTTAATTTTAAGACAAGAAGTTGAAGGCTGTATACCCAAATTAATTGAAAGCGAGGACACGAAGAGATATTTATATGCCCATGTTCATAGCAGCATCATTCGCAACAGCTAAGAGGTAGAAGCAGCCCAAGTATCCACTGATGGTGAATAGATAAATGAAGTATGGGATATGTAAGGAATATTATTCAGCCTTAAAAAGGAAGGAAATTCTGACACATGTTACAAGATGGATGAGCCTTGAAAACATGGTGCTAAGTGAGATAAGGCAGTACCTCATATGAGGTACTTAGCTAGAGTCGTCAAACTCATAGAGGCAAAAAGCAGACTGGTGGTTCCTGGGGCCTGGGGGAAGGGAGGATGGGGACAGAGTTTCAGTTTAGAAGGATAAAATGAGTTCCGTGAATGGATGGCGGTGATGTTTGTACAATTACGCGAGCGAAGAACGTACTTAATGCAACTCAATTGTATACTTAAAAATGTTTAAAATGGTATTTTACCATAATTTTAAAAATAAATAATTAAAAAAGAACTTAGAGGCATGTGTATAGTAAGAATGCACTTTCGTTTTAATAAAAGTACCTAAGTTTTGTGTAAGTGTGGTGAGCAGAGGAGACAAGGATGAGTGACGGCATGCCGAAGTGTTTACAGCGCTCCTACGTGGGCTTAGGGGACTGGAGAGGAAGGTGTCACGTTAGACACCTTAGTATTATCTAAAAATTATTACAACGATCAATCAGTCTTGCCATTTCAGTGACTAATATTAAATTGTAACCATTTGCATCAAACTTTTATACTTGCCAGGGATAAATTGCTACAATCACTTTGGAAAATGATTTGGCAGTTCCTCAAATGGTTGAACATAGAGTTACCATGTAATCCAGCAGTTTCACTCCTAGATATATCCTGAAGAGAACGGAAAACATCTGTCCACACAAAAACTTGCACATGAATGTTCATAGCAGCATTATTCATAAAAGCCAAAAAGTGGAAACAGCTCGAATGCCATTCAACCGAATGATAAATAAGCGAATGGATAAATACAATGTGATATAACCATACAATGGAATGTTACTCAGCACTGAAAAGGAACGAGGTACTGACACATGGTACGATGCAGATGAAACTTGAAAACGCATGCTGAGTGAAAGAAGCCAGATACAAAAAGACCACATGTTGTAGGATTTCATTTACGTGAAAGGTCCAGAATGGACAAATCTATAGAGACAGAAAGTAAATGAACAGTTGCCAGGGGCTGGGGGAGCTGGAAGGCCAGGTTGACAGCTAATGGGTACGGGTTTTCTTTTTATTGCAATATGAAAATGTTCTAAAATTGATGGAGGTGATGAATGCACATCTCTGTGAATCCACTAAAAGCCATTGAACTGTATACTTGAAATGGGTGAATTGTACAGGATGTCAGTTCTATCTCAATGAAGCTGTTATGAAACAAACCAATCAAAATAACAAAATCTCTTTATAAGTTATACAATTAGTTATTTATACCAACCTTGGGAGGCCGATACTAAATGAAGAAACAGAACTAGAGAGGCGTCAGATCTCTTGAGAAGGAAAGATGATACCAAAGTCTTGACCTAGCTTGGCATACTTCTTTCATAATCTTCCCCAGTAAAACTATCCCATGAAAGACAAGATCAAAAGGACAGGAGAGAGAAAGCAGCCCAGATGTTCCCTGATTAGGGAACAAACCAGCCAATGGCGGTATTAGTACATCCACACGATGGAACACGACTCAGCAATCCAAAGAAACAAACTGTGCATACACACGACAGCCTGCGTGAAGCTCAGACGCATTACACCGAGTGAAGAGGCCAGTCTCCAAAGGCTATAGAACGCATGATTTCATTTATATGACCCTCTGGAAAAGGCGAAACCACAGGGACAGACAGCAGATGAGTGGTGGCCAGGGGTTGCAGGGTGAGGGGAGGGTTTGATTTTCAAAGGGGCACAAAGGAACTTTTTAGAATGATGGAAATGTTCTATATCTTGACTATGTGGCGGCCACACAGTTGTATGTATATGTTAAAACTCGTAGAACTGTATGCGAAAAATGGTGAGTTTTGCTGTTTATCAATTATAACTTAAAAATGTGGGAAAAGGACACGAAAAACATGTTTGGATGTTCACGTGGGGAGATGGACACTGAGAAGAGGTGTCTGTCTGGAAATGGGGGCTGCACCATGGTGCTGTGACCTCGTGTGACCCATAGGTCGGTCAGCTGGGGCTTCCCTGTGCCCTGGAGATCCAGGCCCGGGAGCCCCATTGCCTTCCCGAGGACATCCGCTCGCTGTCCCTTTGCCTCTAGCATCTGCCCGCGCCGTGGTCTTTTCACCCCATGTCACCCTGGAATGATCCCTTCACTGGTTGCCCTGAAATCCAGGCACAGCAGACATTGAGGGCTGGGCCAACTCCGGGGACGGCCGCCACAAGAAGACCCTCTGCCGTCCGGCTGCCATGCTTGTCTTCCACCCCTTCCACTTCTGTTCCTCATTCCCTCCTCCCGGTTTGTTCCCGGGAACTCCAAATTCTCTCTTTGTTCTGCAGAGCAGTTGAGCTTTCCCCAGCTCCTCCTCCCCAGAGAAGTGCTCCAGAGGGATCCAGGTGCTCCCCAGAACAAGGCGCCCTCTTTTCATTTGGGATCTCTTTGCGATTACACATTGCAACTTACTTTCTTCCTATTACACTTGATAACTGGGACCTGGGCACCGCTCATCAGCGCAGATGCGCAGCCCCCGTGCCTGTCTGAGTTCCAGTCCTCCCAGAAGGACTCTGCAAGGACCCAACCCAGCTCGCCACCGGCGCCATTTGTCTCAGGGCAGCTAAGACCATCACTGCCAGGTGCACTGAAAGGAAGGTTCTCGCACTGGCTCTGAGACACTCCAGTTTCTCTCCTACCTTCCAGAGCCTGCCTTTAAAATTCATTACAGCGATTCGCACTCGGTATTTCCTCTTGTCTGTGCTTTTCTTTATGCTCACTCCCCCTCCCCCATTTGTCATCTCTGTCAGAAAACAGGCCCTGATTGTTTTGGGCCCACGGCTGCAGCCCAGGCCGCCATAGCCAGCCCCTATTACTGGGCTAATTAGCGGCCGGGCTGCTTGAATCCCAGGGTTTTTCCAGGGACGTCCTGGCCTGCTCCCCAAGAGGCCGCTCTCTCTGGCACTCCAGAAGCCTCCCCAGCACCCCGGCCCAGCTGCCCCTGTCCAGCCTGGCCTTCTCCCTGCCTGGAGGAGCCCTTTCCCTCATCTCCTGGCCAACGGGCGTGAAACAATTTCCTCTTTTCACAGGGGCCCTGTGGCAGGCAGATTAATGAACACGAGCCCAGCGCAGAGGCCAGCCTGCCAAATGTGTCTGCGGCACACTCAGTGGTCTCCACGGTGGGCTGTGGGGGGACAGTCAGGGGCAACAAAAGACACAGAGCTGCGCAGTCAGGTTCCCAGCAGTGGCTGCAGCTGTCATCGGACCTCAGTTTCCACTGCAGAAATGGTCTTCTGCCTCCAGCTCCTCCAATGCTCACATCCAACACCTGCCTCCCTGTACTCCCAGAAAACGAGCTCTGAGGCTCCTCGATGCTTTAGAATGAAAGAACCAGCAATAGCTAGTGAGTGGCCCATGCCATAAACACCCAGTGTCTAGCATGCCCCACTAAGGCTTTGGCACGGGCCACGATGGCCAGGAGTGGCGCTCACGAGGCCCTCTGTGGCCCCGTGCTCTGTTATAAAGCTGCGGGGCGAGGGCAGGACTAGTGGGCTGTTTTTAGGAGGTTGTTTCTTTTCTTTCCTTCAGTGAAGTTCTTAACAAACTGGTGTATAGGACTCACTTTGCAAAATGGGAAACAGATGGTCCTAGCGTGGGCTTAGGGATATTTGCTTTGGAAACGCCCAGCATGACAGGTTCTGTGAAAGAATTCTCAGCAGCTGGGGTCCCACCGGGCCCAGCCAAGTGTCCGGGGAGCTGGTTGTTCCTTGAGAAGGTAGTTAGCAGCCCTGGAGTTTCCCTGGAGGGCTTTGCAGCCATGACTGTGGTCTCAGAAGCAGAAAGTGATCTTGTGAGTTACCACCGCCCTGGATGAAGTGGAATTGTTACTCCCCCTTTGTGGGGCAGTATCCCTTCCCATAAGGCTGGGTCATAATGCAAAGTTATCACGCATTGGCTTCCTCACTGGCAGAATTCTCCAGCCTATGGGATGGATGCTCTTCCGTACAGACCCCTGTGTCTGACCTGTCCAGCTTAGCTTAGATGGTCAGCTCGTGCAGGATAGTACCATGGCAAGGTATTTAAAAAAGGAAGTGGGGTGGTTTTACAGAGCCTGGAAGCATTTTAGTCTTACAGTCACACACACCCACGCGCGCACATGCGCACGCTTTATCTCTCTCTCTCTCTCTCTCTAACATACATACCTCACAGATATTTTCATTTTATCTTTGCCATATTGACATTCCTTAGATAACATGTGTTTTGACTTTTAGGACTGTGACTGTTTCAATTAGAAAAATAGCCAGACTTCCAATCAGATTTATCTTATTTACTGCTTTACATTTTAAAATTTTATTTTGTCTGATATCAATATTACTGCACTGACTCTATTTTTATTAGCATTTGATTGACTTTTTATCATTTATTTTTAGCTTGTCTGTGTCATTTTGTTTCTGGGTTGCACTGTGGGTAGCATACAGCTGGATTTTAAAAATCTGAAAGTCTTGGACTTTTCATAAAAGAATTTTATCCATTCACATTTATTGTGATCATGAGTATGTTTAGACATATGTCTCACATTTTATTTCATGTTTTCTACTAGCTGTGGATTCTTGGTGTCTGTTGTTTTATTTTTTTGTGTCTTTGGATGGAATTTCTGAGTTTTGGTTAAACTCATTTTTTTCCTCCAAAGTTTAGAAGTTATATATGGTATTTCTCATGTTTGGGGGTAAGAATGGCACTGGACTGGGAGGCCATTAACATACATATTGTATGACTTTTGAGTAAGTTACTTTCCCTCTTTGGGCTTCAGGTGTCTCTACCATAATGAAATAGTTGGATTAAATGATTATCTATCCAGTGTTAACGTGCTATGATTTAGTGGTTGAGAGAAATCTATCGGAAGTTCTGGTCTGTTTAGGACATCTGAACCTTCAAAATTGGAAGGAATGTCTCCACCACTCTTCAGTGAGGCATCTGGCTATAAGATGAACTCAAACTTGAGCCTTGTTGACACAGTTCACCTTCTCAGGGGAAAGTCTGGCTTAGTTCATCCCTCATATGGGATGATCATGAGTGGGGTGTTTGTTACTCAGCAGTGCCTATGTAAAAATTTTCATTCTTTAGCATGTTTTATTGTATAATAGAAACATTTATCACTCAACAAATGTAATGTGCTCCTCTACATACCCAAGTTCCCTTGCAGTTAGGCAGGTCATGTAATTAAGCTCGGCTAGTGAGCCAAAGTGATTCCACATTGTGAAAAATATTTCACTTTTGGGTCAAAGCATTCAAGAGCTAGAATCAGACCTCTCAGCACTCTCCCCTGCTGCAGTGACCAAAGAGAGGTATGGATCCATCACTCTGGGTTTCTGAGCAACTGTATAGACCAGAGTTCTCTACTGACCTCCTTTGGACATGTAGCATTAATAAGAAATAAACTTACCTTAAGCCATTGGGATTTTTTTTTTTTTTTTTTTTTTTTTTTACAACAGAGTAACCTAGCCCATCCTAACTAATACATGCTGTCAATGTACCGAAGGCATTATTAAGTATGTGCAAGTTCTGTCTTCTCAACTTGGATATAAAGGGTTCGAAGACCAGGGGGTGACTAACCTATTTCACTCATTCCTCTCACCCTAGCACCAGTAGCTTAAGCTGCCAGAACCCCATTACAATTTTGAAAAGCCCCACATCTCAGAAATGTCCTCAGCATCAGCCCAGAGGCTCTTCTCCTCTGGTCTCTCCCTCCTTGTTTACGATGGCCTTCTATGGCACGTGGGATAAGGTTCCAAATTCCCGACATAGTCACAGGTCCGGCTCATCCTGGCCCTGGCTCCTGCTCTAGACTCATTTCTCACCGTTCTCCCCATGTGCACTTGGTTCCAACCATACTTGTCCTACCAGTTCCTCAAACATGTCTTGCTCCCTCCTGCCTCAGGACACTTGCAAAAGCTGTTTCTGGGCCAAGAATGCCATAGCTGTGCCTCTTCACCTGAATAAGTCCTAATCATCTTTCAGGTTTTATCTTCCTCAGGGAAGTTTTTTTCATGACCTCCCCAAACTAGGCTACATGTCCCACGGCACCCTCTGCTTCAGACCACCCTCAGGGCATCATCTCCATGGTAATTAAACAATAAGCTGTGCAATCATTTGCTTAATGTCTCTCTCCACATTGGACTGTAAACTCTGAAGGCAGGAATTATGTTCCTCCAGGGCCTAGCACAGTTTGTGGTGCACAGAGAACTCTTAGTACATGAAGCATAATGAATGATTGTGATTTAATACTGAGATGAATGAATGGATGGTCAGCCCTCCAGGTTGAGAGCAGTTTTCCCCAAACTTTAGTGTGAATCAGTCAGAATCACCTACCAGCCTTTTTTTTTTTTAATTATTTATTTTAAAATTGAATTAAAATATACATAACATAGCTTTTTGCATTTTAACCACTTTTAAGTGTGCAGTTCAGTAGTATTAAGTACACTTGCATTGTTATGCAACTATCACCACCATCCATCCACAGAACATTTTTCATCTTGCAAAACTAAAGCTCTCTACCCATTAAACAATAACCCCCATTCCTCACCAGACCCCAGCCCCCAGCTCCTGGCAACCACCATTCAACTTTCTGTCCCTGTGAATTTGCCTCCTCCTAGAGGGCTTTTTAAACTCCAAATTCCTGGGGCTGACTCCCAAAGTTTCTGATTCAGTAGATCTAGTGTGGAGCCTGAGAAGTTACATTTTTTAAAACTCTAATCCTATGACAGATTAAGAATTTACATTTCTAACAAGTTCTCTTTGAGAGCTTTGCTCTGGAGCATGTCTGGGTTGACTCCTCCTACTAAGTTTTATTAATATCACATCTCCTGCACACATTAGGGGTTCAGAAAATGTTGGTGACAGACGGGTTAATGACACTCAACTGTCCCTGGAAGAACAAGTGAGTTCTTTGACTAAGGCACAGGATCTCAACCCTGCTCATCACATTCAGCTGGGGGATTTTAAAAAAATACAAATGCCTGGGCCTCGCTATAGATAGAATAAAGTCTCAAAGAGTGGGACCCAGGCATCAGCATTTGTTCAAAGGTTCCAGGTGATTCTGTTGTGAAGCCAGGGTTGGGAATCACTGGGTTAAGGAACAGAAGTGGAGGGAGGAAGATCCAAAAAGGTGGATGGAAACCAGAAAGGAAATCCTCCCAGGGACAGGACCCCTTGGTTTTTGAACAAATGCCTTTGCAACCTCAGAGTGGAATGATTCTTTGCCAAACCCTTCGAGGAGGGGAGAAACACCTTCTGTGTGTAAAAACTGTTCTCTAGAGACCAGTTTTGCTTTTCTCAGAGATTTGGATTAGTGGGAAATGATTCTCACGCAGGAGCTGACCTGTTCCAAGACAACTTCCCCTCAGGCTATTATTTCTGGACATCACGTTGTATTTCCATGAGTATACAAAGTCATCCACAGGTGTATACCGCAGTTTTCTTTTACCTCTGCTCTAATTCACAGCCATCATCTTGGAGTTTTCTCAGTTAACTTCAGAATATGTGGTCTTTTCTGTATTTGTTGGTTTAAAGTAGGAAAACCCGTGGTCAACACACAGTGTACCTCACTGAATTAAACCTGGCAAAGGCTTCATCCTGCAAAAGGATCTGCTTACCAAGTTTCCTATCCTGGACAACCGAATCTTGGCAGCAATAGTTATAGGTCATTGCTACTCAAAAGTGTGGTTCCCAGGCTGGTGCCAACCGTGAACTATGACCATTCTGCAGTGAGGTAGGTACAGGATATGAGACTAAATATTTAGAAACATCTATGACAATCTGAAGATGATGTGACATCCAAGTATGTGATTGATTAGTGGACTTGCCTTGGTAAACAGGGAATTGATCAATCCAGGTGTTGCTGGCCTGGGTGGAGAGTTGCAGGTGGTGTGAACTGTGGATGTTGCTGCTTAGTAGGACTGCATGTTGGTCTGTAATTCAACTCCACTGCAATTTTTCATCTGTGTGTTCTAACAGGGAGGTGTGGTATTTTGTTGTGAATTTCTTTTGTGTTTCCCTGATGACACAAAAGTTGAGTTCCTCTGCTTATTTATTGACCTTTTGTGTCTCCTATCTAAGTGCCTGTTCAAGCGTCTTGCCCATTTTTCTATCGGGTTTTATTCTTCTTCATATTGAAGAGTAGGAGTTAGTTTAATATTTTGGATATAATTCTTCTGTTGGATATATGGTTGATGGAAATTTTTTAAAAGTTCCCTCACCCAGATAGCTTGAGAAACAAGATTACCAGGGATTAACCCCGTGGCTATGTCCATGACAATACCATGTGGGTTTCTTTTTGAAGATCAGAGAAAGGAGTTAGGAATTGACTCGAGCTCCTTAGTCAGGACTCATAAAGTTGCAGGTATCAGATGCCCAATTAAAAGGAATTCCTTTCAAGCAAGGAAAGGAATAAATCGGTGGCCAGAACTGGAACAGATTCAGACATGTCTAGATCTAGGTGTCCAAGGGCTTTCCCCCCACCCCACAGTCACTTGTTCAGCATCCTCTGCATTGACTTTATTCTCCGGCAAACTGTCTCTGTTGGAGAGAATGGGCCCCAGAAACTGCAGACTTACATGGTTCTTGCTTGTCCCAGTTTAAGAGACACCCTCTGTCTCCCAGCGTCTATATACATGTGCCCAAAGGACTTCGATGGGCCATGATTGGGTCATAAGCCCACTGCGGGGCCAGTCTGAAGTCTGGACCACCCCCTACCAGGGGACACAGAACCCCGAGCCCAAGATTCTCCACCAGTGTCTGGTAGAGTAAAGGAGGGTCAGTTTTCAAAGGAAAGGGATGCAGGTGGACCCACTAATAACAGGCGTCACCACCTCAACTACAAGGGCAAAGGGGAACCTTGGACAGCTTTGGGGCAAGGCTTAGTGGTGGGTGTTTGTGGTGGCAGCAGAGGAGGGAGCTGTAACGTGGCCAAGGTGGTGCTGGAGAGAGATTACTCTGGCGTTACTGGGTAGTAGGGAGTAGCAAGAGACTAGAGACAAGGAGAAACATTAGGTGAATATACATTTAAATATGTGTCTTTTCATGGTTATCTCATTCCTTTATTCATTTACTTACTCATGCGACTAACATTTGTTGAGTACCAATCCATTTGCTAAGCTTTCCTACATAATGGCATTACTCCAGTAAATAAGATAGATATAGTCTCTGACCTCGTGGGGCTAATAGTTCAGTCACTAAGTTTCTCAAAAGTGTTTTTTTCTAAGAAAATTAATGTAGCTTTCTTCCTGTGACCAGACCCTGAGAAAAACCAGTAGGCTGGGCCATGCTAAGAATTCAGAGGTCAGCAGTTTTTATCATGCATGATAACTCCCACCAGAGGCTAAGGATGAAATAAACCCTGCTAATAAGCATAGAATTGATCTCCGAGCTTCCTGGCAGCTAAGGCAAAAAGGAAAATCTGGTCAGTTACCTCATTCTCATTGTCTGATGCCAATTCATTGTGGAACATATGACAAGCATTTCCCTGGGTCTAAGCACTTGGAGAAATTTATTAAGCAGATCCATACACAAAATGTATTGAGTGACATCATAAAATCATATCTCCCAACTTGATAAAATGACAGGGGCCTCACACAAGTATTTCAGACAGCAGTATTTCTGGTCCACGCCCCTCGATTTTTCCCCAAATCAGCTTCAAACAACATGGAATCAGAATGACACCACATTCCTGGGCAGGACATGCTTTTAGGGAAGCCTTTTCTAACTTCTGCAAATAGAGATTGTATTTTTCTTTCTGTTGTCTCTATATGCTCTTCTATATACCTGTGATTTCACTTGTTTATCCACATGACTTTGAATTCTGATCATTTATTGACATATTTATTCACCTTGTCTCCCCTCCCCACTAGATTTCAGTTACTTAAGGGAGGCCCCACACCTTCTTCAATTCCGTATTCCTAGACCTACCACTCTTAGTGCATCTACCAGTCTCAGAGGGTGAGCGTGAGGGGAAGGCTGGAAGGAAGGAGAAGGAGAGAAGGAAAAGGGAAGAGAGAGGAGGAAGGCCTCCCTCCAAGGGGGAAGAAGAAAGAGAAACCTATCAGAGAGGTCCCGAGTCCCGGCTGAAAGAGGCCAATTTGACCTAATTGAGCGCAGGCAGTGAGTAGTCGGGGGAACTGTGGGAAGGCTATTCCAGGAAGTGCAAAGAGCCAAAAAGGAGAATAAATTAAAGATTGCTCCATTTTAAGAAGACTTTAAGAACTTAGCATGTTCAAAGAAAAAAAATCAATGCCCAGTGGAAATTTCCTTCAATCAGTTATGATGAAAAGATGAGGAAGTCTTTATTTTTATGTGCAAAATTTTTCTATGGCCCCACCAAGAGCTTCAGTGGTCCCTGGGGTTTGCTGCCCAGGCAGGAGGAAGGCCAGGCCCATGGGCTTGGCTCTCCCAGTCTGGTCACCAGCGGGCTTGGGCAGGGTGTTTTAGGATATGGGCAATGAGCACCCTTGCCTCCTGTAGGACTAGGGACATTTTAAGTCTTCTGTTAGCCCGGGGCACTTTCTAATTTTGATGGGCCTATCTTACATCATGTCAGAAATATTAAAGGCACCCACATTATAGCAAAATTTATTTTTTGCTAGAAGAAAACTTCAAAGGATTTTTTTATAATTTTGTTTTTGAAATGATATGGCTCTAAGTCACTCATTTATTTTGTAATTAGCCATGGTTTTTCAGGTTTTGTAGCTAATTGTGCATGGCAAAGCAAGAAAAAAAAATCTAACCTACAAATTGCATTTAAGTGCTGTAAAATTTTAATGCATACTAAATTTAACAAGTAATGACATTCATATATGTTAATTAAGCATATGGTTATTTTCAGTTTGCACTCGGCTTTGAGTATTTTGGAGCCAATGATATTTTAGATCTTGAGCACCTTTGTAAGCCCTTGCAAAGACTGTGGGCCCCAGGCACACGCCTAGAGCGCTTTGTGGGTAAAATGGACTCACATACAAAGGGCTGGCACATGGCAGGCTGGACAGACCTCTCTTTAGATGTCGGGGATTTGATGTTGAAAGGAGGACACAGTCATTTCCCTTCTGAATTCAGGGCTCACTAGAGCCTCCCCTTCAGTTTGAAGCCTCATTAAGAACGGGTGGTGAGTTTTTTCAGGCAACTGTCTTGTTAAAAAAGAGTTCTGGTTTGGGGACACCAGACTTGACATCATGGACCAGAGCTTGTGTCTTGGCTATGCCCAGAGTAACTGTGTAACATGAAGGGGTCATTTGAACTCTCAGGGACTTAATTTCCCCATCTGTGAAATGGAGCCAACAATATCAGTCCATCCTCACTTTCAGGGTTGTTTTGAGGATCAAATGAGATAACTCTACAAAAAATTCCTTATTGAAAAACACCAGACATCGCAATAGCGTGAGACAGCTGAGGACAGTCATGCTCGACGCTGGCTGCACTGTGGAATCATCCAGGGCTGGGGCTTTTCCAAAGGGCTGAGCCTAGGCCCCACCTGATACCAACGCAATCAGAATTACAGAGTCGTAAACGCAGTGGTGGTTTTTTTTAAGGCAACTCCTCCTGGTGATTCTAACGCGCAGCTGATGTAGAGGACGGAGGTGCCCAGAGAGGAATCTGTGCCCACAGCTGGGAGTAGGTCAGGGCAGCTTCCAGGTCAGCGACAGTAGTCACAGTGCCCTACCTAGACCAGCACTGTGGTGCGATTTTGGCGTGTTCTGCTTGCCCGGCCTCTTGGCAATCAACTCTGAGTTTGGCAGAAGCCGTCTGGGCTCTCCTGGCATCTGGCCCGCTGGGCTTTGCGGGCTCGCGGTCACATCGGCTGTGCACGCCGGTGAGCTCTGGCCGACGGACAGTGACCTGGAGGGACGTGCACCACTGCCTGGCCTTACCTAGTGTTCTAGTTCCTAGGGCTGCTATAACAAATTACCCCAAACTGGGTGGCTTGAAACAACAGCAATGTACGCTCTCACAGTTCTGCAGGCCAGAAGTCTGAAATCAAGAGGTGGACAGGGCCGTGCTCCCTCCAGGCTCTGGGCAAGGCTCCTTCCTCGCCTGTCCCAGCCGCGAGTGGCTCGAGGCATTCCTTGGCTTGTGGCAGCCTCATTCCAGTCTCTGCCTCTGTCTCCACGCAACCTTCTCCTCTTCTGTCTGTATTTTTCTCCCTTCTTATCAGGACACTTGGCACAGGACCTAAGACCCACCCGGTTAATCCAGGATGATCTCATCTTGAGATCCTTAATTAGATCTGCAAACACTCTTTTTCCAAATAAGGTCACATTCATTGGTGCTGGGGTTAGGATTTGGGCATATCTTTTGGTGGGGGGCACGGTTTAACCCACAACATCCCCGGATCACTTGACTCGGGGGCAGATGTCCTTCCTACCATCATTCTCTTAGCACTTCCTCCAACGCTCTTGCATCTCATTGGTGCGCTCACTGTTCACGGGGAGGAGAGTGTTAAGGATGCTACTAGGTTTGGACCAAACTACAATTTACAAAGGGATGGAGTGAGGACTTCTATATCCTAATATCAGGGTTTGGGGGCTGACCTGCGACAAACCCATATTCTCACTGGAGGTGAGTGAGTCTTGGGTCGATCCACCCCTGGCCAGGCTGGAAATCACAGGCGTGATTCCATCTGGCTCTCAAAACAGCCAGCAGGTGGTTGCTGCTGTTACCATTTATATGTGACACAATCAAGTATGGGGTAGCTCGTCCAGCAGACCCTAAGACCACGATTTGAGTATGAGTGTACTTGGGTGGTGATTACGGGAAGAGCTGGCGACAGAGTAGAGAAGTGAGGTGAGACGGGCGTGGAAGAAAGCCCAAACTAACGTGCTAGTGAGCAGGATGGCGCCGCAGGCCATGGGGGACCTCCGGGACTCAGGCAGCGCGAGGCGGAGAAGCTGGACTACTTACCATCCGATGGGGTTTAGGGTTATCTCCAGAGGCGTTCACTCCCGGGCTCTTCCAGCCTGCCCTGCTAAGCAGCAGAACCGGCTCTGCTGGCCAGAGAGCCTCAGACAAAGAGTTGGCAGTAGGAAGCCCCCGTGCCAAGGACAACAGGTGAGGGAAGAGGGGGTCCAGGTGGGACACCCACGCTGTCCACCACATGACCCCAAAGCTTTTGCTTTTTCAGCCATGCTACCATGCCTGCACCAAGCGCACGGAGTGTGTGTGCGTGTGCGTGTGTGTGTGCGCAGACTTGTGGCTCTAATGCCTGCCCTGTAACCAGTTCTTACTGAAACCCCGTGCTGTTTGCTAGACTTCCCGAAGCCCAAAGACTTGGAGATCAAGTCCAGAAGATTCTTCCCTTGGATGCTTCTGCCGTATGTGTTTTTGCACAATGGGTTCTGTGTGACCCAGTGACATGCATCATACTTGAAATATTTCCACTGCTGACAAAATAAATCAACTCTGCCCGCTGTAGCGCTCGGCTTATTAGGGGAAAATGGAAAGGGGGCATTAAATATTAATGCTGCATATTTTCCTCTCTCTCGGCACCTTCTGTGCCGCTGATCACTGCCCAGCCAGCGCGGCTTTCTGTCTCTTTCCTCCTGAGGATGATCAGGGACAGGTGGGACCTTGACAAGGTGCTGAGGGCAAGCGTGTGCCAGGGCACTCCGACTGGTCTTCTGGGCTCCTGCTTGGGTGCATCCCTGTGTCTGTCCGATGCCAAGGACTGCAGTGCTTGAGGCTTCATCCCTCATAGAAGGCTTGCCCCTCCACGCGTGCAGCTTGGAAGCATTGACAGGGAGGAGAGAGTGCAATTTCTGGAAGGAAAGATGGTTTCTGAGGAGGCGGGTTGGGACAGACGAACCTCAGAGAAGCAGTTGACTAATCCTGAGCTAACAGACAGTTGCAACCTCTGGCTTTGCCTCTCGGTGTATTAATTTTCAGCAAACATTCAATAAAGGTGCCCTCGATTCTAAGCCCATGACAGTGAGGAGGTATGTGTAGGTAGCTTTTAGGCCCTGGAAAGAAATTCTTCTAGAGATGTTGGTGTTTTATTTGGCTAATCTGTGGAAACCTCTGCACAAAAATCAAAAGAAATCCCTAAGAGGAACTCTTTTTTAGAATGCTGGGTAGTTCGATTTCTTAGTTGTTTTTTAATTAATTTTTTATTACACAAGCAATGCATTAATCCAATTTTGTAAAAATTAAATCATTACGCATAAGGCTAGAGAAGCTCCCTGCCAGCACCGGGTCTAGATGCGCCCCCAGCCCTGCCTGGGAGGGGAGTGCTGGGCTTGTGATTGCGGTGAGCTGCGTTTGGGTTTTGTGTGTGTTTGTTTCGGATGCTCCCTCTGAAAAACACTGCTGTCATTTTCAGGTGAGATCTATTGGGGTTTAGCCTCCTGACTGCTCCCTCTTGTCCCCAGATGTTCCTCATCTTCCCCCCTATGCCATCTACGCAGGGGCCTGATAAATTCTTCCAATGGCCGTTTTAATCTTCTGCATCTGAGCTCCGGAGACTTTGAGGGCTCTCTGCGTCCTAAGGCATCGGGGCTGAGCTTCTCCACCTGGCTTTCAATACTCGCCACCATCTGTCCCTCTCTGCTCCCCTCTGCCCACCAGCCCTCTTGTGTCCAGTCAGGGCTATTCTCCTCTGGCACAGTGTAGACACACCTGTGTGGCTGTCTCTGGACCTTTGCACCCGCTGTTCCTCTCCCCACCCCCTTCCCTCTGGATCATGCTCTTGTCCCAAGACCTGATGTCCTCTGTGAGGCCTTTTCATGTCTGTGCTGGCACTGCTGGCCTTTCTTCTTAGAACTCATCTCCAGTTAGCATAGTGGTGTGGGGACTAAAAATTCCCTGCTGGGCTGCGTTTGTTCATGTTCTCTCCCCGGTCATGGAGACTCCTGTAGGGCAGAGTCAATCCTCATCATCATTGTCACCATCGCAGTCATTGAGGCCTCCTGTGTGCCAGCCTTTGGGTACTTCCCATCTGTCATCTCGCCTGTTCCCATTCCTGTTTGTTTTGGCTAAGGATCTACGACCAGGAGATCGTGTCCCTTGTCAGAAGTCCCATAGCCAGGACAGGTCAAAGGTGGGGTTCAACCCGAGGGCTGACTCTCAAGCACATGAATAATAAGAACAAATGAGTGATGTGCACCTGGTGTTATGTGTCCCCTAATTTTGCTTACTCAGTGGCCCTAGTCCCGGACACCCTGCATCTGTATCCACGTGGAATGTCTGAAGGGTGAGCCCTTGAGTTGGAGGTCCCCTCTGCCTGCCCTTTGCTCAGACGCTTGGAGCTAAGATTGGCAGGGGTGGGGAGGGCTGTCTGTCAGGTGGGCTGGGCCCTCCAGGGACCCCGGTGAGGCTATCAGCAGTTTAGGTTAAATGAGCGTCCAAAGGCCAGCGCTGCAGAAAGATCATGGGGAAGACATTATCCACGGTTGTTTACAAGTGAGAGCGAGAAACTCCTTAGTGGCTTTCTTCAGGAGGGAAGACATGTCCCTGGAGGGGAAATTAGGCAAATCGTGTGCCTGTTTGGGCCATGCGGGTTCCAGTCCTCACGGGGAAATTAACTTGTCACCGGCTTGGCTGTCACTTGTGCTCTTTTCATGGCCTCCCGTGTTGCAGCAGCGTCGCAGCCGCAGGAAGATCTGTGTGCGTGAACCCTCACGCCGGCACTCGCGTCCACGGAGAGGGGCTTCATTTAGGGCACCTCACCGTCTGGCTGGAATGTTCCAGCCCCCGCTCCAGTGATCTGCTGTGCTCCCACAAAGGACAATAGTAACCTGTCCCCTTGTCTCACCTGTCAAAGCCTCCTTCATCCTTTAGGGCCTGTATTTCTCCTCTGCTGAGCCGCTATCATTCTGCCTCTCCCAAGCAGAATGAAGGGCCATGAGGGACTTATTGAACCAATCCCTTATTTTGGTGATTTCCATTCTTCTCTGTTACAAACAATGAAGGAATGGACATTCATCTAGCAAATCCTTGATTATTTATTTAAGATAAAATTTTAGAAGTGAATGTGTTGAATCACACATGTATAGTTAATAATGTATAGTTAATTCTTAACCAAGGAACAATTGATATCTGCCAAGAATTATTCTAGACAAGAGGTTGGCAGACGGCAGCCTGTGGGCCAAATCTAGCCCACTGCCTGCTCTTTAAATAAAGTTTTATTGGAACACAGCCATCCCCTTTCATTTGCAGACATTTTATGGTTGTTTTTTGCTCTACAGTGGCAGAGTTGAGTAGTTACAGTGAAGACTGTATTTCCTGCAACACTTACAGTATTTACTATCTGGCCTTTTACAATGACAGATACTGTTCTCAGGCAAGCACTTATATGGCCCCTGAGCTTGTGCTAAGTTTGGGAAAAAAGAGCAAGCGCACCTGTGAGGCCATTGGTGACCCTCCTAGGTGACCTCCTAGGTGTCAAATTCAATGCCGACTCTTCAATCCTTATCTTCTTACTCTTTCACATATTTCAAATGAAACACCATTTCCTCATTATTGAAACTTTTGCCTCTTCTGTCCTCAGCTACATTCTTCTCCGAGTCGCTGCAGAATTTCCTTCTTATTGGTCTGCAGTCCAGTCCAGTGGGTAAGAGCTTGTACCATGGAGACAGACTGGTCTGGCTTGAAATCCCAGCTCCTTGATTTACTAGGATTTGACCTTGAGCCTCAATTTCAATCTCTGAAAAATGAGTCTAATCAATACCTGTGTTTGAGAAGTTCCTAACTCTACGCCTATCACATACTAAGTGCTCAATAAGGATGGTTTTGTGTCTCAGTTACCTTTCCCAGCCTGTCTTCCTTGTCTACGTCCCTTTGAAATGATGGTGTCCGCAGGGCTCTCTTTTCTTTCTACTCCAGCTTCCCTTTGGTGGAGAACCGCTGCTCGACTGGCCGAGTCCCTTTTCCCCTCCCTGGGTTTCATAAGTAACCTGTGACTATGCAACTTCTGTAAATTTCAGATCATCGCGTGGTGGCCAGTAATATCCCAGTTTAGAAACTCATGTAAACTTTTGTCTAAAGCCATCAAAAGCATTTTGAAATAATCGTTAACCTTCCCCCTTCTAAAAACCCAAACTTACAATAAAACCTTTATTTGATTTAAATAAAAATTTCTGTCTCAAGTTAGTTTTTCTTCCCATTTCCTACCCACCTCTCATACTCACCACCGGAAGTATATGCAGAGACAATTTCTGACAATTTTGTAGGATTTACATTTGACAGAAAAAGCACGGGTCTAGTTTCTTCCAGCCAAAGGATGCTTCCAGAAGGTTTGAAGGCACATCAGTCCCCTCTTCCAAATCATGGATCATCCTCCAAAGTATTTAACTGCAATCAATTATTGAGTTTTTAATGTTGCCTGATTTTCCTTACTTCCTAAAAAGAGACAAGAAACAAAAAGCAAGCGCACACATACATATTCCAGGAGAGCTGGCACTTCTTACTGTGAGCCACTTATCATGATCCAAAAGATTTACTCAGAGGCATAATTAATTGGAACTTATTTCAGTGGAAGTTATTTCCCTTCATCTCATTACAGAAACAAAAGAAGATTATAGGCCAGGGGATCCATGAGGTTTCATGAGAGCCTATTGATGAATGAAGTTGGAAGGAGTTGACACACGGTCAGAGATGGTTAACATCCAGAAATTCTTACAAAGAAACAGCAATTCTTTTCCATTAATCCCGCCTTGCCTCTTTGATCTCGAATGGTACCGTGGCTGCGAGTTATGCACAAAGCTACCCTGGCGTTAAAGGCCCTCAAAAATCTTGCCCTGGAGAAGGATTCTTCAAGAACTTAGAGGATTAAAAATAACAACCATAACAATAATAATAATAATAATTAAAAAACAAAACCAGTCAAGCACACAAACCAACAAAACAAAAACCCAGAAAAGGGTGAACAAGCAGGAGAATCCTGTAGGAAGGTTTTATAGCTGTTAGATTGTAAATCTGCCTTGTTATGACAAGGACACCCGTATTAAACCTGTCACCCCAGCCAACAGGGAGATGGAGCAAGTTGGGACTGTAAACTTTGGGACACAGTTGCTTCTTTTTGTAAGATGAAGAAATTAAATTAAGGGAGAGTTGGTAGAAGACACAGTTTGGGAGAAACTTGAAGGCTTTCTTAGTAGATGACCTACTGATTTCTCTTTTGTCCTTTTCGTTTTTCCCAACGTTCTAAGAGCTTCTCCAAGGCTCTCAGAATTCCAGTAAGGAACTATTGGGGAAATTTGAGAGCTCCAACATTTGTGTCAACTTTTTGAGATGCCCAAAATTAGCAGGGCCTCAGCACCTGTACTCTCACTTTCTATCATCTTCTAACCCAATAGACTTAGCTCCAAATCTTTTAACATTGTTTTAACTCTGGAAGTGGCCTAAGGCCATGAAACATTCCTTTAGTTCTGGAAATGGTGGGAGAGGAACAAGTATGACTGTGGAGTGAGGATGTTATCACCCAGCTCAGCTGGTGGTCAGGTTCTGGGCTCAAAATTGTCCAATTAAAGAAATGAAAAATGTAAGCTCTGTTGGGAAAAAATGCAAATAAGGTGGCTCGGGGTTAAGATTTTGAGTGGTTTGGTGGTTAAAATGATGCTCTTGTTTATGAGGGGGAAATGGGTTTTAAAAAAATCTATATACAGTCGGGTGAATTAGGCAACCATCTATTATGTAACTGAGCAACAACTTAATCCACCATAATGGTGGTGGGGCTGGCCAAAGCCTTTGCGAAGTTGCAGGACTCATGCTTTTTCATTCTTCTTACATTAGCTCTTAAAAAAGCCAGAGTTTTGGAGAGTTCAGTGTCTCTCTCTCTCTCTCTCTCTCTCTCTCTTTCTCTCTCCCTGTCTGTTTCAGAGGATGATGTCGAACAGTGCTTTCCCTCAACTTTGAATTCTCGTTTTTAATAGAGAAGGAAAACTTCCTCCGAAATAGCACATGTCACTTTTGACACACCAGAGGACTTGCATTCCCTGGTTTTGTGGCTGGACACCATGCAGTGTGAATCATTAGGACAGAGGAGGGCAGGGAAGTTTCTACTATGGCTTGTGCAAATTGAGATGTACGGGCATGGAGGCCACTGGCCATTTTAGAAGTCATTCCACTGAGACAGAAGGGATAACTCCCCTTCCTCTTCCAGGCATTTCTAGACAGATTGAAGGGATCCCAGTTGTTGGGGAAGCGGGCGGGGCTGCAGAGGTCTGGGCAGGGCAGGGCAGGGCTGGGAGTGCACGCTCGGGCGGGCCTGCATGCGCTTGCACCGTGCACATTCTAAAGGCTATTTATAGTGGCCACTACAGTGCATTCCCCAGGTCCATCTTTAGCACCGAGGTGTTGCTCATTCACTCAGCTACTGACAGTGTTGTTTGTTGGAGGCTCCCAGCCAGGAATTGCCCTCAGCCAAAGGGAGCTGGCTTGCTCAAGTGTGTGTCCCGTGCCTGGGCCGCCCGCGTGCAATGACTGGTCCATGCGGGGGTACAAGGCCACAGCCCCCTGCCTGGTTTCAGGACAACGTCGAGGGCCCTCCCAGCTCCAGAGCTTCCATGGGATCAGCAGAGGCCTCTGCCGTGACGGCTCTGCCGCTCAACGTCTCCCTGCCCAGTCCTGCTTCCTGCCGCCCTCCCCCCACACCCCAGCATGGGTCCTGGGAGTGCTCCCTGATGAACCCATGTGCAAATCCCAGTCTCAGTCTGTTGTGCGGGGACCCTGCCCACTGACCAAAGTCGTGCTCCTCTGTGGTTCAAGTGGACAGTGAATGAGAACTGGCCAATGCGTCACTGATCTGCTGCTGTGTGATTGCAGCGGTGGCTTGGTGCCACAGAGTCACGGATGTTTCTGGAAACAGGGCTGGTCTCCTCAAGACCCCCAATATTGCTGATTGCAGTGGCACAGTTTTAGGGGCTTTGGGATGTTGGGATGTTTCCTTGTGTGGCCTGTCATCTTGCCTTAAATTCCGCCTTTTTGCTACCATTTCTTTTTTCCTGAGGATGTTTCGGTTTTCCAAAGTTTTCTGTCGAAATCTCTTAAAGAACCCATGTTCACAGAGCCCATGTTCAAGGCCCAGCTCTGCCATTTACCAACTGTGTGATCCTGGACAAAGCACCTCTCTGAGCCTCAGAGTTCTCATCTGAGAAGCGGGCCTTCGGGGATGTGATCTGTCCATGTTCCAGAGCAGTCGTGAGGTCCAACAAAGCGCTGCGTGGAACACCAGTGCGGGCGCTGGGAGGACTGCAGGTGGGGAGGATAACACCTTCACACATCAGTTAGCATCTTAGCAGGGCCTCGTCAACCAGCCCCGGCCAGGCCCTGCCAGAGAGGGGCTCCGAGAGAACTTAAGGAGGGGCCCGGGCAGAACCTCTGGTTTCAAGGCCAGGCAGAGTGGATTCAAATCTCATCTTTACCAATCATTTGGGCAAATTACTTAGCTTCTTTGTGCTTCAGTTTCCTTATCCACATGTTAATATAACTGTAATCATAGGGTCGTTTGTGAAGAGTAAATGAAAGAATTTGGACAAAACATCCAGAGCATAGTTTAGGAACTCAGTAAATGCCAGCTTTTACAAGTGGCAGAGTGGAGTGGACTCCCAGCTCCATCACTAACGAGCCGAGTGACTTTGGGTGAAATATTTAATAACTCTCTCTGAGCCTCAGTTTACTTATCTGTAAAATGGAGCGATAGCACTCATTTTGTATGGTAGTTTTGGAGGCTAACAAGAACGTATGTTAAGGGCCTGGCACCAACAGCTCTTATTATTGTTGTCATTTCTGAGGAAGTGGATCTTTCATTGAAGTTCTCAAGGTACTTCTCTTGCCAAATTGTTTGTCTCCCAGCAGGGAAGTCACACGTTGAACTTGGCCACTGTAGGCTCCAGTCTCACTGTTTTCTGGGAACCCCCTGCTGTCAGGATCTGTAACCGCATACCAGGTCCAGGACAGGGAGCTCTGCCAGGATGCAGACAAAGGCTCCTTTGTTCACCGAGATGCTCGAGCTGCTGCCTTGACCAGTTGGCTTCCAGGTGTCACGTGACGATCGCTACTTAGAGATGTTCAGATAGAGACTTGAGTCATTTCTGGGCATTGCGTCACATCCACAACCTTGGGAGGATATAGAAAAAGTACACTTTCACCCCAGAATACCCAGACAGGTCCCACTGCTACCAGAGAAATCTGCCTCACACCAAGGGAGGAAGCAGCGTTATGGTGCAGAAAGAGCCCCAGGCTCGGAGTCCACCCGCCATGTTGTGGCAGGCCTCGGCCCTCTCTGGCAACTTGGGCCAAGGGACCACTGGCAGTGGGGAAAAGAAGCTCATTCAATTTAGTTCAAGTAAAAAATGACAACCTTCTTATAAATATTCAGGGGCAGCTCCTGAGACCCAGTTGCAGGAAGTCCAGCCTGGCCAGGCAGAATGAAGTCACCATTTCTCTCTGACATCCCGTGGTGGCTGTGTCTGCAGCTCTCTGGACGCTTGCTCAACTCACCTCCCCGCAGACCAACTGTCCCTGCCAGGCCTACTCTGCTCCTTCTGACTTCACCTGCCCATAGCTCTGGCTGACTGGGGCACCGATTCCAGACCTGACACTCTTGGCCCCTCACAACTCACTGACACAACCGAGACCAAACATCCCTTTGCTTAAATACCAAGGAGAGAGAGTGTGATTGGCTTAACTTGAGTCAGGTGTGAGCTCCTGGTCCAATCAGCTGTGATCAGGGCAAGTGGGTCCCATGATGCCCTGGGCTGCTCCTCCTGGAGCTGTGCCCAAGGCAGGGTCTCCAGTAGGGGATGTGAGTATCAGAGGTATAATGGATATTTGGGAAAATTGGCTCAGCTTTCTGGGCCTATATTCCTCAACTGAAAATAGTAATAATAAGTATAAGTGTCAGATTAAATCATTTTACATATGGAATCCAGTTGACCTCCCTGCCCACAGCCCCCCTCCCACCTTTGCACTTGTTCAGTCACCTGTAGTCACATGATAATCATCCAAATCCCATTTCACAGGATAAAGGGAAGTCGTTCTTTTCTCTTCTCTTCTCTTCTTTTCTTTCTGTTCTTTTCCTTTATTATAGTAAGAATGCAACACGAACTCTATCCTCTTAAGTCTGTGACTGGACACTATGTTATTGCTGACTGTAGGTACAGTGTCATATGGCAGCTCTCTCGACTTCATTCATCTTGCTTGACCGAAGTTTTATACCCATTGATTAGCAACTTCTCATTTCCTCTTCCCCACAGCTTCTGGCAATCACCATTCTCCTCTTTGATTCTATGAATGTGACTATTTAGATGCCTCATATAAGGGAAATCGTGCATTGTCTTTCCGTGACTGGCTTAATTTACTTAGCACAATGTCTTCAAGGTCCATCCATGTTGTCCCATGTTGCAGAATTGCCTCCTTTTTAAAAGGCTAATTAGTATTCCATTGTATGTATATGCCACACTTTCTGCTTTTAATTCTTTGGCTACATACTCAGAAGTGGGATTGCTGGATCATATGGTGGTTCTATTTATAACTTTTTGAGGAGCTTCTATACTGTTTTCCATGGTGGCTGCATCATTTTGCATTCCCACCAACTATGTGTTAAAATGCCAATTTCTCCACATCTTTGCCAGCACTTGTTGTCTTTTGTGTTTTGATAATAGCCATCCTGACAGGTGTGAGGTGATATCTCTTTGTGGTTTTGATTTGCACTTCCCTGATAACTAGTGACATTCAGCATCTTTTCATATGCCTGTTGGCCATTTCTGTGTCATCTTTGCAGAAATGTCTATTCAAGTTCTTAGCCCATTTTCAGTTGGGCTGTTCATTTTCTGTACTATTGAGCTGTAGGAGTTCTTTATGTATTTTGGAGATTAACCTTTTATCAGATACATGATTTGCAATTATTTTCTCCGATTCCTAGGTTGCCTTTTCACTCTGTTGATTGTTTCTTTTGCTGTCCAGAAGCTTTTTGGTTTGATGTAGTCTCACTTGTTTATTTTTGTGTTTGTTGCCTGTGCTTTTGATGTCATATCCACGAAAGGAAGTTCTCCTCTCTAGGCAATTTCTGGGAATCCTGAGGAACGGGTACAGGTTCCCCAAGTCTGCACAGTAGTGGCTTCTCATCCCTCCCGGCCACTCGCTCTGCATCTTGCCTCGCTGAGCTCAGCTGGGCACCTCTAGCATCCTGCTTTCCAGGCTGCTGACATGTATCTTTATTCCTCACATGGATGTGAACACCTTCCTTCAGCGCCCAAAGCACAGCTGAAACAGGATGGAAATGGTATAAATTTACAGAATATTTGGGGACAACAGGATTTAACTAGAAGAGCAAGCTTGGCCCTTGTGTAGCTTCTACTGGGCCTCCATGAGGCTAGAGGATGGCAAAGAAACCTTCAGAGAATTACTTCTGTGAGATAGTCCCAGGCCCCTCTCGGGGAAAGGAAGAGCCCCATCTCCTCCAGTCCCAAGTCCACCTCTGCTCTTTCCCCAGGCTCCAGCCCAACTCCCGGGAAGCCGGACAGTGGCTTCCATTCCCTCTGTAGGGAATGCCCACTCCCACCTGCCAGGCTGCTGTCTCACCCTGTAATCTGTACCAAGGTGTCACAATTATCACCAACCCTCTTCCAAATCTGGCTTCTTCTGCTTAAATGGCCCCACGGGATCCACTCAATAGCCTGGGCTCAGTTTTGGGGGCCAAACAAGCCTGGACCAGAATCTTTTCATAATCTGTCCACATTTAAAAAGGGGAAGATGGGGCCTGCATCTCCCTCCTGGTGGGGGCGGATCTTGGCACTGGATCACTTGTGAGCTCATTCTTGGTCAAAAGACAAACTAATCTTCCAAGAATAAACAGTGATTTTAAGACATAGGACTGAAGTTCCAAGCTTTATAGAAAAGGAATTTCTGACTTTAGATTTCATCTAAAGAGTCTCCAGTTGGCATTGTTAACCGCATGCATTAGCATAAGAACTGGCCTTACCAGCAAAACCAAAAGGTCTCAGTGACGTGGCCCCTTCTTAAACAAAGGGAGTGTCTGTTCCAAAGGTAAGTTCATTTTTTTCATAGACTAAAAGAGACTGTTTGAAATTCCCAAAATGGCCATTTTCCAACCTTAAGTATTTCAAGCTCCAGTCTCTTCCAAGTGCCATGTCATAATAAATTATGTCTTCTGGTCCTCCCAACAACTTTATAAGGTAAGGTATGACTTCCTTCATTTTACAAAGGAGGAAACTGAGGCTCAGAGGCATGTGATAATTAGCCCAAGGCTAGTGAATTACAGGGTGGGATTCAAACTCAGCTTGGACTGTGCCCTTTATCCTACGTCAGGCTTGTCCCATGATGCTTCCAGGCTATGATTCTGAGGTTATCAGACTGGGAGGCTCTGACCCTAGAATGGGGAGAGCAGCCTGTGACTCCCCAGAGTTACACCTAAGGACAGGGCTGGCTGCTCAACGTGCAGGGCCCAGTGTGGAATGGCAATGTGGGGCCCTTGTGCAAAAGTTACTAAGAATTCAAGACCACGACAGCAGAGAAATAAACCAAGCACAGGCCCTCGCGAGCACTGGGCCCTGTGCAGCTTGCATACCTGTGGGCCGGTGACCTGGATGCGTCACCTTGCTCCTGAAAGGAGTGTGGGCCATGGGGTGATGCGGCGCTGCGGGAAACAGGGCATTTTTCTAGCAAGTCTTCTCTGCCTGCTCCCCTATCTTGTGGCATGATTGTCAGAGAGAGCAGGAGACTGAGGGGTTGAGCGTCCCAGGTAATTTTTGCAGTTTAGCTGCTTTTATTCCTTCCTTATTGTTGTTGTTTTGAATAATCTGTGTGGCTTTTGAAGAAATTGCTCGAACCGGTTTGAGCCTTAATAAGATATGAAAAAGTCGGAGGCAAAGGGGGCCTGGTGATGAAAGCACAGCTTTCATTCGGCGCTGCGGGCACTGGGAGCGGAGCGGCCTGGTGCGGTGCGCTCATCAGAGGCAGGTGGGCAGCCAGAGCGCTGCGAGCAGTGGGACTTGGCTCTAAACAGCCAACTGACAATTGGAAACATAAAAGCCAAGGCGGAAAGTGAGAAGGAAATAGAGAAAAACAAACCTCCACTCAACTGCAGCCACCCAAATGAGGGGGACATTGAGAGGAGAAAACGGCCAGTAAGGATTGTAGGTGGTTAGCAGCCCCTGCTGGAAGATGAGGTCTTCAGTGGTTTTCCCCAAGGACAGAGTCATTTGGACATCTGGCTGGCTCTCCCCAGGAGGCAGAGTTTGCTAGAAAGAGTCTAATGTGGACGGAAGCCTCCCAAATTCCCAGGTCATTGTTGCCTGATCAGATCCTTTGAAAGCCAGGCGCTGGCTTGGGGCTTCATTCAAAGATCGGTGAGCATCCTACGTGCAGCCTGGGCCTAGCCTTGGGGACACAATGGTGAACAGGTAGGTGTGTCCCCTGACCCTCTGGGATTCTGAGTCTGCAGGAGAAGCCACACAAATGGGCAGGAAGGTAGACTGGCAGGGGAGGTGTTGAGGGGAGTACGCAGGAGGGACGCTTCTTCCAGAGATGACCTCTTCCTGGGAAGGCAATATGCACAAGGAAATCTGAAGGATGAGTACAAGTTATCCAAGTGTTAGTGATGACAGGGGTGAGGAGGGGATTCCTGGCTAAGGGTCAAAGCACGTGCAAAACCTGGGAAGCAACAAAGAGGATGTTGCATGTGAGTGATGGAGAAGCTATTTAGTCAGCAATAGGGACCGAGTGGCTGCTGCATGCTTCAGGGCTAGTGAGCCGCCCCCCTCCTGCCTGTGCTATGGCTGGTCACTTGGGTTTCCAACTCGAGACCCTTGCCTGCTGCTCTGTTTTTTCTGTTCTTTCCATCTTGTACGTCAATTGGCTCCCTCCCTCGGACTTATCCTGTATGTTAGTGGAACACAAATTCAACTGCTGTTTCAAAGAGCGAAATAACATTGGCTTAAACAAGAAAGATGGAAGTTAATTTCACTTTCACAGGATTTCCCAAGAATGAGCTGCTGGTTGATGAAGTGGTTCCAGAGGTGAGGATGTGGGATCTCATTCTCTTGCTGTTCCCCCATCCATGAAGTGTTTTTTTTGTTTTGTTTTGTTTCTTTTTTTTAAGGCAGTGTCTTGCTCTGTTGCCCCAGGAAGAGTGCAGCAGCATCATCATAGCTAACTGCAATCTCGAACTCCTGGACTCAAGCAATCCTGCCTTAGCCTCCCGAGCAGCTGGGACACTACAGGCCCACATCACCAAGCCAGGCTGATTTTTCTATTTTTTGTGGAGACAGGGTCTCACTGTTGCTCAGGCTGGTCTCGAACTCCTGGCCTCAAGCAATCTTCCCTCCTTTGCCTCCCAAAGTGCTAGGATTACAGGCATGAGCCACTGCACCTGGCCATGTATTGTTCTCAAATGTGTGCTCCAGAATGGCTCTCCGCTATGTCAGCTTTCCCTGAGGCAAGACAGAAAGAGGGACAGAGGAGTGCATGTCCCTTCTGTTCAAGGTGATGGCCAGGAAGTTCCATGTGTCGTTTCTGCTCACATCCTATTGGCTGGAGCTTAGTCATGTGACCACAGCAGGTGCAGGGGACTCTGGGAAATGCATTTTGCTGGCTCCCTCGTCCAGCACATCTCTGAGCTTCTGCTTCTATAGCTGGAAGAGGGAAAAGGACACTGAGTAAATAGTAGTTTCCTATTCCATTTGTGGTGTGTGATCTCAGAGACCTGTCTTCACAGACCAACACTGCAGAAATGACTCCATGAGGCTCAGCCTTGGGCTCCCTGTCTTGATCGTGGACAGTAGAAAGGGGAGGACATCAACACCAGGAAGCCAAACACCATCCTACGCTCAAGCCGAGGCTGATAAGGGTGAAGTCAAGGGGTAAAACGTTTTTGGAAGTGTTTTAGATCAATAAAAATTCCTCTTCTTGGGGTAGGGCAAGTGAGGCCTACTCATTTTATTTATAATAAAAGAGCTTTGTTGATGAGATTAAATGCTGAGTCAGTCCTCGTTTGGACCTTAAAAGCTCTCAGTTGAGAAGAGACAGTAGAGGCCAAGAACTTGCCTGTAAGCCCTTAATCAGGGCCCAGCCTGCATTCCTCAGGCTTTGTTCCTTTGCAGGGCGGGGAGGGAAAAAAGTGACGGATTGACAAGGAGAACTGGCGGGTGGTGAATGCGTTCCCCTGAAAGAAGCGCTCGGGAGCGTGAGAGGTAGGCCATCCCTGAGTGGATGGGTACAGCCAGACAGATGATCCCGATAATCCAATAAAACACTTCTTGTTTTTGTGACTAATCCAGCCGTCGTGCTCTGTTTCCAAGTGCTCAAGCCTTCAAAAAGTGATTCTGAGTCTTCATGTTCACTTTCTGGTTTGCCCAGAATTCAGTTTTCATATCAGCCCCATCTGCAAGCTGCCACTCCTGTTTCAGACAATAACATACTACGCAAGAAGAAATCAGCAGGAGAGCAAGGCCGTCCCGTACTCTTCAGAGCTCAGTGTTTATAATATGGGGCTTGTTTGCTGTTTTGGATTGTGTGTGTCTCCTAGTTCCCTGTCCCTTAGTCCTAGCAGATGGCATGATGGTTATTTGTGTGCATGTCTATATCTCTTACACTAGGGTAAGAGATGTTGAAAATAGAGGTTCCTCCCCAGTTTGTGTGGTTCTCCCAGCGTCCAGGTTGGTGCCTGGCACGTGCTAAGTATTGAATCAATGTTTGTTGACTTGCTGACTTCACTCAGATAACCAAGGTTGACCTTGGCTTTTTTTAGTGAATCTACTTTGCCATTGCCAGCAGCCTAAGTCATCAGAATGCCATAGTTCTGTCATATTTGCATGCCTTCTAGATGCGATTCCGTCCACGCCCTCCTCCTACCTTCCCTCTAAGAGTCTGTTGCTATTTTTAAAAATGGAAGCAGTGCTTATCAGAGGTTAGAGAGAGTCTATTCATTATAAAAATTAATGATATGGGAAAACTGGCAATTTCTTATCAACTAAGCATATGCTTGCCTTAATTCCCAGTAGTTGCACTCTTGGACATTTTTCTCAGAGAAATAAAAACCTATTTTCAGACAAAAACCTGTGTATGAATATTCATAGCAGCTTTATTCATAATAGCCTAAAACTGGAAACAATACAATGTCCTTCAGTGGGTGAATGGTTGGAAGAAACTCTCATATATCCATATAATGCAACACCACTCTGCAATAAAAAGACACACATTTTTTAGATGTACAATGTGTTGTTTTCTAGGGTTGCCCTAACAGAGTACCACAAGCAAAGTGGCCTCAACAACATAAATTTGTTACATGGTCTAGAGGCCAGAAACTTGAGATCAAGGTGTCAGAGAATGCTAGGACATGCTCTCTCTGAAGGACTCAGGGAAGGATCTTCCCAGGTCTCGTTTCTGGCTTCTGGTGGTTCCTTGGCTTGTGGTAGTGTGACTCCAATTTTTACATGGTGTTCTCCCTGTGTGAGTGTCTGTGTCCAAATTTCCCTTTTATGAAAATACTAGTCATATTGGATTATGCACCCAGCCTACTCCAGTGTGACTTCATTGTAACTCATTATATCTGCTATGACCTTATTTCCAGGTAAGTTCACATTCTGAGCTATTGGGGCTTAGGGCTTCAACATCTGAATTAGGCAAGTCACTTCTCCTCTCCGTGCCTCAATTTCCTCAACTGTCTAGTGAGGGTAAATCATTCCTATCTAATCTCCAAGTCTGGGATATCCTAAAGCTTAAATTATAATTACTGAGAAGGTTTCATGCAAATACAAGGTTCCGTTATAATGTCTTCATAATAATACTTTAATAGTGATTAATTACTAGGCATCTCTCATGTACTGAGCGCAAACATCATTCTTAATTCTCATAAAAATCATGTGAGGTAAGTTTCATGGACAACCTGGGGCTACACCAAGCACATTCCAGGCCGGCCCAGGAGCCAACATTTCCTGTTCGTCCTGACTATATTGCTAAAGCTAAAGGAATCTTTGTCTTTGAGTCTTGATGCAGAAGACCTGGAGCTTTGTTTACTTGCAAAAATCCACATAAACATCTTACACCAGATCCCTGGGGCAGGAGCATGACTGAGTCAGCTTGATAGGCTCATGAGAGCCGAGTGTGCACGTCTCTTCCCAACTCTGGGCTCAGAGACAACACACTGCGGCTCGAAGTATTTACACCATGGAAATTGGCGAGCACTACAAGTCAGAGCTGCCTTTGTTCCCCCAGAAAGCTGTTTTTCCAGCCGATAACTATCCACTGCAAATGGGATTTCTGTGGTTTATTAAGATGTTCCCAAATTCCCAAGGTGGATGGGAGAGTTTGGCCACCAACATAAAACAGCGATTATGACCATACTTGAGAAATATGCTCTACAGCTCACTAGCTGCATTACAGAGGCAATATACTTACCCTCTCAAGAGCTCAGTTTCCTCCTCTTTAAAAGGAGGATACTGATGGAGACTACTTCCTAATGCTAAAGCATTAGCATTAGTTGCTAAAGCAACTTCTCACAATGAGGTCTCCAGTCAATGTTTTCTCTTATTGTACTCTTGGTTGCTACTATTTGTATTTTGAGATTCCTGATCTCTCTAAGAAGGTGGCTTTTAAGCAGTTGACCACCCCACTCTTCTGAGAAATAATTGAGTATAACATTGAGAGGACAGATTCTGGAAATTTCCAACTGGCTTCAAATCCTCACTCTGCTACTTACTCGCTGAATGACCTTGAGCAAGTTACTTAACCTTTCTACAGGCCAATTTTCTCATCTGTAGGGTGGAGATTCTAATAATAGCTACCCCCCCTCCCTTTTATTTGAGACAGAGTCTCACTCTGTTGCCTGGGCTACAGTGCCATGGCATCTGCCTAGCTCACAGCAACCTCAAACTTCTGGGCTCAAGCCATCCTCCTGCCTCGGCCTCCCAGAGTGCTAGGATTACAGGCATGAGCCACCGCTCCCGGCCAATACCTACCCCTTAGGGTTGTCCCAAGGATCAAGTGAGTCAAGGATGTGTAAAGCACCTATAGCAGTGTCCGATTCGCAGTAAGTACTATGCAAGCCTTTGCTATAATTATCCTAGAAGTGACTGTGCTGCATTGAATCCTATCCCCCAAGAATTCATATCCTTCCCAGAACTCCAGAACGTGGCCCTATTTGGAAAGAGGGATGCAGTAGGTGTAAGTGGTTAAGACGGCATCCTGGAGTAAGGTGCACCCTTGGTCCACAGTGACCAGTGTCCTCATAGGAAGAGGAGAAGAGACACAGACACAACACAGGCAAAACGATGTACAGACACAGAACCCCACATGATGACGGCGGCAGAGATTGGAGTGACGTAGCTGTAAGCTTAGGGATACCGAGGATTGCCAGGAGTAGCCAGCAGTCAGGGAGAGGCAAGGCAGGATCCTCCTCTAGAGCTTTTGGAGAGAGAATGCCCCGGCCAACGCTGTGATCTTGGACTTCTGGACTTCAGAAGTGGGACACAATAAATGTTGTTTTAAGCCACGCAGTTTCTGGCAATTTGTTATGGCAGCCCCAGGAAACTAACACAATGATCACGTTGGAGGGGGTTGAAGGAAGTTGAAACACCTTATCCACTGCCTCCCTTTGGAGTCCCACTGCTTGTGTTTTTAGTGTCCTTTCTGCTTTTGTTCTGGTGGCGCTTTCCTCAGGGTCAGGAGCTCCAACAGCAGCGCCCTCTCCTGCTCTGATTTCCTGACCTCCTGCAGCTACAAAATGGAGCTCCGTGTGTGTGGGCTGCAGAAAGTCTCTGGGTCTCATGACACACCTACATGAGGCCCACGGGCTACCCCAGGAGGTCCCCCAGCATCGTTCTCCAAATATCTGACCTGGAAAGATGACAAACAAACACACCAGCTTGAAAGAGGAGTTTATAAATGGTCTTGAAAGGCTTTACTTATTTTGCACATACATCTTGCCTTCAGAGATGCTGCCTTTCTTTGCCAAAAATTATATTTTGCAGATTCTTTCTTTTTAATGGTTGAGGAGAAAGCTGTTATAAGCCCTATTGACTGTTACGGCTATTTGTGACCCTTCAATAGCATGTACAATTTCCTACGTGCTACCTACTGATACCACACCCATAGCACGGTGTGCTTACCAGCACGTGTGGGAAAGTATACCTGCTTAGCATGTTCCAGGGACTGGTGAGAACTTTACATCACCTCATTTAAACTTCCCAGCGACCCTGAGAGGTCATTATTATTATCTTCATTTTACAGAATAGGAAACTGAGGCCCAGATAGATTATGCGACTTAACTAAGATCACACAGCCGGAGTCAGGGTTGGGATTTTATTTGAGCCCCTCATGTCTGACTCAAGCCTAAGGCGTCTTGCCACTATACCAGTGTTTGCTAAAGTGTGTCCTGTGGAATACCGTTCCTATGGATGCTGCATGAAAAGGGATTTTTTGATAAAATATATTTGAGGAAAAACAGTTGGCTATAGATTAGATTGTAGTTCCCTTCTTATGCTTGCCAAGTAAAATACAAATGCCCAGTTAAATTTGAATTTAAGATAAATGACAAATCGTATTTGAGTGTGTACCATACAATTCCAATTTAATTGGGTATCCTCCCTGCCCCGCTAAATCTGGCAACCCTATTCCTGCATATTCACTAATGCACATTTGTAGATGAAAGCTTTCAAGAAATCCTGTGGTACACAAACCTGTTTGATTTTGTTTAACAAAAAGATATTTTTCAAGTCTACTTGGAAGAACCTCTTTGGGACACACTTTGGGAGATACTGCACTGTAAACATTGCTGTTTCCCCATCAATCTGTCCATTTGGCTTTTAAAGTGAGATAAATCCATGATGGGAGAATTTTTTTTCACTTCCAAGCAATTCCAGCAGCCACCTTGCCTGCCGTTTCATGAATGTAATCCTGTCCCCACTAATTTGTCATATGCTGCCAAAGAAATCTTCCTAAAATTCCCCTTGGTTCATGCCAGCTTTCTGTCCAAAACCCTGAAAGATCCCCCATTCCCATCTAGGAGAATGGCTGGACTTCTCCACTTGCTCTTTGAGAGTCTGGGTAATCTGGCTTTGGCCAACTTTTCCCAGTCCCCATCTAGCCCTCCCCTCTGTCCCCACCAGACTGCTCACCCCTGTTCTCAAATCTTTGACACTTTTACCTTAAAAACGCAACTTGTGACTTCCCCTGGCCTGGAAAGCCCTGACCTTCATCCTTCACCAGCCAGACATGGCTCCTGCCTGCCTACCCTTGCCACCAACTAAAATCTCTTTCCATCTCAACCGGACCAGCTCCTCACCTGGCCCCACATCTGGCTCTTGTGTTAATTACATTAAAGCCTTGTCTTGTTAGACATGCGGTATATCGTTAGCTGTATGTATTTTTTATTATGATCAGAGGATTCTGTTATCTATTTAACATGTATAGTTTCTGGTGGGCTTTCTTTTTTAAAATAATTTATTGAGGTGAAATTCACATAACATAAAATTAGCCATTTTAAAGTGAACAATTTGGTGGCGTTTAGCACATTCACAATACGGTGCAACCACCATCTTCATCTAGTTCCAAAACATTTCCCTTGCTCCAAGGTAAACCCCTTCTCCACTAAGCAGTTTCTTCACATTCCCCCCTCCCCTCAGCCCCTGGCAGCCGCCAGTCTGTGCTCTGTCTTTACGGATTTGTCTGTTCTGAACATTCCACATAAACAGAAGCATACAATATGTGACCTTTTGTGTCTAGCTTGTTTTGTTTAGTGTAATGTTTTTGAGGTTTATCTACACTGAAGCGTGTATCCGTGCTTCATTCCTTTTTAAGGCTGAATAATATTCCATAGCACGTATGGGCCATGGTTTTTTAATGCATTCCCCTGTTGATGGTCATCTGGGTGGTTTCCACCTTTTGGATATTGTGAATATCCAGTAGGTGTTTTTGTGCAGCACTTTGCTTGGCTTATTTTCCATAAGAATTTCGCACAAGGGAAGTTACTAATGGGGAAAATGGAGTCTCAGAGCCCTCAGATACCTACCTGCCCATTGGATCAGCTGGGCACCAGGAGGTGGGGAGGGATAGTTGGCCCATTCAAAGGGCTAAGGAAGAAAGGCCAATGAAGGTATTACCCCCGAGGTTGGGAGTAGGGGCGATGAAAGCAGTGAGGGATCTGGAAGCACCGGAGCTTGCAAATGCAGGAAGCTGTCACTACCCCTGGGCTGCAGGGGTGGAGGGAGGGAGCTGCTGCCCAGGTGCAGAGAGGATGGTGGGACAGGGCTGCCCAGCAGGAACCCAGGCCTTCAGAAAAGCAGCAGGTCAGCTAGGAGTCCGCAGATTGGGGCAAGCGAGCTGGGGAACCAAACACCAGCATCTCCCTCTCCTCCAAACCCCAGACTCTGCCAATGTCCCCCATTGACCTAGCCCCAGTGGCAGCCGGAGGGCCAGGGAGCCAGCCCTCAGCACACGGAGTGGGCACACAGGGTGGAGAGAGAATCTGGCGGCAAAC
This sequence comes from Propithecus coquereli, assembly GCF_000956105.1. NCBI lineage: Eukaryota > Metazoa > Chordata > Mammalia > Primates > Indriidae > Propithecus > Propithecus coquereli. The sequence goes on along the minus strand of NW_012154618.1, from coordinate 3,049,318 downwards.
TGAGCCTATCCAGGGGGCCTCTGCCACGCAGCCAGAGTCGGGGCTTGAACAGGGTCTTCCGGTCACAGAGGCACGTGACAGCCGGCATACCCCAGACTTCTTCCTGCCAGTGCCTCCGTTTCCCCTTCCCCTGGGGAGAGGTGGGGGGGCTGGAGTTGGTGGAGGTGTGGGATCGGGATGGGGTCTTCTCACCCTTCCCTCTGCCCCGCCCACAGCTGCGCCCCCGCCTCTGCACACCAAGTGCGGCAGACCCGCGGGCCCCCGGGGCTGGGGCCTTTTCTTCTTTCTCCCTTGTTCCTGTTCATTTTGGAGCCATAAGAGAGCCGTGGAGAGAAAGAGCTGAGAAAATCAGGGGCTGAGAGACTGCTGTGGAAAGAGTCCGTGGAGACAATACAGTGAGTGCTTAGTGAAGTCCTGAATGCCGGGCTTATGGGCTGCGCTGAGCCCTCAAATAGGCCTTTTGTGCTCCTTTCTATTGACTGTTACTAAACCCTTCAATGGGCTCCCATTGTGCGCGGAATAAAATCCCAGCTCCCCACCCAGGCCCACGGGGCTCCAGCCTCATCTTCTAGGGCAGGCCTCCCTCTCCCCGGACCCGCCTGCCTTCCCGCAGCTCCTGGGCACGCCAACGGCATGCCAAGGGCACACCAAGCCATCTCCCACTTCTGGACCCCGGCACCTGCTGGACCCTCTGCCTGGCGTGCCCCTTGCTCCATTCTCCCCAGGGATGGCACCTTCTCGTGCATCTGGGCTCACATGAATCGTCAGAAAGGCTGTTCTTGGCCTAAACTAGTTCCCCTGTCCCCCACCACCAATGTCTCTCTTGACACCATTGTGTTGTGTCTATCTGTCCCACTAGGCACAAGGCCCCATGATGACACCGAGCCCATGGCCTTGTTTACGGCTTTATCCGTGGCGCCTCGCAGAACCCAGCATAAAGCAGGCACTTGAAACGTGTTTGTTGAATCAGTGAATGAAGGGTCCACTTCTCTTGGCAGAAGTAGAAAGGGAGCAACATTTTTTAATACCCCAGCTGTTTAGTTTTGACCTCTCTATTTGGCTTTCTGATCTTGGATAACATACAAAACTGTCTCTGATCATTTGACTTGGGTATTGCATGCTGTCTTTTGTCAGCAGAGGTTCTAGGTCTTTGTCTATGTTGCCTCTATAATTGTTAAGATATAGAAATATCCATTGCTTGTATACAATATGGTGAGAATGTTCATCAAAGATCTCTGTGGGTTTGAGTTCTGCCTCAAACCCACTGCCTGAATAGCCCTGGGGTCTTGTAAATAGGTCTTCTTTTCCTCCATTCTTCTTCCCTTCTTCTCTCTCTGTCTCCTTCTCTCCCCAGGACACATGGCAGGTGCTCAAAAAACATTTGATTATTTTGATTAAATGATGTGATGTAGAGCTTCATCTACTCTACTGAAAAAGAGTGTCTTGCTGGCACGAGTCGATAACTGGTAGTCATTGAACACAAGTGGATAACTTGGTTCTGTTCTAATCTCTTAACTCAGTTCGTCTTATTGTTAGAGAATGAAGTGTTTTCTATATAGAACTTTTATTGTTTGAACAGTGACCTAAGGTACGCGTAATGTTCAAGGATGATTGTGGGTGTATTATTAGAGGCCAACATGGAACACTCTGGGGCAAGTGACAGCTGGAAAAGGTAGATCAACGTTTTGGACCAGTTGCGCCACTTCCCCATTGAGAGGCTGCAGGCAATCCCATCCCCTCTTGGTCTTCGGTTGTCTTGGGTTTCCTGTCTGTAAATGAAAATGTCTAAAGGTTGCAGGCTTCTAAAGTCCCTTCCAAGGCCAAAGTCCTATCATCCTATCTCCTCCCTTCCCTTCTTTTGTAGAGATCTGCTCTTGTAAAAATCTAATCAAGAAAGGTCCAAGTAAAGGGACCCATTGTCAAGATGCCCAAGGAGAAAGCAAACCACATGGCCACACCAGAGCTCGGGGAGCAGCTTATCTCCCTCCAGGAAAGCGCTTCCTTCAGTTTCTTCTCTTCTTTCCCACGTGCGCCCACTCCTTCCTTTGCTTTCTCATTCTTTTTAAATTCAAAACAGTGAAGAAGGCAACCTTCTAGCTGCTCAAGACTCAACACTTCCATCTTGCAGTCTAGCTGTGCACAATGGAGAGATCCTCTCCTCCTCAATGAAGTGCAGCTATTGTGATCTTCTGTGAAGGAGACAATAGTCACTATTCACATGGGCCCCATTGTTTGTACGCGATTCATTCAGTGTTGTGTTTAGCACACAAGACTCCTTTAAACCTAGGATCCATTCAGCTTTATAAGTTAAGCCAAACTTATTTTTCCGTAGTGCCTTTTCTTACTCTTGGATAAAATCAATAAACCACAAAATGTCTCTATTGAAAAATGATATGACCAAGCTCTCCCTGAGAATTCAGGGGTTAAAATGTGGTTTGAGGCTTAAGGGCCCATTAAGGTACTATTGGATTATGGTAAAAATCCTTCTGAATGTGAACTTTACTGTATTTTGATTTAGAAGCGTAATCCAGCTCTAGGTCCTCAGCATCCAGATGCTAAATACTGCTTTTAGAATGTATCAGTGCTGATGAAGGCTGTGGATTCGATGACACATTGAAAATATGATTTGTTTAGTCTCTATGTTTAATGACCTCAAAAGAGAACCATTTCCTCACTTGGCACTGGGAGAAAATGGTAACCTAATTATTAACATTAACTACAGAGTGTGATTAAATTATTATAATATATGCCATTGGTAAAATATACGCGACTTTTCTTAGAATTCTACCATCTTGGTTTTGAACTAGGCATCACAAAATTTTGTTCTGAGCTGGAAGAAAGTGTGTGCTATTGAGTTGAGTGTCCACATTTCACAGATGAGGAAACCAAGGCCCCAAGAGGGGACTGACCTGTCCAAGGTCTCGCATTGGTAATGCTTTGATCAAACTGGGGAAACTGGGGTTCAAGGACAGTGATGTTTAGTACTTTGGGGTGATTCAGGAAGAAAGGTTTAGCTTAGAAATTGCTTTTTTGCCTCAAAGACTGTATTATAACCACATGGGAGAGATTGTAGAGATTGAGGCTCTGTCACTTATAGCTGTGGGCCATCGTACAAGCCTCTGACCTTTCTAAGCTTTAATTTCCTCATCTGTAAATTGGGAATTCTGGGGATCGTGACAGAGGCATCCTCGTGGGCAGTGGTGAGGATTCAGTGATGCAGCACAGGAAAGCTTAGCTTCATATGCAGCAGGACATTTGAGAAGGCATGGAATCATTGTAAGGGGGCTTCTCAGCCACACCTTTACTGATTCAGAAATTCAGATTTCATAAATAGAGTCAACAGTCTCAGAGAGAAATTCATGTGCTATATGGTCATGTGCTGCCATTAGTGTCTTTTGAATTTTTAAAGGTTGAAAAATGACATGAGGGATTGCCCTATGTGGGGAGTTCACAATAAAATCCTCTAAAAAGCATCTCTCAACCAAGCTGAGATTGGTGATCATAACAGCCAGATGGGCATGTCACAGAAATTAAAGAATTTTTGAATATAAATGCCTGGCACTCAGAAAGCAACCAAGAAATGTCTGTTGAATTAAATTACATTCAACAAGGAAGTAGAGAGGTCTTGCCACCAGATTGAACAGAACCCAGGAAACAGACGCTCCATTTAAACCTAATCCCATAGAGCAGGGATGACAAATACCACGTTCATAGTCCCTGCCCAGGACAGACATCACTAATCCATCCCGCCACTCTTATCTCCCTGCCTTGTATTCGTTATACGTGCGTCTCTTCCACTAGGCTGTAGGCCCTTGGAGAGGGCTGTCTGAGTTCTGTTTCTTCATTTCCCACAAATCTCACCTAGAATAGATGTTTAATGCTTGCCAAATGGATGAGCTCAGAGGGGTACCCGAGGTTGCCCAAGGCCACACCAGAAACAAGTTTGATCTGTGCCACACTTTTTTCCCAGGTGGGGAAAACTGGAGTATACTGGTGTAGTGAAATAACATTGTGGAGTACCCATGGAAGCCTTTTAAAAAGTCTAACTTGAAGGATAATTTACACGCAGTAAAATGCACAGCTTTCAACTGTACAATTCCACGAGTCTTGGCAAATGTATGTACCTGTATAACTGCAACCTATTTGACACATCTTTTATTCTAGAAAGCTCTTTTGTGCTCTTTCCCAGCTAATTCCTCTCTAGAGGCAACCTTGTTCTAACACTGCACAACACTGAATCATAAATTGTGTACTCTGTTGTGTCTGTCTTCCACGCAACATGTTTGGAGATTCATCCATGTCGTTAGGTCTATCAGTCATTTGTTCCTTTGTACTGCTGAGTACTTTTCTGTCATGTGAATGCAGCATGCTTTGTTTATCTATTCACCTGGGGCATCCATGTCGCCTCCAATTCAGGCCTTGTTACCACCAGACAGCTTCTGAACTGGCTGGTGGTGATCACTGCCTTCTGGTATCTGTGCCCTCGTGTAATCTCTTCCCTTTGTGTGTGGGCCGCACCTACTGACTTGTTTCTAACAAAGAGAATGCTGGAAAGAGGGATGAGATGTCAGTTTTGAAATCAGGTGATGAAGGATGGTAACTTCTGCTCTCTCACTCATTTTTACCTTCTCATCCGCTCTGATGGAAACAGCCAACTTGTAAACCAGGGGCCCACGTGCAGGGAATGGAGGAAGGCCTCTAACCAGCAGCCGTGAAGCATGGAGGCCCTCAGCTCAACAGCCTGCAAGGCGCTGAATCCTGCCAGCAGCCACATGAGGGAGGTTAGAAGCAGATCCTTTTCCAGCTGAGCTTTGAGATGACTGCTGCCCTGGCCAACACCGTCACTGCAGCCTCGAGAGAACCCCTGAGCTGGAAGACCCAGCTAAACCATGCCTGGACTCCGGAGCTACGGAAACTGGGAGACAACACATAGTGTTGTTCAAGCTACTAAGCTTTGGGGGAATTTGTTATGCAGCAATGGATAACAAATACAATGTTGTTATGGATAATGCCACTATGAAGATTCTTGAGCAAATGTGTTTACAGACAATTATGTATGTTTAAAGAAATCCTATAATCCCTTTTTACTCTAACATCACTACCACCCACCCACCCAATCAAACTGAATATGAGGCACCCATCGCCCTGGGGAAGGGTTGTCACAGGGATACAAAGGCATCATGTTTTTGACTTTGGAGTTTCAAAAGCTGAGGTCCACAAGAGGAAAAATACCCAAGAGACAGGCTTGTCTCATCTAGAAGAGGTAATAATTACTGAGGTTAGACAAGATGATGAGGCAGAGAGGAGAAGTCAGACCCTGATATGACTCTAAGAAGTGTCCTTGTATTCTGCTGCTCCTCCCCTGTGGGGTTCCAGCGATAGAACCCCTGGATATATTTGGAGACCTGGGGCAGAGGGGACTCATTCTTCCCATCCTTCCATTCCCATGTGGGCCCCAGCTTGTCCCTGTGCTAGGGTGGGTACCGTGGGCAGTCGTAACCATGGTGACGAGGCAAAGAAGGCTTGAGACAGCTCCAGTGAATTTTCCACAGTCTCAGGGGAGGAGAACTGTAGTGACCAACATTGACCTTTGCCAGAGACGTCCTGAACGGCAGCAAGGACAGACACTATTGACCAGGGACCCCCAGGAATGAGAATGCACAGCAGATGCTGAAGATGACGATGATGGCCATGGGCCAGATACACCCTCCCCACCATGCCTAGAACTGGAATGCAACCCAAGAGAAGAGAGGACAGGAAAATGGTGAAGTCAACGAGCTTACCTGCATTTACTAAGATTAATTTTCTTCTACTAGGTTACCTAAGGAGCTCAAGACAGAAATTAAATTAAACTAAATTTCATACAATTAGAGACAATGAATTATTTTTTAACATTTGAGTTTGTGGTGTGTGTGTATCATATCTGCTACTCTGGCCATAGCGGTGTTGCAGAAATCAACACTGGGGTAGGCATAGGGCTGGGATAGGGGTTGGAGAGGCCATGAGGCAACTGCTTCCTCTTCATGCTCCAAGTTTATCTTTGGAAAACTTGACCCTGTCTGAGTTTATCAGCAGCTACTTGTTGGTGCAGCCACTGGAGATTCTCAAGTAATCATCCTCTCTGAGGGTCACACTAAATTATTTTTCATTTAGAATTTCTTGTTTGCCCTTAGAATTTGCCAGTATGTCAAGGAGATGCTGCATCCCAGGGCCAGCTGCAGTTCCTTTATTTAATGATGCACCAATCTCAGCATTCACGGAAGATGGGCTTGCGAGGCAGTCACAGGACCTCAGATTATCTCAATGTGCAGGATGCCAATAAAAAAATTAAAATGTAGAACCCCAATGTTGCCCAACGGAATGAAAAGTGCCAATACTTTGAAATCACACAAATTTGACTTTTGATGACTTTGCGGAAGATTCTTAAGTTTTCTTTTCCCTAAGATACGGATAGATATAACCCATCATACGGACTTGACATGAGACCAAAATAAGAGGCAAGAAAGATTAATGTTTAAAAACACAGGCTCTGGAATCAGACTATCTGGGGGTCTATGCTTGGTCTATCACACATTTGTTTTCTTTGGGCAAATGACTCATCTTCTTTGACTTCTATTTCCTTTGAAAAGGGACACTAATAATGACAGCTATCTTCTAGGATTGCGTTGGGGTTTGGAGCTGTGGAAACACATCAAATTCTTGTTCCTTAACAAATTATGATGCTAATTGAGTAATGGATGCAGAAGGCAGACAGGTAGAGATGCAGACGCCATCTTTATTGCCTCCTAGGCTAGGTGGGAGGATGTGGCTTGGCCTCAGGGCAACCCTGCAACAGTGAGCAGGTGAAAACTGAAACTAGATGGAGACAGACTCACCCTCTCAGACACAGGCAAGCCTGAGAGCCAGAGCACACCTCTGCTTAGTGACCCCAGAGGGAGCGGAGCCTGTAGCAGCTAAACTTAGGGTGTGCAAGGACAGAGCTGCGTGGGTCTCTTTGCAAGCAGGTTGATCCCAAAGAGCAGCACGTGAAGGGACAGAGCCACATGTGCTCTGTTCTTCTCCCCAAACCCCCTGCCAGTTAAGTCCCTCTTCCTCCCTTGGAGGGTACAAGAAGGGGAGGAAGGCCAGGAGTGGTACGTGATACCGAGGGCTTTCCCCCAAACACAAGGAGGAAATTGGGTTTCCCGAGCAGACTGTGGCATTAAATCAAGTACTCACCTGAGAGGGGTTTAGCACGGCACTGGGTGCATGGCAGGTACGCTACAAATCGTAGCTCTCTGCCTGCACATTAATACTCTAGAATTCTTACAAAAAGATTCTACATACTATTAGTATTTAGTAAATTAAGAGCTTGAAATATTGCTGGGTCCACCCAGCATATCATCCTTTTTTATTCCCCCACTTCATCGTCTAGAAGAAAAGGAAAAACACATTTTTGAGGCACTGGACTCCCAGTGTGCTCGAGGACGCTTTGTAGCATGTCAAGCAGATATTGACTTCTGAGCCACACTAGTGTAGCGCAATCAATGTACGCCGCTCCTGGCCCTGGCTCCTCCTGGGCAGAGCTGGCTGGGCTCTTAGCCACGGGACAGCGCAGGGCACCGAGTCAGATTGTTCTCCCCTCCGCAGCAATGTCAGCGCCGTCATCGACAGCACGGAGAGCTGCACTAACAGAGCAGAGAGAGGCGCTCTGGGGGTCAAAAAGGGCCACGCCTTCTTCTCCAGCTGGGCCCTTGCTAAGAGCCTCTTCTGGGCTCCTTTTCTTCCGTGGATAATATTTCTCATGGCATCTTGCACGCCATCCCTACCTGTGTTCGACCCTAGAGAAATAGCAGGGAAGGTGATTCCCTGAGCCATCCACCTCTGAGTGTGTATGTAGGGTGTGTGTGTGTACATGCCTGTGTGCACGTGTGCACACGCATGTACTCCTGTGCCCCTGCATGCACCTGCTCCTGGCTGGCTGACCGATGGACTCTCATTCTAATCTACCAAGGCCAACAGCACAGTAGGTAGAACAGCAGGAGCTCAGGAGCTACACTGTCAACAAAATTGATCACTTACTTCCTTTGTAACTTTGGACAAGTAGCCCCTTAAGTCTTGATTTCTTCATCTATAAAATCAGGATGATAATACTTGTGTCTGAAGTGTTTATGATATATATAAAACATTTAGTATTTGGCACATAATAGCAATCAGTGAAGTTTAGCTTTTCCTATTATACTGTTAATACTCTCATTTCAGAATGAATTTGAGATGTTCTATAGGAAGTACGTACAACAAATCATGCAGTTGAATAAAACTTCCCAATAAAAGAGAAATGGGAGTAAAAATAAGGCATGTGGAGTAAGACAGGTACAAATTATAACAGGGTAGCTGTGGTGAGAGAGAGTGGCAGAGGAGGAAGTAAAAGAATTTTCAAAAATAGAGAATAAGATCATATATAGTTATTATGGTAAGTTATCAATTTGGTTCTGAGTATCCTGGCAGCGAAATCAAAAAGGGAAACAACTCAGACCATGAGGTACAACCTTAATTGAAAATTTAGAATTTAGATAATCTAGCTCGCTCACTTTATTTCCTGAAAGATCAGATCACAAAATTAACAGCATAGGATTCTGCATTGATCAACATTGCCTTTTGGTGCACACACATGCGTGTGCGCACACGTGTGTGTGTGTGTGTGTGTATGGGAGGTGGGCAAGAAATAGCTGTTTGCACAAGTAAATTTGTTCACAAATCCTCCAGGTATTGCTTATTATTCTGAAAGTCATTTCATTTTGCTAAAGTTACATATTTCACATTTGAAGGTTGCTAGTTTCTATGTCCCATGGCCTATTTTGCTTCTGATCTTGAAACAGTTTGTATAGGAAAGTTGCTCTCCTTGGCTGTGTAACTGAAGCTTTCCAGATAAGCTCATTGATCCTACTTCCACGGAAGGCTGTAGAGGCCTCCCAAGGTTGTTCATGGCCCCCTCTGCTCAGCCCCCATTGGTCCTACGGTGATTCCCTTCACCTTCTGGCCTGTTGGTCTGCTCCCATGCTCACGCAGCTCGTGGGCCCTCTCAAGTCAGCACTGGTGGTCATCCCTGTCTCCACTTATGGTTCTTCCTTCAGGGCCTGGGTTAGAGTGATCTTGGTGCCTCCTGTAGTTTCAGAATGGGATTCTAATAAAGAATCATTAGGGACCTAACCCTGTACTGGGGTGCCAAGGGCAAAGGCACTCAGACAAATAGAACATAAGAAGATGTCAGAAATCCATATGGATCCTGGGAATAGCGCTAGAAGAGAGGTGTGGTAGACACCTTCTCAACATGGCTCTCTACCTCCCATTTCCACCTCCAGCAATCACAAGCAAGCACCGGTTATCTGCAGCTCACAGGTTGCAGGGGTGCCACGGTGCTGGTAGCAGGCCTGCACTGGCTTCAGTTGGGTTGAACGACTTTGTGATCAGAAGCAGCTATGCTCAGGAATCCATCAACATGTTGCACCAAAGCCTGGCTTCCTAGTGGCTGCTAGCACCCAATGATGCACAACAGAGACCCTTGATTCAAACCTGTGGCGGGGACGGGCTTCCTGGGGTTCTACATTCGTACACTGACATACTTTACAAAAGGTGTGGAGGTACAGTCAACTCTGAATAGCTTCATGGTAATGAAAGATTGTCTTAGTACTAGCTTGCTAGTCCCTGCATGCTTGTTCATGGGTTTGCTTAACTGGTACCCAGAACAACAGCCACACGGGTAGTTAGTTGGTGGAAAACCTAAGACTTGAACGATCGTCCCCTTGCTGTCATTCTGGGTGTCTTTCCATTAATCTGGGATTAATCGAGCTCTACACATCTTCCATCACTTCACCTTTCCAGAAAACAAGACTAAAGAGAAAAACACAGGCCAGATCCCTACCTGCTGTAGGCATCGAGACCGACGTTAATACCGAGTGCCACTGAATTTTCCTTCTCACGTAAAAGCTGGAGGTTTCTTACCGCCAACCCTGAATGTACATATTTTAAAAACTCACAGCTGCTCTTTTGTTGCTATTTGCCTTTTCTCTCCTCCAGGTCACACGTGAAGATGTTTTTCAAAAAGGCAAGCTAAGAAAGTGAAATTAAATCACTGACGTCTGCCACTCAATCTCACTCAGCACCCTTATTCTCGGGGTTCTTTTGGGCACAGCTTACAACTTCCTTGTTGTTAATTTTTGCTTTCTCTCCTTTCCGCAGGACAGGAGTGGGGTGCGGTAATGAAAGGGAATGTGGACAACTCAGCGATTCCATTCACAGTTTCCCTTCCCGTGAGTGGTGGTAACTATTTTAATTTTTCACTCGATGAAATAAAGGCAAGGGAATTACTAAGGTAAAATACATCGATGACATAAAGACTCCGTAGCACTTTATGAAAGTAAAGAAAAACTCTCAGGACAGAATTCTTTATTTATTAATAAAATTAAATTGAATTAACAGTTATATTTTTAAGCCTGTCTCTCCTAAACGACGTCTTGACAAACCGAGTGTGAAATAACGTTTACTTTCACAAGTGAGGGCACTCGGATTCCATTTTTGCAGCAGTGCTATTGTTAGACAGAGGCTGACTCTGACAGCATTTGCACATGTCATTCCAGGGTAAAGAAGGGAAAATTGTTATTGTTTTTTAGTTACGATGATAATTTACGTTATGTTAAAATGCTAAGCTGGTGATGACTGCTGCAAACACGCTAATAGAAAAACTCTAGAAAAGTTGGCAATTATTGTTTAATTGGAGCCTTATACTGTTTTCAGTTTTTTATGCCAAGATGTCTATTGTCTGTGATATTTTTTCTTCTGCCATTAGAGTTTCCATTTGCATATGTGGTTGCATCTGAACGAATAAGGTCACTACACGCTCTTTTATTGGGTTCTCTGAGTTGTCACGTGATACGCCAGTTAGGGTTCTTGCCAATTCAAGGCCACTTTTCCAATCACACCAGCTCTCTGGTGCCTGTACACTGTTCCTCTGGGCTGAGATCTCAGGTATCAGGAGATGCTCTTTATAAATACAAGGCAGAACCTGGGGGAAGGGGTGGAGTTAAGTATGTCTATTTTCCCCAAGTTCTGCAGGTGGTTCTGGGCCACTCTCTTGGTTAAGAACCCTGAGTGGACATTGGTGAAAAGATGATGAAAGAAACAGATTTAGTGAATCTCGGCATTTTCAGAGGGTCACGAAGCCCACCTCCCTTGTTTTCCTCCAGAGAGGTTAAGTGAGTTTCCGTGGGAAGCACAGCAGGTAGCAGAGCTGAGACCAGAGCCCACGTTTGCAGGCCTGTGGACCTGACCTCACCCCTGTGCCCGGTTCTGTGTTTGTGGCTAGAATCCTATCGGGCCAGTTCTGTTGTGCCGAGACCTGGACTGGAAGGAAGGCTGGGGTGTTCTTCCCCTGGCTTCCAGGCGTGAAGTGGAAGAAGAGACATGAACAAATGAAAGAAAGAAACCAGAGAACCCCACTGTCTCACACAGCTTCTAATCCCCAGGATGAATTGGAAACAGCATGTCCCTGACACTCAAGTCCGAACTGAAAAGTTGTGGCGATCGCTTGGAGATACCATCTCGAGGTTTATTACTCTGTAAGAAGACGAGCGGCTCGTGCTGTGGGCTTGTGCAAATGCCCAAGGAAGAGGGAGGCTTTTAGAGTAAAGCACCGTCTTTGGAAAACATAAAAGTGAGTGGCAGGCCACCCTGGGGGCCTCGCTTTGCTTGCCTTCCATGAAAGGTTGTCCTTTCTCGCTGCCTGCAACAGCAGATCGCCCTTTCTAGCCAGCTCCATGCGCGTTGTTTTAAAGGTTTAAAAATAGAATTATAAGACCTTGTAAAGCTGTGATGAGACGCGGCTCTACCATGTACATACACACAGTGGAAAAGAAAGGCAGCCCGTGTTGAGTTGTGTCTGACGGTGCAACGTAACTTCCCAAGATGAGTTTTAAACACCCTCTGGGAAAGCTCACGCTCTGATGCATGACTTTCAAGGCTCCTCTCAGGAAATCCTCTGCAGACTCTCAGCCTTAGCTTCCCTGTGGTCCCCTTTCTACTGTGCCCAGCTTGGGCCACACTGCCCTCCTGGCCGACTCCCTCATGTCACGGGGCCTTCACCTCCCCCGTGGCCTGCCTCCTGCTGGCTTCCCCAGCTTGTTCTTCAGGACTCAACACAGAGCCACCTCCCCTGGAAGGCTTCTCTGGCAATGCCGTTCCTCCCTCTAGGGTCCAAGGGACAAGCGAGAATCCAGAAATTCCCAGACTTGTGAGGTTAAAGGATGTATCTCTAGCCAGCAAAATATTTTCAAATTAAGATCCAGCCCTGGGATAAATACCAACACGAGAGCTTGGTCATCATGTATTCATTATGATCTCTGATTTAAGCTTTCCCCCTTCAAAACCTTGTGTTTGCACAATTATTTCAGGTCAAGGAGTCCCAAGGTGGTCCCACCCATGCCTGATAAGTTCAAAGCACCTGTAGTTAAGGCCATAAGAAGAGGGAAGTCTGGAATAAAGCTTGTGAGCGTTGCTATTGACCCATGGAAGCCTCTTAAAATCAAACTGATTAAAAAGCAACAACAATAACAAAAACCAAAGCAAACATTTTCTCAGAGATCTGTATTGCCCAAAGTGCTGCCAACCTGGAATAAAAGACATGGTGATTATTCAAGACGGGAAACAACCCTCCGCCCTCCGGTTTTTACTGGTGGGAGGAAGCTGGCTGAGAAAGCCATTGTAACACCATGACAGGCATGTTCTCCAGTGGAGGACAATGGGAAAAGAAGGGCTTCCCAGACAGCGTGGTCGAGAACAATGGATGCAGGAACTGCTCCCAGAAGGAATAACCCAGGTCTCACGGAGGGGTTTTCCTGACCTCCAGGGTGGGGCCTCTCAATGATCGCTGAGAGAGATTGCAGAAGGCAGTGAACCACCATGTTAGGGTTCTCCGGACAAACAGAACCAATGGGATATGTTGTTTGTTTGTTTGTTTGTAAGAATTGGCTCACAAGATTGTGGAGGCTGCCAAGTCCAGCATCATCAGGGTAGGCTGGTAGGCTAGAGCCCAGGGAAGAGTTGCAGCTCAAGTCCAAAGGCAATCTGCTGGCAGGATTCCTTCTTGCTTGGGTGATGTCGGTTTGTGCTCTATGAAGGCCTTTAACTGATAGGATGAGGACCACCTACATTATGGAAGGTAATCCACCAATGTAACTATTAATGTCACCCAAAAAACACCTTCACTGATCCATTATGAATGATGTTTGATCAAATATCTGGGCACTGTGGCCCAGCCACGTGACACATCAAATTAATCATTGCAACTGCTGAGTGCTGTGTGTCTCCCAATCTTCCCTTTCCAACTGGGGGCATTTATTGGAGCTATTTTGTCCTTGTATTGTGTGCAGCTGGGGAGGGGATGTCAATAACTTGTCTTTTAGTTCATAGGTCTCCAAAACAAGGAAAACTGCATCCAAATCTGATATAGGTCATGAGATCCTTGGCTTTAGGTCTGATGCCATGATTGAGGCTTTTGAAGTGTTTTAGGGAGGGGAGGTAAACATCATTTTCTGGTAGGAGGAAGGCCAATATTTGTGACCAAGAGGGCAGCCTGTGGTAGACTGGCTGATGGTATCCAATTATATTCACTCTCTCCTACTCTCTACATGGTATTTTCTTGTCTCATTGTCCTTGGTCTTCACCATTTGACTTGCTTTGACCAATGAATGTGGGAAGAAGTGACAGTGTGTCAGTTCTGAGCAGAGACTTTTCATTTTCAAGTCATCCATGTTTCTACTTGTCCTCCCAAATGTTTGCTGTCTTCTATGAGGACATGAGGCTCCTTCAGCCTGGGAATGAGAAGACACAAGTTACTGAGCTGAGCTAATCACAGCAAAGCCCAGCCCAACTCAGCAGAGCCACAGCTAACCAACAGCCCTCACTGTCCCTGCATGAGAAATAAAGGTCGTTTCAGTCATTGAGATGTCGGGGATGTTTGTTACCACAGCAAAAGCTGGCACTTGCAATCGATACAGCTTGCTAATGTGGATAAGCCAGGTAAAGTGAACAGATGACTCCTTTCCAAATGGGAAGGTTTTAAATGAGAATTATGCAGATGCCATCTTAATTCCTCACTCTATTTTGTCTTTACTGAAAGGACAAAAGATATTTTAAAGACATATTAAAGACTTAGAATATTCTTGTTACAAAATTTTGGGTGCCATTGTGAGCTCTGGGAATTCAACGTAGATGGCTCAAGGCTCTGGGTGTGGAGGGAATGGTTACAGTCCACAGCTGTCAAGATGCTAGACTCCCCAGGCAGCATCTTGAATTGAATCTCCCTGATGTCAAAGCATTAGGTGACCTTCACAGGGAAGGTCATCTCTACTTCCTCTTATGTTTCCTTACTCCTCTTCCAGTTTGTGTTTGCACTCAATAAAAAAGAAAAGAATTTGGGGTTCTCATTTTAACAGTGTTGACAAATTCCAAAGGGCATCTTCAATTAAAAATGAAACTTAAGAAAGGACAACCTTCACTTAAATCACTCAGGTAACTTTTGTTTTCTGAAAACGACTGGAAGTCTTAAATCCCGTTCATTTTTTCCTATACTTTTCCCCAGTTCTTTGCTTAGTTTGGACTGGGAAACGAGTCATTTTCAGTTCTGATTCTGAAGACCAATTCCTCCATAATTAAGTTTCCAGCTCCATGGGAGGATGTAAAATTATTTTTGCTATTGTAACTCGAGTTGAGTTTTTTTAAATGAGAACATTCATTCCGCATAATAAAAGACTCAAATTCAGTGAATGCAAGCAGTGACCTTCTATAAGCAATCATGACGCTGGATCTTATACAACTAATCTGGATATTTTAAGAGCAGGGCAGACCAATGAGTTTTCATGCAAGAGGTTAGAGAACTGGGTTAAAGGAAAAAAAGTCTCCTTCTCATCAACATGACTCACCTGCCCCCCCGCCAATACCCCCTAGGACTGGCAAAATGACTCAGGCTTTCAAGTAGGTGACAATGCTTATAGAAAAATATGACCTAGCGGTTTTCATCAGGACTTCTCAGTTGGCCAGTTGTCACTCTTTTGATTCTCCTGTGTCCCTGAGGAATTTCGGGTATTTTGGGCCTTTTCACAGAATGGGCCAAAGGACCCTGCTGACAGTTCACAAGAAAAACTCTGAATGTCTAGATTCCAACCTTGACACTCACAAAGGCTGCAGTGGAAGGAGGTGAAGGAAATTTCTGATTAAACCACTAGGAGAACTCAAGCCCCAGGGCTGTGTCTCTGAGCCCACAAGGCCTGCTTGGAACGGCCCCGCACTCATATCCAGAGCGGTGTCGGTCTGAAGCTGAGGTTGGCTCCAAGCACACAGCCAGCTTCCCAGGCTCTGTGGTCCCACCCTTGGCTTCTGTTCTGTCTATCTATGCACGGGAGGCGTCGGTCTGCAGAAAGGGGCCACCGGGAGGCTGGGATTTAGTATCAGCTTTGCCGGGGCCAGCTGGGTCACTTCAGACTGATTTCTCTTTGGTTCCTGTTCTTCATCAGCTGAATGGGGATGATTCTATCAGCCTCCTTTGTTGGGTTACAGTCAGAATCAGTAACATAATGTGCTTGGAGCCTTTGGAATGCTGCGGAACACAAAGGCACTCAGAATTTCAGCTATTATGTTATTGATGAGAGGCCCTGCTGTTAGGCATGCTGATGGCTTTCAGGCAATTTCTGTGTCTACATAAGCCTGCTCAAAGGGTTTACAGATGGAAGAAAACAGAACTGGAACTAGATTTCGTAGACACACACATGCCCACAGTATGTTCCCTAAAAAAGACAATTTGGACATGCTCAAGGTGACAGGCTCCATGCTCCCTGCCGTACCTGAGACTTTGACGCTGTCTCAGCCCCCATCACGGGCTGCTCTTCCTCTCTGCCTTGAATACGGTAGACCTAGTTTTTGGGTCCTCAGTCTCTCTCTCTTTCTTCTGTTTCGGCCTCAGCCTTCGCTTGTCATCTGTCCGAAGACAAATCTCAGCTCCCTCTCTCATGGCCAGGCACAATGAAAGCGTCACTCAAATCAAACGGAGCCTTGTCTCATTGCACTTAAACTGGTTAGGTACATTCAGGAGGAGCACAATTTTGAATCCAAAAGTAGACTTCAATAGTAAAACTTTGCAGATGGGTTTTTTTTTTTTTTTTTTTAAAGGGGCAGCGAGGCTGCATCCACATTAAATCTTTATGAAAATGCCCCTGGCTCTTTACAAAAAGCACTTCCTTGTTCTGCTGGCCGCTCCCTAACTCCAGCCCGTCCTCTCTCTTACTGAGCTTAATTCCCCACGGCTTCTCCTACTTCCATTTCTACTCATCATCTAGGTGAAGAAATGGTGCTTCCTGGTGCTGGGGTGGGCTGAGGTTTGGGAACGTCTGGAGAAGGTCATTTGATTTGAATAGTCACCAACAACCCCTGGTCCCCTCCCCTCCCCACTCTACTCCCAGTGGTGGAGGGACTTGGTGGCAATGTGAAGTCATTATCCAATCTGTGGATCCCAACACAGAGATGACAAACCCTAGGCTGAGAGTTTGACATGGGTGGGGGTCAGTCAATTTCACTTGATCCAGGACCGCAGCCTGCGCCCTCCCACTTTCCTCTGCCCCCTCCTGGGCTCTGCCATTCTGTAAACAGCTATAACAAGGGTCCCAAACACCAGTGGACAAGTGCATCGGTGCTGCAAGTAAGATGCAGGTGCTGTTCCTCCTTGTCAATCAGCGCAAACCCCTACAGTAATCACACTTGACATTGGGTGATACTTTCCAATTGGATACAGTTTAGAATTCTCAAAGCATTTTTATAGACATAATTTCTTTGATCCTCCAACAGCTCCGTGAAGTAGTCACATCTTTCAATCATTCAACAAATACTTGCTGAAAGCTCTGTTGAGGGTGACTGAGGGGGTTCCCAGGACATGGGGCTTTCAGTTTTAAAACCAGGACAGTCCCAGGCAAACCGGGATGAGGTGGTCACCCTTCTACCGTTCTAGGCACAGGATTCCCCCAAGATGGGCAGGACAGAAGTGGTCCCAGCACACACGGCACCTGCACGCCAGTTATTTTCCTGCGTTTTCTGCTCGATATTGCGCTGAGCTATTGCAATCTGCCGTGCAGAAAATGTTAAGTTCTGATCCCCAGTCTTTAGATTTCTGATTCATTCACTAGGCCCAGAGCTAGTTCCTGTGTAGGAACAGACAGAAGGGTGAATAAGGTATTGTCCTGGTTTTAAAGAGCTAATGGTCTAGTGTTGGTGGGAGCAGGGGGACATTAGGGAAACAATTACCAGCTGGGGCTTCTGGGGTCTGGGTCTTTAAGGCACCCCCACCCCACTCCTTTTTTGCCTCCTCATCTGCCTCCTGCTCTTCCTCTCCATACATTATTGCCTCCTTCTCTGACACTTGTTCCTCCCATGGTGACCTAACCCTCTTCTACGCCTTCAATTATTACCTCCATATGGACACCATCTATTAAAATCGGGATGAATATAACTAAATTAATTGAATGCCAATAATGTGCATTCACTGAGAAACATTCTGATCTCCAATAGACATCCCAGGAAATTCCTCCTGGGGAGATGATACGTGACCAAGAGGAGAGACTTTCTGTCTAGTCGTCAGGAATGTCATTAAATTGCTTTTCTGGGACAGGGGAGCTTGGGGTGGGCTTGGGCAGCAGGAGCCAGAGTCCACTGCGTCACAAGCTCCCTCTAAAAGTCAAGCCTTCTTCCTATACATTTCAGAGCAACCAGGGACCTTGCTAATTGAATAGTGCCCCATTATGTGACCAGATCATGCATTTCCAGGAAGGACAAAGTAATCCAATTTGTGTTGAAATGTCAGCCCAAGCTGCAGATACTCTCTCGGTATGAGCTGTAGCCTTTTCTTGGGCTGCTGTCAACAGTGCGGTTGCCTAACTAAAGCTAGCTGAGGCATTTTGCATGGGTGCTCATCTGCCTGAAGAAGTACACAGCTCTCAGCTCGCCGTTTTTCAGAGGAGTAATGCTTTCTGGGTTTCTCTGGCATAGTTGGCTGGGAGTTTTGAGGGGGTGGATTAATCTCTCCCTAAACTCGATGAAAAGCTTCATAGAAAGAGTGATCTTTGTCATCCTTTACTTAGGGTGCTGTTGCTATCCCCTAAAAAGCTGGGCCCAGTTGTTTGAGCTCTTTATTCATTCACTCTTCCATAAACATCCATGGAGTACTGACTGTGTTCCAGGCATCCTCTGGGAACTGGGAAGACAGCAGAGAACAGAACACTCCTAGGAGGTGGCATCTGAGGTGAGATCCAAGTGATACGAAGGAGCCAGACGTGCACAGTTCTGGGTGCAGAATGTTCCAGCCAGAGGGAACAGCAAGTACAGGCACCCTAGGAGGGGAGGAGCTAAGGGAAGGACAGTGTGGCTGGAGCAGAGCAAGCATGGGGATGTGGTACGTGATGATGAAGGCTGGAGAGGAAGACAGGAGCCAGATGACCCTGGGCCTTGGGAACTCATTCCAAGTGCAGTGACAAGGAGGGCACTGGAAGATTTCTAAGTAGGAGGGTGAAGGGCCTGATCTGATTCTTAAAGGATCACTCTGGTTACCTTATGGGAAAATGGGTTGTAAGGAAGCAAGAGTGGACCAATCAAGGAAAATAATGCAAAATTCCATGTGAGCAATGATGGCAGTTTGGACCAGGGTGGTGGCAGTGAAATGGGAGAAAAGTCGACAGATTCAAGGTATATTTCAGAGTGGATACTTGCTGATGGATTGGATGTTGGGTGGGTGGGTAGGTAAGGGGGAAAAGGAGAATCAAGGCTTTTGGCTTGAGCAGAAGGGTGGAAGGCACTGCCATCGACAGAGGTATAGAGGACCACATGGAAATCTCACGTGTGGATCACACGTCTCCAGGCGCTACCGCCATTCTTTGGTAAACGGCTTCTCCTGGGCCAATGATACATGATCCTTGTGGTTTCATGTATGTCTTAGTCTGTTTTGTGCTACTATGACAGACTACCTAGGACTAGGTAATTTATAGTGATCGAAATTTACTGGCTCAAGTTCTGGAGGCTGGCAAGTGCAATGTGGAAGTGCTGGCACCTGGCAAGGGCCTTCTTGCTGTGTCATCCCAGGGCAGAAGGTAAGGAGGCAGGAGAGAGATCAAGAGGGGCTGAACTTGCCCTTTTATAATGGCACTAATTCCACCCATGAAGGTGGAGTCCTCATGGCCTAATCACTGCCTAAAGGCCCCATTTCTTAAATTACAATGACAATTAAATTTCAACATGTGTTTTGGAGGAAAAAACCAGTCAACTAACAGAAGCAGTCAACTGAGATGTAGAAACAATTTCCTTCCTAGGAATAAAGGAAGACCAAGGGGAAAAAACATATTCGACATCTACTGCCTGTAGAATAAACAAGACATTGCCTATGATGTCACTTTTGAAGTGCCATTTCATTTTCATAATCACTGACGATAAAAACGATGACAATCCGTCTTTAGTGAGTGTTTGCTAAGTGTCAGGCACGGTTCTCAGTGCTTTACATATATTATTTCACTTAGTCTTCACATAAGCTTGGAAGTAAAATGGATATTTTACTCCACTTTTAGATGAAAAAACTGAAACTTAGGTAAAACAACTGCTCAGGGTCACACAGCAAGGAAGTGACAAAGCCCGGGTTTAAACCCAGGTCCCTTGAACCCTGGGCCTGTGCTCCTAAGCCCCTGGCTCTCTAGTTCCTCTTGAGGCATTGGCTGAGATATCACCCCATCCTCAGGGCTGGGCCAGGTGTGTCAGCACAGAGCTGATGGAGCACCTGTATGCAGGCAGCCAGGTGCTTCTACACCTGGTGACACTGCTCAGCTTCCCATGAGCAGAACATACTACGGGTGCAACAGGGGCCAGGAGAAATCATTATGGACTCAGGCTGCTGAAAAGGCCTCTTGTTGGAAATGGAGTAGAACCCTCTGCTGTAGGAAAGAATTTGGAGACGTTTGACATACTGACATTTATTCTGAGTGGCGGCAGAGAGAAAAAAGGTGGAATGAACCCTAAAGATCCCAGCATGAATGGATGAATTGTCCCACCCAAAACACCAAGAGCACCATTGAGACCATGGACCACTAGATGAGTCTCTGAACTCTAGACACCGAGTAGGAGGCATTTCTCTTCTTAGAAGATGCCAAAATATGTTGCTGATTGTTGACTGTGCTAATAGAGCCCTGCTTTAGGATTTGGGTTGAAGATCTACATTTACCTTCAGAGATCTTGTAAAACCTTGGACAAACCAAGGTAATTTTGGGTGTCTGTTGGGGTTTTGAGGTGTTTTTCTCTCTTTCCTTCCAATTTTTTTTTTTTTGGCAGGGGGGCCAGTAAGATGAGTACTTAACTGGGAAGCTACAGCTGGCGTTGCTGGTATTGCAATCCACTTGAGAGCCCTTAATGAAGAATATCTGATTATATAAGGAAACTAGAATCTGTTTGTTTTCTGTTCATTTAATTTGATGTTTTAACGATGCTGTTATTTGAAATATTCTATTTCAATATACGCTTTATTTATTGTACTTGTGCCCTGAGGCATGCTGGCAGAGGGTGACATGTTTAAAAGTCTGCCCTCAAATAATAAATTTCCACTGGAAATCAGAAGCAGAAAAGTTTTAGATTACGAATGCTTTAGGATCTTTTTTAAAAATCAGTCCAAATTGGATTCCAAAGATAAGCACAAGGAGACGTTTCTTTATTTTTTTTCCTGCAAAAAACTTTAACTCTTAAGTTTTATATTTTTTTGAAATATAAAAACCAACTAGAAACAGTAATGTCGTGGGTCAGATAAATGGAAACACCAGGCTTTCGTTCTAGTTGTTGCAGAAAATTAACAAATAGTGTCTTGGAGTGCGGTGGTATAACTGGTTTTACATCCCTTCTTCTCCCTGCTTTTCAGTTGGGACTATTTGTGTGTTTACTTTCTTGTATGCTGCCTCTCCAGCCTGGGTCGCAAGCTCCCTAATCACAAGAACCTTATGTGTTCACTCCCTCCTCTGGTCCCACAGGATCCAACCGAAGGCAAAGGACAGCGTAGGGACTGGCATTCACTCGCTCAATGGGCAAACAATTCCTGATATGCATGACTGTGCTGCATGCTGAAGAGCGAGAGCTCATTAACAGCTGAGTGTGAAGTTTAGTGAGAGGATTACTTCTCCCATTGACCCAGACGTTTGCTTCTGGATGCCAGAATTCCAGGCAGGTGGAGGTCGGTTCCCACCTGTCCTTCCTCGGCATCCTAGAAGCCACCCACTGCACCAGGACAGGAGACTAGCCCTGACCTGTAGAATAAAATCCCTTACTTTTCTGCTTCGGATGGAAAGGTCACCACCAGTGTCTCCGGAATAACATCCCTTCCATTCTCATCCAACAGGTGGTTTTGGCAAAAGGGAGTTTTGTACCAGAGTTCCCCTCTGACTCAAGGGGAAAATAACACAGTCATTTTTGGGGTCTGTTTAGTCTCAAAGGGAAACAACCTACTAATTAGGGTAAGAGACTTTACAAAAATATGTTTTCGATTCCACTGATGGTCAGTTACAAGCGATAACACTGTTAAATGTAGTGCCTAATAAATCTGGGAAAACTACCCAATAAATGTAAGTAATAACAATGATTAACAATAAATTAAATGCAGAGAACCAGGAATGTACCACATTATTTTTAACTAGTTTGGGCCATCGGGTTCTGATTATTCAGTTTGTCCTGTACACCTGGAGTTTATTAGAGTGTAATACAAACTAAACGGTCCCTCAGAGAGGCCAATGAAAGGACTTAGTATAAAACAATATACAAGTTTAATAGTGGTAACTGACCTTTCTTTCTTTTACAAAAACATGTCTTTGTAACTCGAGCCCCAAGGAAATGTAATGCTTTTTACCTAATCCTGATTGTTAATTTTCCTTTTATTTAATTTAGGAGGTTTCATTTGTTTCGTGAGATAGGAAGATACAATTTATATTCAATAATTCTTCCTGCTCTGGAAAGAGATCCACAGCCGCTAAATATTTCTTTCCTTCTGCCGCGTCTATTACAAGAGGAGGGGAAACAGACGAGCGCCGCACTCGCTGGCAGCTGGTTAAAACCCATGTTTTAAAATAGCTAAATGAAATGGGTCCATGTGTTTATAATCAAGGTACATTTGACTAATTTTCCCTAAACCTTTAAATATTACTCATTCTCAAATACCAGAAAATTGGGCTCTTTCTCAGTCCAGGACAGGAAGGCAACGGCAGGCTCTCTGATGGAGGAAACTTCCACAGTTTCCCTGAACGTTATCTTTCCGATGCTATCTAATAGGACTACCATATTTCAATTGCGGAATCTTCCGATTTTAGGAAATCTCTGTGGGTAGATGACTATCTCGTTTTGAAATTGTTCTAACGTGTTCTCAATGTTTTCTAGAAGAAGGGTGTTTTCAATGCCCTTCTACCTGGGGCTTCTTACTTCCTTCGTCCCACCCCCTCGTCCCAGACTGAATGCCTTTTCCACAAAGGGAATCTTAACTAGGGTCAACTCTTGTAAACGTCTGAAACCTGAGGTGCCCCCCAGCAAAGCCGAGGTCTGGCAAATAGTCCATAAAACCCTGCCTTAAAATAATTAAATGAAATGGTCACCAGGGAGGGCAAGAATGGCGTTGCCCAAGGCGTCAACAGAGCAGTAGACTCTATTTCTTTAGCTTGCTAATCAATATGGTTGGCCTCAGGCCTCCTGGACCCCTTTGGTAGAGCCCCAAACTACGTCTCTCTGGCTAACTGTCAGCCTTCGTTTTATAATCAAAACCAGTTTTGTTCAGAATCAGGTCTTTATCTCAAATAGATTGAGCAAGTTCAACTTTCATTTAGACAAGGAATTCTGCTCCAAAGGGAGGGTGGCTTGACTTTCTAAACAGAAGGCTTAGGTCAAAGCAAAAGGTGGATTGATTTCTCTCTCTGCTCTAGAGAAACTGCACTCCATGGGTGAACAGAGGAGGTTTGGGTTCTGGAAGGAGCATCATGTAACTCAAACTGGCTCTCCCCTTGGCTGACTGGGAGTGGAGAGGCAGGGGAAGGAAGGGAGAGAGATGGAATTTCTAGATGCTGTGGGAATCTTCCGTGGGAGAACGTAGCTGGTTATCCCAGGATGGAACTGAGAAGTGAGTAGGAAGACCTCTATCCTCTCCTAAATTGTGTAATACAATGACAATTACTGTCCCCTTAGGATGTCTTGAGTGCCGAGCACCGTGCTAGGTGCTGACACGCATCTGCACGTTTCCTCTTTGTGGCGACTCCATGGGGTACCCACGGTCGGCCCCTCTGCTCGACATCCCACTGGTTCCCCACCCTGTTTTGGAGCCAGCAAGGGGACAGCCAGTTATGGTGTTCGTAAAAATGCACCGCTCAGATGTCCTGCTGCGAGGAGCATAATTGATGGTCCAGCTGCTGTCCCTCTGGATCCAGTCCCGAGTCTCTGCTGAGGCCACTCTTCCTGACTTCCTGTGAGCTGCTCCCAGCCGATGACTGAGTGTGGATGCCGTTTCTGAGAGATCTCAGACTCTTCCAACGGGTGGCTTTGGTTTGAGGAGTCCCTGCCAGCCTGGCCAATCCTTTCTTGAGCTGTGCTGTTATCTGAGGCTCTTCCTCCCCAGTCTTCCTTCCTTCCTTCCTTGCTTCTCTCCTTCACAGGGGGCAGCTCGGCTTTGCAGTCTGAAGGCTTCCCCACCTGCTCTCAGAGGCTTTTCCCCAATAAACCCTTCTTTAGCAGTCTGCATCTCAGAGGATCCAAAATAACATTAGCCAGTACAGCAGCAGCCATCACCATGGGTAACAGTGGGTTCTGGACTTTGCTTTTCCGTTGTTCTAGGTGCCACCACAGCCTTGCCAGGCAGCCTGGACTCCCTTTCCAAGCTGGGCATCTCCGTAGGGTGGTCACACCCTGCTCCGGCCCTGATTTTTCTGGCCTTTTCAGGCAGCTTCGGCCGTTTGGCCTCCCTCCCCCTCCTCTGCTCCCGGCTCTGTCCCTGCCTTTAACCTGTCTCCAGAGGGGGCCCAGCTCCCTCCCCCGTCCCCATGTTGGGGGGCTCCTGGCAGGACTCAGGCTCTGTATTTCTCAAGCTCCACTCTGGTCTTCTCTTGATGGAACATTCTCCCCAGTTCTCTAAGGTCTGATTCAAATCTCTCCCTCTCTTCTCAGATTTGGAGAAGGTCACAGTTCTGAGGACAGGATTGGGCTCTGCATTGAGTAGATTTGAACCCCAGCTCTGGGACTTAACTGCTGTGTGATCTTGGCAAGTTACTTAACTTCTCTGAGCTTCAGTTTCTTTATTTGTAACCTAAGAATGGTAGTACTATCTAATGTATAGGTTCTTGTAAGGATTAAATGAGTTACCTAATACAAAACCCTTCGCTCAGAGCCTAGCACATGTAAGGCCTCAGTCAATGATAGCTATTTCTTGTGGTTACAACTATTATTTTACTATCTAACCAGCACTCTCCAGGGATCAAAGATAGGCATGCAGACCACTATTTCCACTAGTTTTATAGCTTAATTTTCTTGTCAAAAAATCAGAGCAGTTGCTTACTAAATCAAATGTCAACAAGGAGCTCCATATTTAGGATCAAATTTTCTTCCATGGGATTTGGGGTTTTCGGGGCGAACTCCATTAAAGTCCTGGGAAAACCTTGGCAGTTGGAGTGTAACCTTCGATCTCGGTTGCTGTGCAACTCCTCTCAAGGAAAGACTCCCTAGGAGAGAAGGAGCTCCACACTTAACAGCTTGCTTCTGGGTAGAACCTGAAACATCTTTGTGGTCCTCCAGAGAAAACAAACATAGTGCTCCAGTCCTTTCTCTGGCACGCTTTTTGGAGATGAAAGCCAGGTGTTTTTTTTTTTGTTTTTTTTTTTTTTAAAATAAAGATGACTATTTATTAAAGACAGTTATTTGCACTCACCAGAGTTTTGGGGGAATCGCACTCATTCCTTTAGAAATTTACTAAGCTTCCCCAGCAAAGAAGGTGACTCCTTGCCGATAAGGCATAGAATACTCTTAAGACTTGGCCATTGCCCCCGTTTTCTCAGACACTGTCCAGTTTCATGTGTAACCATTATTTCACGTACCTTGCAGCCAATAAAATAATCACAGAGAGATGATTCGGTCCCGGTGCTTAAGTCAGTAAAGTCTTCGTGCCATCAGAGATGGAGGTTTAATTTTGAGTGACATTGGATGAGAACCCGGTTCCGGGCTGTACCGAAGTCATCCAGCTGTCCTTTCATCACGCATCCAGAAAGCCAGTCACACATTTCTCCAGCTCATCTGTGCATTCTTGATCTTGCCTCTAACACTTTATTTCTAACTCCCCTGATAGCCTCAGTGAAAGTTCCCGGCAGAGATTGATTGCAGGGCATGACCCAAATTTGTAACTGGCCACAAAACGCTGTAAAACAAAGTTCACCGAATACCTTCCAGCTGATTGTAAGTGATTTTTGAAAATGATCTGGTTATGTTTTTCTTCTTCGTTTTTTTCCACATAAAATGTCTGAAAAGAAGGACTTTTCACCAGGCTCTGATTTTTGTAACATCATCTGTAAAGTATGACAAAATGGACCGTGTGGAACTGCTGGTGGTGGCAGCAGCTGTGCCTAGCTAGTAGATTTTTGTTTGCTGGGACATGACTATTAACAGAGAACGAGGGCAGAGAGTAGGTGTCCTGGCAAGGGAGGCCCAAGACCTGGGTTCTAGAAACTCTTGGAAAATTTCTTAGTCTCCCTAGTGGGTCTTTTCCTCATTCATAAGATGCAGAAGAGTGTTTGTTAAGCAATGTCTTGGCAGAACCCTGGAATTCTCTCTTGACAATGGAACGAGAGAGGGCTTCTCCAGATCTGCAGAATATAATTAAGTTATTTGAGAGAAGCTTTTCAAATAAGGCTTTGCCCACACATCTCTTATACTTTGGTACCTGCTACTGGATAAAAATGAAAAAACATCAGATATGCTAAAGAAAAAATGAAGAGCTGTGGTCTTGAAGAAAGAATTTATCTTTTTCTGGTATCCTGAATGAATGGAATTTAGTCATATTTTTGTCAGTGAAATACTTCCTGGTTCATATCATGGAATGGAACATATCAGAAAGTTCTTGCTCTAGATTCAGACATATCTGGGCCTGCTGGGAGGCCTCCCATGGTCTGTTGCCACGAGGAAGTGAGGAGCTGCCTGGGTAAGAGCTTGTCCTAGCAAAGAGGGAGTGAGAGCCACAGGTAGGGCCAGCAGAGCAGTGCTGGGGCAGCGGTGGGATGCTCTCAGACAGTCTTTTCATTCTGCCCCAGGTCTTATCGCTATGCCCCAGCTGTGGGGGCTCTGCAGAAGCTGACAGAGAGAAGGCACTAAACACCCAAGGTACCAGTGGCCTTGGTGCTAATGGCTTTAGCAACCTCAGGAGAATGGGTCACTGGTACCACTGGTGTCACCTTTGGCATCAGCAGTGTTGGTACAGACCTGAGCTGGGTTCAGGGGGCTGGGACATTGGCACTGACACCCTCAAGTCAGATGCCATCAGGATCTATGATACCCTTCCAGGACTATGAGCATCAGAAGTCACACTGAGAATGTTACAGGAACCAGCAGCAGTGGTGACCTCATAGGGCATTGGCAGCAGGGCAGCCTGAGAGATAAATGAGCTGGCCCATTGGGACATGGCCTGGCTTGGGAGCACAGAGAGTCATTCCAGCCCTTTGGCAAGAGGGAGCCATTGAGAGCTTTGGAAGGAGTGACTGTTGATCAGAATTGGACTTCAGGATGATGCTCTGGCCTTGTACTGAGCAGGCAGGGAGGATGGAAGCAGGCAGACAACTGGGAGGCTGTCTACCATAGTCCTCTTCAGAGACCCATACTGAAGGCCTGAGTGAGGCTGAGGCTTACAGGGGTCATATCAAAACTGGAGCAGACACCGCATCCAGCTCAAGGGATGTCTCATATGATCCCCAAAGAACATCTTTATACCAGGCAAGTTGTGGGACTCATGCTCTCTGGGTTTGTGCCACACATCTGGGGAGACAAGTCAGAACCAACTGGATAGGCACCAAGGAAACTAGCAAACTGACTGCTACAAACACAGACATTTCCCTGACCTATGTGCCAAGCTACCTGCCCTGTGGCGCTTCTTTAGACTAGAAGGGATTGAAGTGGGGCAGAAACACCCTGTAATCCCTGGGCAGTAGGGTAGTCTGGTCTCCTGGGAAATCACTGAGGCCTTCCTTGGGTATAGGAGATGCCAGAACCAGTGTGGCAACCAGGGATCTGGCTCCCGTGCTAATGTTGCCTTCCCTCCAACCAGGTCCTGCCTCGGATGGAAGTAATCAAAGGTCAGGCTTAGCCTGAGCTGCTTTTCCTGGAGCTATGCACTTAGTGTCCCAGTCATAAGCGTTGACACAATTCCAACTATGTCATTTCTTTTTTTCCTCTTTTATATTGGGACAAAGGATTATTCTTCTGGCAGCCAGAGGATGAAAAATGAGGTTATATGGACGAAAAAGTGGAGGCCTATAGTTTAGTAGAAAGAACCCTTAGTAGAAAGGCCCCTGAGTCCTGTTCCCACCCTGCTGCCGACAAGCTGCATTGACTCAGGCTTTGGTCTGCTCGTCTGTACCGTGAGAGCTTTGGGCTTGGTGATGGTGAAGGCCTCTTCCAGCTTATACTCTCTGTGTTTTAGCTCCAGGAGACGCAGATTCTCTGCTCGTGGTTAAAGAGAAATGTCTTGACCATTTCAGGTCTCTTTAGTGAGAAAATATGAATAAGAGTTCAGGCTCTGGGTTTGAAACTTGACTCTACAACAAACTAGTTGTGGCCTTAGGCAAGTTCTTTAACCTGTCTGAGCTTCAAGGTCCTCTTCATAACATGGGGCCCAGCACATACTGTGGGGTTAAGATAAGGCTTCCACATATGATCCTTCGAACACAGGACGTAGTGCACACGAGGCCCACAGTGAATGATGGTGGCTGGCATTGGTGGCGGTGGTGGTGTTGAAAGGGTTAGAAGTGGGATGAGACACTGATGCCTGAGTCCAGATCTGAAGGGGGTTCCTGGTACCGCCTGTGTCTGCTCCTTCCCCAGTGGCGTTGAATCATCATCCACCAGATTGTCCTCTTTGTCCTCTCCAAGTGGAAGCTCGCCAAGGGGGAAACTACAGAGTTCCCAGGCAAGAAGAGAAATATACCATTTTGCTTTGCTTTTCATGTGAAAGAACCAGTCCACATGCACCGTATAAAATCAGAAAATAGAGACAAGCAAAAATGAGACGAAAGAAGCATTCTTCCACTGCACTAGGCCAAACAGTGTTCCCCTCCCCGACTCCCGAAAGAGGTCTACGTCCGAATCCACAGAATCTGTGAATATGTTACCTTACATGGTAAAAGGGACTTTGGAAATATGATTAAGTTAAGGATCTTGAGATGAGGAGATTATCCCAGATTATCCGGTGGGACAAATGTAATTGCAAGGTTCCTTATAAGTGGGAAGAAGGAGAGTCAGAGTCCAGGAAGGTGATGTGAGGCGACAGCAAAGGGCAGGGAGGGGGCGTGACGTTGAAGCAGAGGTCAGAGTGATGCAGAGACCTGAGCCAGGGAACACAGGTGGCCGTTAGAAGATGGAAAACACAAGGAAATGGAGTCTCCCCTAGAACTTCCAGAAGAGGTCTTTGATTTTAGCCCAGTGGAACTGTTTTCAGACTTCTGACTCCCAGAAGTAGAAGATAATATATTTGTGTTGTTCTAAGCCACTAAGTTGGTGGTAATTCATTATAGCAGCAATAGGAAACTAATACCTGCACCCAAGATCACCCCTACAATTTAGTATTTGTATACATATCCTTCCTGATCTCTCTACACACGCACACGTGTGTGCACAGTTGTTTCTTATTTTAGCCAATCATGAGATAACACTGTTTTGTAATCTACTTTGTTCTGTCAACAATCTCCACCTTTCTATTTAGTAATTTTTCCTCCCTTCTGAAAGTCAGGTCATATTTAAATTCCCCCAGCTGATCCTAAAATGTCCATTATAGGTGCTTGCCCAAACCACTATGTAAACAAATATTAAACATTGCATTTAGTTGCTACAGCCTCCAAATCTTTTTAATTTAACACATCCATTTTTGATGTCCCTGACTTGTTGAAGAGGGCAGGCCAGAGGTCCTGCAGAAAGTCCTGCAGTCTAGTTGCTTCTTTGTGGTGTTGTTTAGATTGTTCCTCTATCTCCTGTATTTCTCATGATCTGGATAGCACATCTAAGTCTTGATAGATTCAATTACACACTTTGGGCTGAAATACAGCATAAGTGTGATGCTATATACTTGATGTTGCATCACGTAATTTCTAATTGTCCTAGTAGACTATTTGCTTTTCTAAGGACTCTTCCTAGGGTCTGCACACCAGGTGTTATGTGGGATTCAGAGGCATCATGAGAATGAGTGATTCACTCTGATTCTGGGGGATCCAATTGCTATTAAAAAGTACAACTTGCAGAAACCACTTAAATTCAAGGCAACTCATTTGCTAGCCTAATGGAGCAGAGTTGCAAATCAAGTCCAAGGGAGGGAAAACAACAGGAAACACAAACTTGCAGACCACATTCAGACTCATAAATTACTGGGAATGAGCTTGAAGAAAACAAGCAGGTTCAATTTCAACAGACCTTTGCCAACTAGATGTACCAACATCTGACTGCTCAGACATCATTAAAATACATTGCACCCAATATGTTTACCCACTGTCATCTATCACCAGGGTAGGTCATTCATCAGCTTGTCAATTTAAATGGATTTCTACATATAAGTGACTGTCTAATGTGTTGTGAACTTTTGAGGAGAAACTTGTAGAACTAGCATATTAGAACAATGCAAATTACCCAAGGCCTTGTTAGAGACAACCATCCCTAACTGAATCAAACGAGGAACAACAATATTTTCTGTTCAAACTACTATTTCTATTTTAAGCTAGTATCATTGTTAGTATTACCAATGACATTAATAAAAGCATCATAAAGGGTTTATAGGCAAAACTTCTTTAGGCGAAAATTCCGAAATTGGCATTAATTTCTTGACCTATGGTTAAAATAGTGCATTTTGCATTCACCTCTGCATGTGTTTGCATGCGTGCATGTGTGCATGTGGTGTGTTTTTCATGTATCCTATGCAAACATTTCTCTCATATAATTAAATGTATTGATGGCATCACAGAAACTGAGCCAATCTTTTGGTTTATGTCACTTTCAGGAGTTTATAAACTCTAATTCGAGTTTTCCGAAGTCTGACCAAATCTGAGTTGCTTTCAGCAGGAATACAGTATTTCGAGAGCTCATTGCAATGAGCAATGAGAAACTCTCTGTGCAATGTGATTGAGCACGTGTTCTCTCTCTCCCTCTCTTTCTCTCTCTCTCCCTCCTCAGCCCTAAAGCCTAAAATTTAGATCGGTCCTCGTGAGAAATTTGTAGAATAAAAAAGCATGCTTGTGGCAGAGTCCAGAGAACAGCTATGTTATATATTTTGCCATTTGGGGAAAAAACTAGAAAGGGAAAACTGGGGGAATTAAAGATATAAACAGAATGAAACTAAGTGAAGAATGCTGGATAGATTTTTTAAAAGTACTCTGCTAAAAGACCTTGGGAGACAGTGTGCTCTTCAAATCACTGCGCCGCTCTTTAACATGAATTAAAGCTGTGGTGAGTCTATGAATGGACATCACTTGCTTAATGAGAACACCAGATGCCCACAGTTAGGAAATGTAAAGAAAGCGAAAGCCTTGTAAAATTTTATATATTATCCCTTTCACCAAAATATGAAAAACAGATTAGAAGGGGAAAGGAAAAGTTCTTCTGTAAATAAATTTGAAGAAACACTGGACCAAAAGGAGACACTTGTTTAAATACAATGTCTAAGAGAGAAAAGTCGTCAAATAAACAAGAATCCTCCTTTTCGACTGAGCAGCTCAAACATTCTGAGCCCCTAGGCTCTAAAGCAGATCTGTCTTCCACCCTGCCCTTGCAGCAGGCCTTTCTGAACTGAATCTTCTTTGGCAATCACATTTGTTAGGAATAATAAATAAGAAGCGCTGCGGATCTGGGGGCTTCTTGCAAAGACATGTGGACATTATAAAGACATTTTAATCAAGTGTCTTTTGATATCTATAGGTTTATGTTTGGCCTAGATCTTTGAATTACTTTTGCTTTTCTTAGCCTGCTTTTTTCCTTCCTTCTCCTTTCAATGCATCTTGGATCCTTGCCGCTCTCAAATCATAAACAATTTGCCATTTGCAGGGCTGTCGTTGAACTATTGAGAGAAACACGCCCGTAGACTAGAGACCCCTGTCAGAGGCCTTGCTGCAAATCTGAGCCTGCTACCTTCAGCCACAAGGAATCTAACTGCAAAAATGAAGAAAACACATTTAATTTATGCTCGATAGTTTTTTAAAAAAATTACTGCTCTATGTTCTTGGGAGAAAAACCCAGCACAACAGCAGAGACATGCTGTTTGCCTTACACTCGGTGATGTTGTTTCTAAGGACCACAGAAGGATTTGAACCTGAAACATTGGGCAGGAAAGTTGGCAGGGCAGAGTGGAGGGGGAAGCCCAGGTCTGGGCATCTGGTGTTGCAGATTTGGTCATTTACGAGTTGTATTCACTTGGGCCAGCCACTTAACTGGGAACGACAAGCCTGTCCCTTTAAACCAGTCCTTGTGCAGAGTGCTGTCTGGATCCTGGGGACATCCTCCAGAACCCTCTATCCCCACCTTTGCTTGCTCCTCACTGGCTTCTGGGTTGGTCCCATCTAAACCCAGCTTGGAGCTCAACTTGGCGACCCCAGCCTCGGTCCTAGCTGAGCCCTTCGGAAAGGTTTTCGCGTAGATTCTCCGGGGTGATTGCGCCTGGCCCTTGGCTTCCGCCTTCAATGCACTTTGGCTCCCGTCCTGACTCTCAGCCTCTCCGATTTCACCGAGTTGGAACTGTCCCCACGCTGGCACTCCTAGCGCCCTCCACACCCCTACCCGCTACTTGGCAAATTCTAGCCCTCTGGGAAGGTAGCTTAGTAATGTTAGCTAACATGTGCAGTCCTGGGGCCCTACAGAGAGCTTTCTGTGTTACCTCACTTCATCTCATAAAGCCCTAAGAGGCAGATATTATTCTCGCTCCTTTGCAGAGGAGGAAACTGGCATATGGAAGTTAACTGATCTCCCCAAGGTCCCAGAGCTCAGGAGGGGCGGAGCTAGGATTTGAACTCTGTCGGGGGCCAGCAAACTTCTTCAGTAAAGGGTCAGATAGTAAGCATTTTAGACTCTGCCAGCCATCGGTCTCTGTCATAGCGACTTGACTTTGCTACTGTAACACAAGAAATGGTGACAGACACTATGTAAATGAATAGGCAGGGCTATGTCCCAATAAAACTATTTATAGGCATTGAAATTTGAATTTCATAGAATTTTCGTGTGTCATTACATACTATTACTCTCTCGATTTTTAAAAAATCATTTAAAGGTGTAAAAACCATTTTAGCTGGCAGGCCACACAAAAACAGGTGGTGGGCTGGATTTGGCCCACGGGCCGTAGTCTGCCGGTCCATGACACAGGCCGTCATGTCTAGAGCTCATGTCCTTCACCATCACAGTAAACTGCCTCTCAATAGTACCATTATCATCCCCTTTTACAGATGAGGAAACTGAGGACAAGCAGAGGGCAATGTGAACCCAGGCATCTGAAGTCCAGTGCCTGGACTGTACCTCTAAGTTATGGCAAGACGGTGAGGCACTGTCCTGCCTGCTTTTTAGGCATAAACATGAAGATCAAATGAGATCATGTACCTGGTGCACATAAAAAATGCACATTATAGATTTTTTTAAACGTGTAAAAACTACTATAAACTGTCCAATATACACAACTGAGATTAGGCTAGCCTCTGAAAACAAATCTCCTAGTGGAAAGTGTTAATAGTTTTCATTCATTTTACAAGCATTTATCTAGTGCTGGTTTGTGCCAAGTATCCTGGGCACTGGTAGCCATGGAGATGGTGGGTGAGAGTACTTGGTTTAGTGGGGAAAGACAGACATGCCCATGAGTGATTAGGATCCAAAGAGTTAACTGCTACCATGAATGGGGCTCAGGTGGTAGAAACATGGCCATGTTCTGAGGGCACAGGGAAGGCCATGCATGCATGCTGGGAGTTTCAAGGTAACGGGAGAAGAGACTTCCAGGCTGAGGGAGGAGCATGTGCAAAGGCACTGAGGCAGGGAGGATCAGAGTGGCTGGAGTGTAAAAGAGCTAGAGGCGAATGGTAGAAATGAGGCTGGGAGGAAGGCAGGGAGGCTGAATGAAGGCCTTCAAGTCTATGCCGATTTCTCAGACTTGATCCCTTGGGACCTAGGATGTGTACTAGGAGTACTCAAACCAGAGGTACACTAAGGAGTACACAAAGCCATAGGAAAAAGGTGAAGCAGATTTCCAGGGCTTTGCTTGTACTTAAAGATTTTTAGATTAAAATCACTGTTTTTAAATGAAAATAAATAAGGATACACTGAGTATAACAAAAAGTCTGTATGAAAACGTAAGGTAAAGCATGAGATTTTAGAGAAATTCAAAGTAGACAGCTTTGGGTTCCACCCACATCACTATAACTTTCCTGTTAGGACAGGGTGGGAAGTTCTGAGAGGCAAGTGGAAAATGAGAAGACACTGAGAGTTGTTAACAGGACAGTGACATAGTTGGATTTGTGTTGGTAGAATTACAGTGCTGGTGCTGCTAGGGAGAGAGACGGGAAGGAAGATACCAGAGGAGCAGAGTTCAGCTAGGAAGCTCCTACAGAAACCAGGGGAGGAGCAGGTGGGACTAAACGGTCAAATACAGGGAGAGTTCTATTGTGTCTGTAAGTGTACATTCGTGTTCCATCGAGAAGCAAGGGAAAGAGAGAGGAACATTTGCTTGGGAGTCAAAAGACCAAGATTTGAACCCTTGATTTTGACTAGCTGTGTGATCTTGGGCAAAGCACCCAGAGTTTTACTTTTCTCATCTCCCCAGTGAGGAGAACTATACCTGTCTTGCGTACCTCTAGGAGTCTTTGCCGGGATCGCCCAAGACGACGTCTACGAGAGCTCTTTGTAAAGGGTTTGAACATCGCTGGTGGATTTCCAGGGAACAAAAGGCCAGCCCTCTTTCTGCTTGGTGACCTCTCCAAGAAAAGGCAATTGCTATTTTTTCCCCTTCTTCAGCTGTTGGAGCTGCGGATCAATTGCAACCGGGCTAAACAGAAAAAGGTAGTCATACATGATCAGCAAAATGGTCCAAATGATGTCATCCATCAAGATGGACATTGCAATTTGCCAACTATTTTCTCATAAATCAAACCGTGGTCCCTCAAGGAAGAGGGGCAGGGCTCGAGGAGCCAGCATGGCAGCCCTTATCGGCAGACCAGACGCAGGGAAGCGCTCCCTTAAGGATACAGTAATTACTTTCACTCTATGGGAAATAAAGAGGGCACCATGGGAGGGAGCGCTGGAGAGTGTCTGTCTCACTTCATTACTGCTCCCCAGGCAAGGGACACAACATATGCTTTTCATTGGGAAGCCAATAATTTTGAATCGTGGGACAGGTGAAAACTTAAATGACATTTGCAAACCTTGATTTATTTCTCTGCTTAACTCCGGAACATGCTTTAGACTCAGCTCTATAAGTTTCCATAGATTAGTGGTCAATGTCAAGTATTTTCAATGACATATTCAAGCGTTTCCTGTCCCTATCAGTTAATTAAATATTTTCAGTACTAATCTCTTCTTATTGAAATGGTTTCCCTTCTTTTGGTTATGGGTTTGGAAAACAACGAGATGAAGCATGTGCTTTATTGAAAACAAAATAACAAAAATAAAAAAGAATACTTTTCCCTCCGCGTGCTATTTTACTTGCTGGAAATCTCATTAAAAGTTATTTATGAGCTGTGAGGGATCCCATAAGGATTACACCTAATTCAGTCTGTAAAGCTTTTGAGTTTCTTTTACATGAAGGACCCCCTTCCCCATTATTCTACTTTTGTTGGCACCCAAATAAATACTGGAGATTAACTTTTTGGCAGAAGAGGGTCCTCAGTCTCTAACCTCACATCACCCAGGCCAAGTTTGGACCTTCCTCCCCTCTCTGTGGCCCCACTCTGATACCACCAGGGTAAGAGGTTAAACTCGTGACAATTGATAAATTATCATTTTTGTTATTATAAATGTTCTAGTGAAGATGGCGTAGGTATCACTTACATCTCTGGGGTTTGTAGTCTTTGCAATTACCCATGTAGTTAGTCCTAATTGACTATCCCATTTTCTTCTACACCTCCTCCCCTAATTCCATCTGAAATAAGAAAACCAAATTTTATCAGAATGAGTAATTTCACAGTCCCTTAGGGGGGCCTATATGCCTGTTTTTTTTTTTTGCTGCTGCTCAGAACTTGTTCTCAGGCAGCAAAGATGGAACTGCCAAATTAGGCTACTTTTGTCCTTTCATCTTCTTTGATAAAATACCCCAAATAAAAACGTATTTAATTTCCAAAGAATCTGCTTTGGATTCATATTTCTAAAACTCGGAGAAGAATGTAGTCACTCAAGTAGCTGAATATTCAAAACTGAATTTTGGCAGGCAGAAAACTGGCATAAAAATTTAGCAGTAATAAGAGCATGGTTTCCCTAACTATCCAATGCACAGTATATTCATGGAATTTTTAGCTATTATTATTACCAGTTCTCCTGCCATCTTTTCTACTAAAAACCCGGGCCCATGGATTGCTCATTTCTCTCCGGGTGTTTTCATATTCCTCACGCTCCAGCTCATCTCTCCAGTTGAAACATGAGGCACCAATAATCCCATGTCCACACTGAAGCAGCCTGGCAGATTGAGTATAAGCCTGGAATATTGTTCTAGCCACCATGGGAACAGCCAGCAACCGTGTCTTCATGGCCTACAATATC
This sequence comes from Propithecus coquereli, assembly GCF_000956105.1. Classification (NCBI taxonomy): domain Eukaryota; kingdom Metazoa; phylum Chordata; class Mammalia; order Primates; family Indriidae; genus Propithecus; species Propithecus coquereli. The sequence continues at coordinate 3,013,303 of NW_012154618.1, read as the reverse complement.
TTTCCCTCTCAGATCTCAAAGCATTTACAACCACGCAAGACCGAAACTCCAGCCTCTACTTCTCCATTTGGGCAACAGTTTGGTCCTACCCAAAGTAGACAAATAATAAGGTAATGGCTGCATATTTTTAGGAAAGAGTATATTTTTCCTTAATCTCAACCACCTGGAGAATTTTAACATTCTATGTTCTTTATAGAATTCTACGTAAGAGGTCAGTTAAATTTTTTTAAGAGTCATTTAAACATCCTGAGTGACACTGTACGCCCCCAAACAAGAAATGCTTCTTGGGCTAGACCGGGGGAAACCACCTGGGTTGTTTTTGTGTTTAGTCTAGTTCAGTGGCTGCACCGAAAAAAAGTGATGCCTGTGTCTCGCTGACCTGTCTTCCCCCTCCCCAGCAGCATTGTTTGGCTTTGCTTGAGAACCACCAGGCTAGAACAATCTGAGTCTGAGGATAAAGGCAGGTGTGGGTGTGACCATGGATGTCACCCTCCCAGGGTTCTCAGGGCTCTGCCTCTGCTATAATTGCAAACAGAATGAAGCTAGAGGGCTCAGACTTACTCCTTGGAGTTGTTACTCACCCACTCCTAGTGTTATGGAGTGGGTCTCCGTCCGCTCCTTTGGAAACAAAAGATGTTTGAAGTCCTAACCTCCAGTACCTGCAAATGCTGCCTTACTTGGAAATAGGGTCTTCACAGGCAATCCAGTTAAGATGAGGTCATTAATGTGGGCCCTAATCCAAAGTAATTGTTCCTTCTAAAAAGGGCAAATTTGAGTGTTACGGCTCTTTTAGAATTTGTCTGGCAGGTTTTCTGATTTTTACTGGAAACCACCAGCCCCAAAAAGGGGCAAATTTGCACACAGAGACAGTCAGGCACATGGGAAGAATGCTGTGTGAAGATGAAGGCAGAGATTGGGGTGATGCTTTGCAAAGGAAGGAACACTAAAGATCGCCAGCAAACTACCAAAAACTAGGAGAGAGGCCTGGAACAGATTCTCCCTCACAGTCCTCAGGAGGAACCAACCCTGTCGACACCTTGATCTTGAACTTTCAGACTCCAGAACTGTGACACCCAGTTTGTGTACTGTGTTAGGGCAGCCCGACCAAACTAATATGCCTGGCGATTCTATTCAATGCACTCTCAAGCCCCAGGCAGATGAAGCTCCCTGAGACTGGGCCTCTGCCTTGGACACATGCAGCCCATCTTAAAGAGAGGCCAACGGGCCAGTTAGCCCCAGTAGTAGCTAAGTAAGGACTGCAAGCAGATGGTGGCATTGGATCTGAGCTTTGGAGGAGAAGATTTCTTTTTGAAAAGAGTGAAGGGAAGCCAAGATACTCCAAACAGTGGGGTTGTCTCAGTAGTGAGTCAGGGTCTGATAGAATGCAAGAAGGGACAGACTCTGCCTTGGATTTGGTGACAAATCTTGTACCCCGAGACTTCTTGTGTGTGTATGTGTGTGTGTCTTGTGTGTGTTTGTGCACACTGCACACACAATTATTGTGGACATTGCTTGCACTTGGGAACTTGTCTAATCAATCCAATTTCTCTGGACATACACAACTTTGCCACTCCAAGCATGGTCTTAAGTCACCCAGCCCAGGAGTGCTTGTGTGTGTGTTTGGGTCTGAGAGTTGGGCCAAATGGAAAATAATAAAGAAAATAGTGAACATTCATAGAGAGCATGTTCTGAATGAAGCACACTGCTGAATCATATTTAATTCTACGATTGACCCAAAAGACCTCAGATGCTGTTGTTATCCCCATTTTATGGATGAGAAAAAATGAAGCTCTAACAATTGGGTGAGACCCTGCAGTTGGGTTCCACATGCTGACCACCACACTGCATCGCTCACTAGCTCATACCTGGGGGCTACTCCCGGGAGGGGGTGTGGATGGAGGAGGAGAGGTGAAGCTGGGCTGGAAGCAAACGCACACCGTTGCATGACTGCTGCAGAGATTCGGGGCTTAGAGCAACCCTGAGGCCCGTCCACGCGTGGGCGCACAGCTGACTGCCCACTGTTTCCAGTCGCAGGCCCCCTTCTGGGGGTCCCTGATAGGCTGGGAAATCCATTCTGAGCAGCGTGTGCCCTCTGATTGAAATCCAGCTTTGTTCTCCCACTCAAGTATTACAGGGGAAAGCAGAGAAGGGAAAGGGAAAGAAACATAAAAAGTTTCAGCATATGAGTAGCATTTGCAATGTAATCTGTGTGTTCTGAGCCAAGTTACTGTACATGCTCTGGGGAGAATTACAAATAAATGACGAAACGTTTTGAAACATGGCTTATACCTAATTAATCATGGAACTTAAAGAACAAAGAACGCATTTCTTCAAAGTTTTCAGCCTTTTCCCTATTAAGTGGAGAGGGTGGGGGAGGGGAGGGGAATCTCCGTGCCCCATAATGGATACACTATGCACTTCATTTGGGGGAAAGAATCTCTTAATCTTCTTTGGCCTCCTGCAACCTCTGAATCCTTACATCTTTAATACTTCATGTTGAGCATTTTCATATTAAAGGAACTGAAAGTTTCCAGATCATGAAATATTCCTCAGCTTTTTGTCTCTTGATCCCTCAGCCCAAACAATACTGGTTTTGGAGATTATGAGATCACCAGGCATTTCTTAAGTATCCATGATATTGTGCCCTGGGATTCCTATGTCCTTTTTATATGCCGCCGCCACCCAGAGACATCTGTGGGCACGTCCTGCTTTGAAGGCAGAGCTTCAAGGCCCAGCTTTTGTGCCGCCACCATGTTAGTCCTCATGTCTCAAACTCCAAGCCTTGACTCCCTTGTTCGTAAAATGGGGATGATAATAGATAGCTAACTGATTTATGCTGAATGTTAAGTAAAATAATGCCACAAAAGCACTTAGCCTAGTGCCTAGTACAGAACTGCTCGTAATGGAGTGTGTGACTGAATTTTCCAGATACGTTTTCGTTCACTCCTCATCCATGGATTTGACCGAGTTACCATCTTGCTTGGCCAGCAGAGGTGCTTCTTTAGAGCTCTGGTCTCACCAGTGACAGATACAGAGGTAGAAAATAACCTTGTGCTTGGTAGCCAGTGTTCACTGCTCCTATGGGAAGCTGTAGCTTCACTCTTTCCCCTGAATTGTCCCATAGCTACTCCACGAGCCTGTTATGGACACAACTGAGGAACTGGAGATGGTGTGTGTTTCATTCCAAACAGCGTCACTTGTACACTGCATGGATTTGGACAAGCCGATTGGGCTGCTTGGATACAGGTTCTCTCCTCCCCTCTGTTGAAAAGGAAGTAAAAAAAAAAATTGTACTGTATTAAAGTGGTTGTGGATAAAATCTGAAGCCTGAACACCTCCCATCCCCAGCCCCACGTAAAGAATAAGAATACAGAGGATACTGGAGTCTGGAGTCCAGTGGCGGAACCAAAGGGCCACTGATGGTGGTGCCAGCGATAGTATCATAACCAGACAGTGCCCAGGGTCTGACGTCAGCTCTGTCCTTTACCCTCGAACCTCCCTTGGTTCTGGCTCATTTTCATCTGAGCCCTGCAGCCTTCCTGCAGACTATAAGCTACCCAACAACCTTCTTACAAGTCCTTTTCTGCTCAAGTTAGTCATCAGCCTCCTTTGTTTACAGTCAAAAGCCTAGACAGAAACAAATAAGATATACTCAGCACCTACTATGTGCCAACTCCTTTACAGGTGAGGAAGCTGAGACCCAGAGAGTGGAGGTAATTTGTCCAGGTCACCAAGCTAGTTAGTGGAGGTGCTGGGATTTGAACCCCCATCTGTCAGCCTTTGCCATTAGATTCTCTCAGCAAAGTGAGCTGAAAGATAAACCTACAGTCCATAAGCATCCACCTCTGCACTGAGTTTTCGTCGTGGCTGGGGTCTTTGGAGATTTACTGTTGTGACCCAGATACTACATTTTCTTCCCCCACCCACACCCCTACCCCACTCCTGCCCTAGCCTGGTGATCAGCTGTTGTAAATTGCATGGGAAACGAAATACCTTCCAGTGCTGAGAATCATCGTGGGTCTGTGCCTGAATTAGAACAGGTGAGGCAGAGAAGGACCAAGCAGCCCAAGAACTTGGCCTCGTGTCCTCCACAGTAACTCTGTAATGTTTGTGTGTGCTGCTCATTATCCTGGGTTCATATTCCTTCCCTTGATGCCTTCAGAAATGAACTGCACATGCCTTGCACAGCATGGAGGGAGAGGCTGGCTTGTTTGGTTTCTGCGTCTTCCATCGTACACCTGCTGTCGCTCCAACTAATGGCATCATCCTCACTGCCTGGCATCTCAGGACGGGCCATCAGATGTTGCAATCTGCCTCCAGAATTGCAAACCCTCTAATGCTTCTCTGTAGGAATGGGGGAGCTTCTGAAAGAACAGGAAGCCACTAGAGTGGACATCATGTGCACACGGACACTGTCTTCTTCTCTTTCTCAAACCAAGGAGGCTCTCCTCGGCCACCTAACTTTCAATAGCTGCTCCGGAGACAGACCCACATAAAACCATTTTCTTCTTGCCCTCCCTCCAGCTTGTCTGCAGAGCATCAGTCTGGCCAGAACTTGGTCATCTCACTTCTTTCCCACTGATTTTTTTAGAAGCCAGTTATTGAAGATGCAGGGTAATAAAAGTAACTTGGACTTCATTACCCCCTTCCCAGTGTTAGACACTGAAGGTCTCGGTCAGCGATACTGTGTATAAAATACGAAGCAGTGAATTAAATGCAACTTGATGGTACATGTTGTACCTTAATGAAAACAAAGGCTCGGGAACACTATTTGTGAACGTGTTACCCAATAAAGTGTTAGCGAAGGAGCTCGTAAAGCTGCCAGCGGGATTTAACCATTTTGTAGAGCGCCGTTCGGTTGGGCTGGACACGGAGAGTGAGGTCTGTTCACTTTATCACAGACGCTGGAGGTTTTTATTTAAAACACATGGAAGAAAGACACTTGAGCTTGGCACCGAAATGTCTTGTGGTAAAGAAAAAAAATTAGAAATATCCAAAAGTACTTAAAAAAATCTAGGGGGGGAAAAACAGATGTGAAGAAATTAAGACGGGATGACATAGGGTGCCGCGTTAGCCGCTTAAAGGAGAAAGCAGAGAGCAGCGGCTTTCTCCGCAGCCGCTGATAGACACGAGCAATTGAGCAGTTCATAGCCTCTCTGTTGTCCCTGTCACAAGATTTGTAGGTCATTCTCAGCCAGCCACTGAGGCTAAAGGGCACAGGTCGTGACCTGCTGATTTACCAAAGTATGATCAACTCACACAAATTATAGGCGTAAGAGAGTCCTGACAACTTCAATATGATGCGCAATGAGCGCAATTATTTGTGACATGTGAAACCAGTGTGAGACCATAATTCTGTCACTGCGTGACAAGGCATTATTAGCCAGGGCAGGCAGCGGCTTGAACCAGGAGCAGCTGGAGGAGAGGCGGGGAGAGAGAGAGGGCTCGGCAGGGGAAGGCCCATCACGCGCTTTCTCTCCAAAGTGGCAAATAGCGATGGCCCCTTTGTGCAGCGTGGAGCCGCTGGGGAGGACAGAGTCGCCCTATTGCTGTCGGGTCCGGCGGAGAATAAAGGAGCGTTTGGTGGGGAGGGCAGAGGGGAGCACATGCCGTTGGCCCGTGGCTGGGTACAACCAAGGTAGTTTGCTTTGAAATCTGACGTGGTGTTTTTCATGGGGCAAACTGGGAGGCTGTTTCCAGCAGGCCAGATGAGGTGGGATCTGGGGCAGAAACCTCTGCTCCACCAGGCTCCCTTCAGTCAAGTCCTGCCTGGAACGTGCCCTCTAGCTGCTGGGTGCAGGAGGACGCAGGTCTCAGGCCCCTCGGTTTTCCCTTGTTTGTAGAGATCTTGCTCCCTGTACCTCTATGGGCTTTGTCGGGGGCAGCTCGAGGGCAGTGTAGGTGTATGTCTCCCTTCTGGTTTCGGCTGCAGGGGTTTCTGCCAGGGTGTGTAGGATGAAACTGGCCCCAAGTAAGGCAGGGCTTCCTCAGGCTAGTATGGAGGTCACATGACAGAGGGCCACCGACATAGCTTTCTGTGAACCGGAAGCAGGACTGTGTTCTGCAGAGTCTCCTGCGGAGGGAGGGTGGCAGCTATGTTTTGGGCCTCCTTCTGGGCTCACTGACTTTCACCTCTGTGCTGAGTAGTGAGCGGCCTAGTTAGCCTCACCCCAAGTCAGTCAATAAATGTTCCTCTGTGCACCTAGTGGATGTCAACCACTGCCCAACCACAGAAGATCTGAATGAGAAAAGCCTAAGTCTGCCCATGAGAGTTCTTAGTCAATGAGGGGAAATGAGATGAAAACAAGTAATTATAATAATACACTATGCTAATGAGTGTACTCTATAGGAATCTTGGGTATACAGGGACAGCATGGCTGACTGCCTCCCATCACTCAGGTGTCTGCCCAAATACCCCATGTTGAAGGGGCCATTCTGACCACACCGTCTACAATAGGTCTTCTGCCTCTCAGCCTTCACCTTCCAACCCTGCTTGATTTTTACTGAATTTCTGAAGGCATGAACCAAGGATAATTAGCAGCAAATAATACTGCTGCTATGTAGCAACTCTTTTCAGCAGTAATCAGCATGTGACATTATATTATCTAATTTTGATTATTTATTGTTTCTCCTCTTACAATGTAAGTTCCTACAGGGCAGGACTTTGTCTTGCTCCCCTCAGTAGCCAACTGCCTCGAGCAGTGGTGGGCACAAAATACTTGCCCAATAAACATGTGCCGAATGCATGAATGTCAAGCTCTGTTCTAGATGTTCTGCTTTTACTGACATTAACATGTTTAATCTTCCTGACAACCTGAGGTAAGTATGTCAGTTATCTATTGCTGCATAAGAAATCATCCCAGAAAGTAATGGCTTAAAATAACAATAGTTATTATTTCCTAAAATTCTGTGGCTTGGCTGGGGTACAGCTGGGCTGGTTCTTCTGCTGGCCTTGCTTAGAGTTTTTTATAAGGCTGCATTTAGTTGGGAGTTTGGTCAAGGCTTGAACATTTAAGATGGTCAGTCATCCTCAGGAAATCTAATTATTCATTAGACTAGGCTGGATTTCCTTAAAGATAGGGCCTGGGCTTCAAGGGAGAAGCAACAGAAACTTAAGGCCTGGGCTTAGAAGTCTGAGAATGTCACTTCTTCCCCATTCTATTGGCTAGAACAAATCCCAAGGCCAGCCCAGATTCGAGGAGAGGGAAGTAGACTCCTCTTCCTAAAGGAAGGAATGGCATTCATGCACAGGGATGGAGGAATTGTCAGCAGTTGTATTTGGAGACTCTCTGCTGTAGTATTATTAGCCTTGCTTTACAGTGGAGGAAACTGAGACTTACAGGGATAAAGAATTGTGTCCAAGAGCACAGAGGAAATGAGTAGCAGAACCAGGATGTCAACTCCAGACCAGTCTAACTCCAAGTTCAATGCCCTTTGCTTACTGGTGACTGTTCTTAATAGCCACTCCTGAATCTTGAGTGGTAGACTGATATCTCCTGTGGCCAACCCTCTGCTTTTTATTTTCTCAACGTAGTGGCCAAGGTTTAGGGAGGAATAGGACCCCCATAGACCTGGAACTTCTTCCGGCCTCCACAACTCATTCACTGTGCAAGTTTTGGAGCCATTCAGAGTGTTTCTTTCTTATGTGTGAAATGGTATAGTAATGGGACCTACCACATAGGACTGGGGGAGGCTTTAATGAGGCTATCCATGTATAGTACTCTGCACAGTACATGGCACCTTATTTTTAAAAGGTGCCATGTAAATCTCCAGCTGCACTCCAAATGAGCCCTCACAGCCTACTTTCATAATTGTATTTACAGTGTAAGAATTGCCAGGTCATTGAGCACACACCCATATTTAATGTTAATCCAAAGATACGCTCTGAAATGAGCAAGAATGCTTTTAAGGGACTGGCTTGGTCTAGCATGTGTGGTCATCACGCTCCTTGCTTGGAGACTCCGACTAGGTGTCCTGACTTCCTGTTCCTATGGTGTAACTTTTCACCAAAAAAGGGGGTGAACGGGATTATATGCATCTGTGAAGGAAGGATTTAGGACAGGCATAAATCTACGTTACCATCAGAAAGCTAGTCGAAAAGAATAAACATCGCCTGAGGGCACCTTGTGCCGCACCCTTGATTCATTGGATTAGTCAGGACTCTTGGTTACTGGAGGTGACACGCGAGCACAGCGACAGCCAGCTTAGGTGGTGTGTGTGTGGGGAGAGGGAATTAATGGTCAGGCATGGCTGGACTCAGGGGCTTATGCAATATTGTCAGAAATCACTGTCACCATCGCTCAGTTCTGCTTCTCCAGTGCCCTCTGTAGTCAGGCTTCTTCCTGGTAGGCTCTGATTTGCCTCTAGTTCCGTGACTCCAGGAGAGGGCTCCTTCTCCTCCTGTTTCATTCGTAATTGGCTCACATGTATGACTTGACAAATCCCAGAATCCCAGAAACTGGAATCTGATTGGCTAGCCTATGTGGGGCCCACAAAGTAGAATCTGATTGGCTAGCCTATGTAGGGCCCACAAAGTGGAATCTGATTGGCTAGCCTATGTTGGGCCCACAATGTTGAATCCGATTGGCTAGCCTATGTCAGGGCCCCCCCCTCTGTGGCTCAGGGGCAGGAATTCTGTGATTACTTCTCCAATGGATGGATGGACAGTTCTTCAGAGCACGTGGGGGTACATTTAACAAGTTCTCCTGAAGGTATTACCAATGTAGCTAAGCTCTGGATTTACCAAAACCTCCGGAAAAAGACTTCTGTAAATGTGAACACAGCCGGTGAGGCTGCTCCTGCATGGTTTGGGTGGGGGGCATTTTCCTATTGATAATCCCTTTGTGTCCTGCGTGCTATGTTTATTTGTGGATGTTTATTTTCCTACCACTATAAGGAAATGCTCAAAATAAGCATATAACCATCAACCAAAGTTCTCAGCTTCTAATTTAACAGCCAAATGTCACAACATTTATTTTGCAGCCTCTGTATGAACCAGCTCCCTTAGTAAGCCAACATGTGTGAAAAAGATTATATTTCTTTTATTTGTTCCCAAATGTTTCCATTGTATACAAAAATGAGACAGTGTTCCTTTTGGGGAGAAGAAGTTTCTACTTTGGGTTTAAACCAAACAAAATAATATTTAAGGAAACATTAAATAAATTATTTATCATGTTGGTCAACGTTTTGGGGAATATAGCTTAGATAAACACATTTTTAAGGTCAGCCACTCTAAGGGCTGGGTTTTATAAAAACAATCTCTGAGGAGCTTTAATAAATCTTTTAAAAAGAAAAAAAAAGTCAAGCACTTGTTTTCATTACTGAATCATTTCTATTGCTGAATAATGGTCATTCAAGAGGTGGACTTAACCGGAGCCCTGACGGCCACACTGAGAAACTCACAGATTATGAAAAATCTGTGTTGATGGCAAGACAGTCAGCCATGCTTGGGTTTCTGTTAAAGCACTACAGTCCTTTGGTTGCATTTTAAATCAGATAAATGGACAGAGCTAGCTGATTTGGGTCGTAAAATTGTCAAATAAAGATAAATTCATTCCTACTCAATGGGAGACTTCAGAGTAGAATTAGAATAGATGTAAGTAAAAAATAATGTGTTTTTATTCCCTAAAAATAAACAGGATTACCAGCTTCATCAAGTGCATTTAATTCACCTCATGGGTCCTCTGTCTCTTCAAATTGCAGCCAGAGGCATCTTTGGGGCCCATTTCTATAGCTGAATGGTATTTCTTGGCTGAAGAGAGGTGAGGGGAGAAGAGGAAAGGAAGTTTGGTTTAAAAGAAATGGAAATGGAAAGAGAGAGACTCCAGAGGGCTATAGTAAGGAGAAGGGGCTGCGGGGGGCCCAGGGGAGCAAACAGGGAGAACAGTGAGGAAGGGAGGGCAATAGGAGGACAGAAAGGGGCAGAAACAGGAAATGGAGAAAACCCACCTTTGCAGGGACTAGGGAGACACGAGCTTGGAGGCATTGCTCACTGTGGCTCTGGTTTTGGTTTCATTTTTTTTTTTTTTGAGACAGGGTTTCATTCTGTTGCCCAGGCTAGAGTATATTGGTATTATCACAGCTCACTGCAACCTCAAACTCTTGGGCTCCAGCAATCCTCCTGCCTCAGCCTCCCAAGTAGTTGAGACTACAGGTGTGCACCACCATGCCTGGCTAATTTTTGTTAGAGATGGAGTCTCACCATGTTGCTCAGGCTAGTCTTGAACTCCTGGTGTCAAGCGATGCTCCCAACTCAGCCTCCCAAAGTGCTAGGATTACAGGTGTGAGCCCCTAGAGTTGTGTGGCCTCTAGTTTCATTGGTGTTGTTCACAATCTGTCTGAAACTCAAAGGGCTCACATGACCAGTTCTTATCTGGGCAAAGAGGCAACATCCCTCGTTGTGGTCCTGAGTCCTCCTCCACCCCAGTACCCCCTTCCCCGCTCCGGATCTGGAAAGGAGAGCTGAAGCTGGGGATGGGCCCAGAGGTTCTGAGTCTTGTCTCTTCCATGGGTGGAACCTGAAGTGGAAGCAGAACTCCATGGCTTCCAAAAAGAAGCTTCTTTCTGTTTGTAAGTGGGAAGGAATGTCACTAAGGAGTTGAAGGAGTGGAGGCTGCATTACCATAAAGTGCCTCCGGGCTTGAAAGTTCAGGAGAAGAGAGCCTGACTAACCACATCTGGGGCTTGAGGTTTTATTGAACTGGTAATAAAAATTATCTTTGCAAAATATTTTGAAAATATTTGATAAACATAGACTGAGGCTGCTGCCTATATACATGAAATAAATTAAAAAAAAAAAAAAAAGGTCTGAGTTCAGATTAGCAACCTGTTAGCAACCAACCAGTACTTGGGTTATACATGAAGCTGAATGATTAGAAATTCAGGCCTCAGAACACTGCAGGACTGAGCCCAAACCCCAGCTCTGCCACTTATTAGTGGTCTAACCATGGACACTTTACTTCACTTCTCTATGCCTCAGTGTCCTTATCCATAAAATGGAAATGAGTGTTCCTTCATGCTGCCATGAGGACTGAATAAGGTAGCTTGCGTGGAAACGATACCGTGATAGAGTGCAAAATGACACACATCCTTCCCCTTTTTACTACTCCCCTTTGATGTTGCAGAGACTCCATTAAGAGGCAGATTTTATTTCTCCACCCCTTGAATCTTAGTTAGCCATGTGACTTCAGGCATTCACAAATGTGAAACAAGCAGAGACTTGAAAATTGCTTGCTCATTGGAGCTTTCTCTCTCTTGCTGAGCTTGGAAACTGAGACTGGTATGCAGATGAGCCTGAACTAGCATTGAGGAGGACGGAGCCAAGGCCCATGCTGACAGCCCGTCAACTGCCAGGCACGTCAGAGGCCATTCCAAATCCCCCGGCCACCAGCCACCTATCAGCTGACTACAGTGGCACAAGAGTGACCAGCAGCAGAGATCAGTGGAACCAGCCGATCCATAGACTTGGGAGCTAAATAAACAGTGGTTGTTTTAAGCCGCTAAGTTTTGGGGTGGTTTGTTATACAGCAAACCCTATCATCACCCTTGTTGATAAGATTTTTAACTCATTTCTGTTTGAAGTGATTTCTTTCTGTAGGGACAGTCCAGGGATGGCAAGACTTCTGGAAGCTATTTTGTATAGTCATATGGTTTAAAATGAATTGCAAAAGACAAGATTTAAGACATCAATAAGAATTTTTCTGAAAATATTTTTAAGTCTTTTCTTCCATCATATTTTAAAAGTTTGGCATCAACATTCTCAAAGCTGGAATAATTTGCAAAGTGAATACCAGACATTGAAGCTTACCAAGGTTCAGTCGTAAGATTGGTTGACACAGAAAGTAACTCTGAAACAGTTCTGAAGTCTTTAACCCGGGGAACCAACTGGAACTAAAAGGAATGAAATGGAACTAAAAGGGATGAAACTGGATATGAGGAAGGTCATTGGAGCCCATCCACGTTCTCTGGCGGGAGTGACGAGCTTTGCCAGCTACCCAATTATAAAGGAGAGAAAGGAGTTCATGGACCAAAGCAAAATGAAGAATTATCCAGATAATTGAGGCCAACTGAACACCCTCACTTGAATTCACCAGTGAGTTGTAGCCAAAGTGTGTCTGATGGCTTGCGTTATCCCGACAGCTGTCTCATTTTTCCATTCCCTTTGAAAACGTATTCTTTTTGCCTTCTGACTTCCTTTTGTTGTCTACATTTTTTATCCATGTTGTTGTTCTCTCAGGTTTTGGTGGTAAAATGCCTGGGTAAGTTCTGGAAGAAAACTTTTGGCCTGAAGAGTACAAAGCATTTATTCATTTAACAAATATTTGTTATTCAATTATTAAGTGCTACAGATGGTGCTAGGCATTAAGGATACAACAGTGACCAAAAGATATAAGATAGGCTGTCCTGCAATTTAAGTCTAGTAGGGAACAAGGTTTATAGTTAGGTGGTTGTAATATAATATAGAAAGTGCTGTGATTGGGAAGATACAGCAGATTGTTGGAGAATACAGGAGGAGCACCTAACTCAGACTTGGTTTAGGTGGTCAGGAAGCACATTGCAAAGGAAGTGGTACCTAAGATGAAAGACAAAGCACAGTAGCAGGTAATAAGAGGGAGGGGAAAGAGTATTATGTAGCCTAGCCTGAGGGAGTATTGGGGAACTGCCACGTTCACATGGCCAAATGCTTGCATGGTCACCAGGTTGGCAGTGGAAACTCAGCACCACTGGGTAGAATGATGATAAACATTAAAACCTCGGCCAAAGCATGGACTTGACTTGCTTTCTCAGTCCTATCCCAGAGTCATGGTTAATTTCAGGTGGTATGCTGGTTGATGCTTTTAATGGTTGTATCTGTGTGTTCAGAGAAATTGCAAGTGGGAACATGTTAGCTGGTAGCTAGTTTTCTGGGGGATCAACTCAAATGTAAATTCCTCAAAGTTAAGGCAGACTCTGTAGCACCCTCCTCCTACTCCTTCCCAAGTGAGATACAAAGTTAGGGTGAGGCAGAGCATTCAAAGAAATATGATTCATAAGAAGAGAATCTAAGAGTTTTAAATTTTAGAGCTCCTTATAAAAAGCATATGCTACTGACTAGAAGCATAGGTTCACGGTGTGAACTACTGATGAAAAGAGACCCTTGTATTGGTTATCTAGTGCTGCATAACAAATGGTCTCCAAACGCAGCAGCTTAAAACAGCAAGCACTTATTATCTCACAGTTTCTGTGGGTCAGGAATCTGGATGCAGCTTAGCTAGGTACTTCTGGGATTATGGCCTCTCATGGAGCTGGGGTCAAGGTGTCAGCCAGGGCTGCACTCTCATGTGAAGGCCTGACTGGGGAGGATCTGCCTCTGAGCTGGATTCAGTTTCCAATGGCTGTTGGACTCAGTGCCTCAGTTCCTTGCTGGGTATTATCCAGAAGCCTCTCTCAGTTTTTTGTCATGTGGGTCTCTCCATAGGGCACCTTATAACCTGGAAGCTGGCTGCTCTTAGAACAAGTTATGCAAATGACAGAGGGCACCCAAGATGGAAGTCAAAGTCTTTTAATAATCTAATTTTGGGAGTGATATCTTATCACTTCCGTTGTATTCTGTTTTTCAAGGACAAGTCAGTAAATCCAGTCTATCCTCAAGAGGAGGTATTTACACAAGGGTGTGAATACCAGGAGACTGGGATCATTGGGGTCATCTTAGAGGGTGCCTACAACACTCCCCAAATAAATAATGATTGTGTATTTCTTCCTTTTGAATATGCCAGGGTGTTTTATCCTAAACTGGTCTCAGGATTGGAGGGGATCGGAAAGATCATCTAGTTGAGTCCCCATTTAGTTGCATGTCCCCTACTCTCTGTGACAACTCAGCTTGAAGGCCTCTGCCCAGTTCTCCCTGGTTAGGACAGTGCTCCTTGTGGTAAGAGGAAATATGGCCAGAAGGCCTGGTGCTCTGTGTGGTCAAAAATTTCCATATCCTTCCCAAAGCCAATGAGGTATTTGACTAGAAACACAGTGTGTTTCTTTCTTTGTGTGTCTGCCTACTTCTTTTTCTCCTTCTTCTAATTTTAGGAGATTGATTTTCTATTTAATCCTTCCACAGTCTCTTATTAGTTCTAATAGTTTGGGAATTTTTTTGGATTTTTTAATGTAGGCAATCATAAAATCTGTGAATTAGAGTTTGTCTTTTCTAATCCATAAGCCTCACTCGTTTTCCTCGTCTAGGTCCTTGCCGTAAGCTAGGACCTCACCTCCAGAACCACGTTGAATAGTAGCGGGCATCTTTGTCTGCTTCCTAACTTTCTTCTAACTTCTCACCACCTTGGTGACAGACTTTTTGCTCACAAAGGACCCAGCCATCACTTCTTTTAGGATTCAAGTGAAGGAAGAAAAAAAAAAAAAGAAAAAGAAAAAAAAATGTCTTAGTCCATTCAGGCTGCTATAGAAAAATACCATAAATTGGGTGGATTTTAAACAACAGAAATTTATTTCTCAGAGTTCTGGAGGCTGGGAAGTCCAAGATCAAGATGCCAGCAGACTTGTCTTCTGATGAGGACCCGTGTTCTGGTTCATAGATGGTACCGTCTAGCTATGTCCTCACATGGTGGAAGAGGCAAGGCATCTCTCTGGGGCCTCTTTTATAAGGGCACTAATCTCACCCATGAGGGCTCCATCCTCATGACCTAATCACCTCCCAAAGGCCTACCTCCCAATACCATCACATCAAGGGCTAGGATTTCAAGATATGGATCTTGAGAGGGGAGCATAAATATCAAGGCCATTGCAAGAAGGCTTGAAACTGAGTCATGTTTTGTTTTGCTCGGACACCCATGAAATATAGAAGAACATCCTCTTCATTCAATTCAATATTGAGCATCTTTCCTGTGCCATGTGGCATCTAGGTGCTGGGGATGCTCTTGAAAAACAGTTCACAGTCCTTCCAGGAGAGGCTACAGCACAACCTCATCATCATCATCAAGGATGCACGGGAAAGACACAGGGTAGTAGAAAGGAGGGAGAAGCTATATCGTCAAGGAGAGTCAGAGAAAGCTTACCAAGAAGGTGCCCCTTGAGTTGGCTCTCACAGTGGGAGAAGCAAGACTTGTTTCTCTGCAAGGTTTTCTTTGGACGATCAGCATTCAGTGTAAGTTAGGGTTTATGAAGGCCTGCGAAAAACAAAACAAAAAAACAACAAAAACAACACATAAGCCAATTCAGGTCTCCTTTTCTCTCTCTCTTTCTCTCTCTCTTTCTTTCTCTCTCTCTTTCTTTCTCTCTTTCTTTTCTTTTCTTTTCTGTGTGTGTGTGTCAAGTAGGAATAATAATACTTATCCTGCAAAATTTTTAAAGGATGAAATGAGGTAATATCTGCAAAGTGCTGGACATATATTAAACCTCATTAAATGGTGGGTATCGAGTGGTGAAACATCTCCTTTCATTTATATTTAATATATCCATGGGCTATTGTCATACATGATCTTCCAGTTGAACCTTTTGGATGAGTTAAGTCTCAAGGGAAGCTGATCTGACTTTTCCCACACAACCAGCAAAAGGCTTAGAATGAAGGTGTGGGGGGGAAAAGAGAAAGCAAGAGACAAACGAGATGTGGTGGTGGTGGGTCTCCTCACAAGACGAGGCCCTGAATTATCCTCTGTTTTGTTTTACTCTCAGGAGTAAAGTTTTGCAATTTTTATACCGCCTCAGAGCAAATGGTAGCAACTGATGTTGTTGAACACTTACTTGGTGCCAGACGCTATCCTAAGTATTTTCACGTATTAGTCATTCTTCAGACAACCCTATGAGGTAGGTGCTGTGATCAGCTCTATTGTAAAGTTGGGGATGAAGGAGAGGGTGGGGCTTGAACCCAGGCAATGTCATTCCAGAAAAGGTAGGTGCCCCGGTTACTGTACCAGACTGTGTTGTATGGGCCACAATGTCTGTGGCTGATTTTGTGGACTTTTGATGGGCTTCTCACAATGTTTTGTCCCCAGCGGGATCTCACCTGCCACGCCCATACATTGTGAAGTGTGTGTACCTCTCTGTTCTCCTGAGGCTACGATGAGACCATCTAGTTAGAGCCAACTTGCCTTGGGTTTTCTTCCTGTCTACTAAAGAGCACAGGAAGTTCCTCCCTCCTGACTGTGGTGCTTCTTGAAACTATCCTTGGCTGTCACGTAAAAACCAACAAAGAGAAATTCCTTTCAGTGGTGGGGAAAGCAGTCATCCACTCTCACCTCCCGCCTTGTAAAAGTCATCCACCTGCTCATGGGACAGGGCAGAAACAGCTCCCCTCTTCCCATCTCCACTGGAGTTTTTCCTGCCCTCATCCCTGGTGGGCCACACTGAGGACCCTGCTCCCACTCTCTGCCTGAGCTCTGCCTGCTGGGCAGCTAGAGCCGTCCCCAGGATTTTCACTTGCCCTTCTCAGTTGGGCTGCTTCTCTTCTGCTCCACTTCCAGTCAGATGAGCCAGGCCTGCCTGGCCTATGTCCTCCCAGCCACCAGAGCACACCCCTTGTCCTAAGTCTCTGAGTTCAGATGAGTCCCCACGAGCTACCCCATATGTGCAAACAGCAACCGGATGGAGATGTCTAAGTAAGGGATGAGCAGGACTAGAGGGCTGGAGCTCACAACTACTCCTGGCATTCCTTCCTCTTTACAAAGAAAAATTATTATTCACATTTTAGGCCAAGAGAATTTTCCTCCCAGGTCTACCTTTGAATTAAATGTATTTAGGGCCTCATTATTTGTCACTGCCTTCACAAATCCTTCCCATCACAAATCCTGCCTTACACCTGCTGCAACCAGAAAGGTGGGCTGGAGTTGGGAGGGAGATGAGATTGAACAATTTGGAAACAGTTCCAACGTGTTTAGAAACCACTGACAGAGAACAACTGTTTCCACCCAGGACATCCTAATCTATGCCAGGGAATTGGACTAGAGATGGTGCTTTATGGGGGAGAGCGTGAGATAAAGCAAGGAAGACTGCAATTAACATTCAAGCAAAAGTTGGAAGAAACCCTACTGAAATTTTTGGCCTCTGGTAGATTTCAAACTCAAGGATTAAAAATCTCCAAGTTAGGAGTGTGATTTTTGGTTTTCCAACAAGTACCTCTAGGGGCAATAGTTTTCATGGAAAGGTAGCTCATAACACTGAACATGATATTAACATAGCAGGCTGCTTGCCCAAACTTATTTTATTTTCATTTGCATTATTGGTTTGAGAACTCCCCTGAGTCCCCGATCCATATCATGTTGGCACGTGTCCCCGCAGAAACCAAAATGCTGAGCCAGCATTTCACTCCCACTGTTCCACTTGACTTGGGAGAGACCCAGGGAAGTCTGGGTTGCTACAGGATGAGTGATAAAATTCTCAGCCCTGTTCCTCAACAGTTCGTGCCCCCAGGGGGACACATGGAGGGCTGGATACTTCTCAGTTGAAACCCAAGAACAATAGTTGTCCAGAAGCCTTGGTGATCTGTCTGTATCTACATATGCTTTTGCAAGAGAACTGCAGGGAGGGGGTAGTTATAATCACACACCAGTTTGGGCCATAGCTAATGGGGTCCCTCTAACAGTGATAGCAATGTCTATTGGTGTAATGTTTTTAACCAGATTTACAATTGTGACTTATATTTATTCTTGCCTACTGGTACATCAGGTGAGCGATCTTGTGTGCTTATGAATGCAGGCGGAAACTGAGGGCCTTGCCTTGAGTCACAGAACCAGATAGGGAAAGACAAGACCAGGGTTATGAACTCTCTGACCTTCTCTTCTATATTCAATTCTACTTCCCTTTTCCTCTGAATATCCTGTACTAGGAAAGAAGAAGCCATCTGTGTGATCTCCCAAGGAAAGACCCCAATCAGTATCAGCTGTTCAAGTCTCTTGCCCTCAGCAAGGCTGGAAACACACACACAAGAAAAAAGCCTCCCTCTAAGCACCATGCCAGCCTGTAAGGGGGCCTCAGAGCCTCCTGCAATGCAGCCTTCATGCACCGCTTTACGACAGGACACAGACAAAGGTGGCTACTGGCCCCCCGAAGTCCTCTGGTCAGATCTAACCTCTAGCCTATTCCCCACTGCAGGAGACATTTGGTTTCTTGTTACGTACAGCACCTTGAGTTCCTTGTGGCATATTACCTTCTCCCCTCATTTGCCATTATGTGAAATTTTGGCAAGGGTGTAATTGTGGCACTCATTTTCCATGTGGAACCTGAGGGGATGGCTCCTTCCTCCCACTACCCTCTTATAGAAAGCAGGGCCAGGCTGAAGGTCAATCAATTTCTCTCTCCTGGCACTTTGAATCAATAGCCCCAGCATGTGCTATCTACTGTTTCCAGCTTCCTGCTTCCTAAACTGCCTGACTTCATGGCAGAAGGAGGTGGTGTTGGAACTTGGAGGATACGGAAGGCTTTTTGGATGGCTGGAATGGGCTGAGTAAAGGTATAGAGGGGAAAGCAATAAGTCTAGTTTGGAATACGATATGGGATAGGAAAGAAGTGGGACATAAAATTGACACATGAGATTAACATCAGTTTTTGGAAGGTCTTGAATGGAAAGTTAAGAGTTTGGAGAGCAGGACAAGGGAGGATGACCTTCACAGTCAGCCCTGCAGGGATGATTGGATCCTGTTCCATTCCTCTCACTCCCTGAGATTCTTCCCAGTACACTTTCCCTTTTGGCTGAGCTATGAGAACCAGATTGGAGCTCCACGGATGACCACTGCATTTCTGGTGGAAAGAATGGACTAGACCTTCCCATTTCCACAGTGGGAGGGCAGGAAAAGCCTTGCACTTCCTGCTGAATGTGGTCACCCCATGAGCTTTCTCCGTTAATATTGTCTCTTCTCTCTAACCCCCAAAGCTGATGACCAAGTTCTGCTAGTTCTACCCTCCAGATATCTGTCATAATTGTCACTGCTTCATGTTTAAGTCATGAGCTAGGTCACTCTCATCATATTGCTGCCTTTGGAGCAGTGCTCAAGGCACCTAACTGACCCTCTGGCCCCAGCTGCACTGCCCCTCCTGCAATGTACTCAAAATCCATCCAAGGATCCATCTGCCACAGTACACCAGACGGGTCTCTCTAAGCTCAATCTCATGACACGTGCAGTATTCTAACATCTGACCACTGCCTTTGGGATAAAGCCAGTCTCCTGAAGTTGGCATGGAGAACCTGTCATGACTTCATGACCTGAGATCGTTCCTGTTTCCCCATTCTTTCCTCCCCACGATCGCTCCCTGCAGTCTGTGCGCCATGCCTTTGCGGTTTCACACTTCCGTGATTTCACACACGCTGTTTTTCCTACCCATAATGCCCCTGTTCAGTCTTAGGTTCCACTTAAGAACTCTTTCCCAGCTTTCCAGACTCTGCTTAGATGTCACAGTGGGCACAGTGCCTGGCTGGGAATAATCACTCATTGTTGAACTGTATCTCAGAAAAACCTTTCTGCCTTCCCCTTGGCCCCAGTTCCTCCTTTCTTGGGGTTCCTGGAGTTCTTTGCATGTATGTGCCTCTGCGATAGCATTTCTCATATTGTGTTATAATCTCTGACTCCCTCATTACAGTGGGTTTCCTGAATGTGTAAGTATAGTGGATTCTGTGTGTGTGTGTGTGTGTGTGTGTGTGCGTGCGTGTGTGCATGCATTCCCTCCACCCTGAATCCATTCCCCCTTCCTAACAGCATTTTCTTCTAAGAATTCTCACTGCCTCTGAGGAGCTCTCTGCAGACACTTACTCTTACTGCCCAGCACAGTGAGGCGGTGGTTGTAAGAGCTAAATTTGGCTAGCTGGGCCCTTGCCTCTGAATTGTGGCTGGATGGCAAGGCTGAACGAATCCCTTTTTATGGTGGCAATGTACAGGTGAGACAATCAAGAAGTTCTTGCCATAGAGGCCTTATGTCTGCTTCTTGTCTGTCCCTAGCTGGGTTCTGTGGCTTTCCTTTCCATCCCTGCATGCCTCACATACTTCTAGTAGGCTCACTTTTTTGTTGTTGTTTAAGTTCACCAGTGTTAGTTTCCATTGCTTGCAACCAAAATAGCACTTGTCACTTCTGGGCACAACTGCCAGCACCTATGACTCTTTGCCGAAGGCCTTCTTACAAAGCAGCCCAGAAGTACTAGGGAATCAACACTCCTGCAAGCAGCTCTCAACCACTAACTGACAGCAGTTAGAGGACAAATGCCTCACCTCCCCCACCCTTGGCCAAGGTAACTCTGGAACACCTACCCTATCTGCCTCTGAGTGCCCAGCAAGGCTGCCCACTGTGGAATGGTGCTTGACTGGCTTGTTCCCTTTCCTGTCTCACCCATTCCCTGCCCAGTGTTTTTGGGACCACTTCCCAAGTAGATTCAGGGGTCTTCCTCTGGAGGAATATGCTGAAACAGCCCATGAGGACCCTAACCCGGCATTTGCAGGACCCTGCAGCTCTGGCATCCACAGCTCACTAGCAGCTTCTTTCTGTCTCACTTTGCTCAAATTCCCAAGAGAGAGATAGGCTAAGCTCATCCTTTTAAAGTCACACTGTGCTCAGAGGAGGCTGTGGATGGTCACCTCGGGTCAGATAACCCCCCAGTCCCACCATCTCTAGCCGAGAGGACAGAGTTGTGGGTTTTGCTGCTCAGATCGGCAGCAGGGAGGCACCCTGAGGCTCCCCTGCGATTATTCTCCTTTCAGCCAACAATCGCACAGGAGGCTGCGGGACAGGAACAGGAAAGACTGTTCATTGGACATCAAATCATTATTTTCAAACAATACTTTGATAGGTTAAGGGCAAAAGAATAAGAAACATATGGATTACGTTTCCATTGGAACACACATTCGGGTTTGAAAATTAACAGGACATGGACTTGGTAAGGGATGTCCCCCCACTTTTTTTTGCCAAGCCAGATTATTTGGAAAATAACTCAGGAATTTTTCACATCTCTGGCACCCTCACTCCTGCACCTTCCATCCCTTTGCTTTCGCTTTCCTTCACACTGAGTTAATTAATCAAAGCAACATTTGTCAAGGGTGGCAAGTCAGTCTGTGCTTGTCCCATGGCGATGGGGTGGGTGTGCAAGAGAGAGACCTGAATGACTGACACTCATCGCGCCCCTACCATGTGTCAGGCACACTGTGCTGAGCGTTTGCTATGATCATTTAACCCCTGGGAGACTCTCACCAGGTAGGTGTCCCCACTGGTCCTCACTGACAGATTAGAGCCCGCCATGGATGGTTAGTGGTGTATGTCCCAGGTGTAGGCAGCTAGTTAGTGGCAGAGCTAACATTTGAACCCCCTCCTTCTGTCTGCAGAAACCTCTGAGTGATCCTACCCTCTCTGAGAGTGAGGATCCATGCAACCTCCTCTTTGGAAGGGGGTTCTAATATCCCTCCTTCATTTTACAAAGGAGGAAACTAAGGCCCAGAGAGGCAAAGGATGCAGCTAGATGGGAGCCTGGTTTAGACAGATAAGTTGTTAATCAGAGGGATTCATTTGGAGGCTTCTCCAGGTGTTACATGTTTGCAAGACACAAAGGAGAAGCCTCCAGGTGTAGCTATAACGTCCAGCACTCAGGGCTAGTCCCTCAGTCTCAGGTGGCATTGTTTCTGTAGGACACATCATCATGAGGACACGATTCGGTCACCATCACACTAGTGAGAAGATTGGAGTTCCCAGGCCTGGCCCTCCGCCTAAGCCAAACAGACACTTTATATCAGCGGTGATCTGGGAGCCACGGGATGGCCCACCAGCCACCAGACGTCTCTCCCAAACCTGCCTTGCACCCCAATATTTCCAACAATGGTCCCTCCTTTGTGGTACTTCGTGGGACTGTGCAGTGTCTCCAGGTAGCCCACAACCCAGTGAAAGGAAGGAGATAATTTAAACTCTTAAAGTGAATCAACTTGACAGATTTATTAGCCTAAGAGGTCACAATTCTGAGGGAGAGAGAGGGGCTTTTTTTTTCCTGGCCAGGAAGGCAGGATGAGAAGCCCACTGACCTGACTGGTGTCCCCTGGTCAGCCCGAGAGCCACACAGAGACACGTCACAGTCAAGGTTCTCCTGGATGAAAGAAAGAGAACTCACTCAAACTAGCTTAAGCCAAAAATGGGGGACTTTTCTAAGGACACGGGGGTTTCTTACGCAACCCAGAAAGGAAATGAAGCTGAGCCCCAGAACCAGAGAGGCACCAGGTCCCAGGGTGGCTACTCTCAGGCTCTCCCTGGTCCGGGCTTCACATCTCTACTGGCGTCTCTCTTGGGCTCTGTAGACCGGTTCTCTGCTTCCAGACAAACTTGGTGGAAGATGGTCACTCTGTGGCATCCAGGGTGGCTCCACTTTGAGAGACTGAAAATCGCTGTATCTTAATTCCAAATTCCTTGGAGAGAAAATATAATTGATCTAGCTTGAGTTTTCTGTAAAGTCTTGGTCCCATGCACCGCAGTCAAACACTCTGGGTCCCCACTAGGACCTCAGCTGTGTGCCCAGAAGGGAGGGGTGTGGCCTGGGAAGAAACCCCCAAAACTACGGTACCTTGAAGAATGTTGCGGAGACTCTAGTTGTTCCCCAGTATCTCTTTTCCCTGCTTTGATAGCAATAGAACCCTTTGACTTTTAGCCACGTACATGGCCTCCCCGCATGATGACTATAGTTCCCAGCTCCCCTTGCAGTGAGTAAGGCCTGTGCCTCCGCTCTGGCCAATGGCTGTAAACTTCAGTGGTATGTACTACTTCCAGGGAGGGGTCTTTATGAGGAGGAGTCATCACATCCCCCGCCCTTCTCTGGAATGTGGACACAATGTTTAGAGACAAGGCAGCTGTCTGTAACCATACTGTGGAAGCCGTGCGTGGGTGATGCCAGAGGAAAAATATTGATAGACTCTGAGATCTCGCTGGTTGTGGGCCACTGTTTCAGCCCTGGGCTGCCCAAGCAGACAGAGAATGAATTGAATGCATATTTGCTATTGAGAAATAAACCTGTGACAGAGAAATAAACCTCGGCCTTGTTTATGCCTGTGTTATTTTGGGCTTTCTCTCATTCTCAGCCCAAACTGGTCCTTTCTGCTAGAGGGAGTATGGAGATGCAAACCTGAGGATATTCTCTCTTTTTCTACTTTATGGTTATGATGCATGTGCACACGTGTGTGTATACACACACACACACACACACACACACACACACACCAGACACCACAGAACAAGGGTGGAGGGAACATGTCTTTGGCCTGCACGGCCCCTAAACTACATCTTCTCTCTCACCTTTGCAACGAGGCCGATGGCTTTTGCACCTTCCTTTTTGTGGGCATTTGAAGTTCATTGAGGAATTATTTGGGGGATATATTCACGATTTCTAGGGAGAATTTCCTGCTAATGGACAGATTCTTTCTCCTGCTAATGATAGGAGAGCTTCCGGAGGGTGCCGAAATCCTTTGTTCTTTGTTCTCAAGGAGACAAATTATTCTTTCTTTCCTCTGAAGAAGCTTCTCTTACAATGGGTGAAATATCACAAATAATTAGGCCAAATAGCAATGCCAGTCCCACTAGAAATAATGCATCCATTATTTCATTTTATCCTCGTCTTTAGAGCTTCTGCCTGATTTAAGTTGGTGTAAAGATAGCTGTGGGTATTCCCTGCCCGAGAACTCTAATCACGCTCTTTATTGAATATTTACCATTTCTTATTTGATTCTTCTCCTCTTGATCCATTGTTTCACAATTAAAAAGTTCGGCTGCTGTTTTGATCTCATATAAAATCTCTGTAGTTCCGTGGATGCCTTGTTGCTGGGCTTCCCTCCCTTATGTCCCAGGGAGGCATCTGAGAGCCAAATTGAAAGGCTAATGTGTTGGAGTGACTCGGGCCTTTAGTGGTGTTAATGAAGAAGGGGTTCCCCACGGAATCACCCTGTGGTCTGAGTGAGTTAAACAAGCTGCTCAGATACCCAGGACGGAGGACAGAATGAGGTCCAAGAGGGCCGTAGGGACCAGTGTCTCTTTCTATAAGCCAACTGGTGGGATTGGATGAGGGAGATGGAGGATCTGGCTAGCAACTGGTCCTCAAGAAATATTTTTTTTTGCTGATGGGTTGAATGAAGGACACAAGATTTTTAAGATAAATATTCTGCCACCATTAGAGACAAGATGTTGATTAAATTCTGGAGAAGGCAATAGCATCAAAGGTGTACAAGATCTAGCTCTGGTTCGTGCTTCAGTGCTGTACTGTGACTTGTGACTTCATTCATCAAGCAATAAAGGAGAGATAGGTGCGTCCCCCCTATGTGCCAGATGTCATGGGTCACACAGAACTATACAGTGCATTTCCTGCCTCTGGGAGCCTCCTAATCCAGTCTTAAAAAGGGAGTAATATAACAAAGAATATGAGTTATGCTTATAAACAATGTTATTGACTCCACAAACCAGGACATTAGGTAGGGAACCAGCTTAAAGTAAGCTAAGAGGGTGGAGATGAGAGGCATGGCCAAGAGCTTCTTAGGGGTATTAGATCTCGTACGAGGTCATCTGGGTAGACTCCAAATGAGTATAATTGGTGAGATAATTAATATTATATGAGATGAGATGACATAATAATAGTGGTAGTGCTCTGGAGTCAGACAGAGCAGGGATCAAATACCAGCTCCTGTGCACACTAGCTGTGCCTGTGACCTTGACCAAGTTACTTGACTTTTCTTCTGAGCCCCAGTGTCTTCATGTGAAAGATGAGGTAATAATAACAATGGAACTTACATCACAGGATTTTGTGAGGATTAAATGAGATAATACACATATAGTGCCCAAACCATGTGGACCCTGGAACCCACGTTAGGGAGATTGGTCTTTAATCTTTCAGCAGGAGGTGACACATCTGACTTGAGCTCCAAGAAGGTCATCTGAAGGCATCCCTCAAAGATCATCTTGTCTCCTCCTCTGGAGCCAAGTTACACTGAATCATGTGGAAGCTGCTTCTCCTGCTTATGTTTTGTATTTCCACAGGGAACACAGACTGTCCAGGGGCCAGAAATGTGTGCTCCCTGTGACTTGCTCAGACTCTTGACAACACTAGGTGCTTAAACAGGCTCTATGCCCAAGCGTAAGACAAGCCCCCATATAGGTAATGTCTGATTTTCCAAAGAGAAAGCCAACTGGAATACATAAACATTAATGAAATAATAAGATGTCTACTTCCGCACCGAATGTATCCATTTGTTTTCATATATCATGTATTATGTAAAATAGTGTAAATATTTAGAAATATAATTTCCCCCAATCTTAAAAAACAGTTTAGGTCATGGAAGAACGATATGCACACTCTTCCCAGGCACCTTTGTCAACTCCTTCACCATCACTGCAGCCATTTTTGAATCATAACTCAGTTCTCCATCCGACATCATCTTCACTTCTAAATTGTTCAGGACACAGCACTTTGAATCATGGAAGACACTGTCACTGAAAATTTTATTCAAAGCCCCAGGAGGTTTTTCCATTTGTCCTATGGTTGGATATTTATGATCTCCACAAGGTCACCATTTACAATGTGCTTTTTTTTAAAAAAAAAAAGTGAATTTTAAAACACTTTCTTAAAATACCTCCAACATATTCAATGATGAAGTCATGTCTTCAGAAATACCAACCAAATCTGTGTTAAATATTTTTTCCTCTCATTTTCCCCCTGATATTATCAGGTGATGTCTATAAGTCTTCCACCTCATCTTCCCTACCAACTGTCATCCCTTGGGCTCTTTTCAGATGGATGTCTTTCCCCAAACACTTCCTTCATGTTCAGAATTAAGTAATTGAGAAAGTATCAGGAATGAGAAACTTTGTAAGGACATATTCTAAGGACCAGCTTTCAGGGGAAAACTTTGCCTTACAATCTAGCTAGTACAGTAGGTGCTTATCACATGAATGTATTTGCTTGCCTCACCTTTGGTGGTGGCTCAAGGGACACAGGATAACATGGAAACTTGCTGGGAAAAGTATTGTGCAACTTTTAAGAATCTATTCCATTTGACTTAAGCCAGTGGTTC
>NW_012154618.1:2919799-2987265 GCF_000956105.1 Propithecus coquereli | reverse complement strand
CTTAAAATACCTCCAACATATTCAATGATGAAGTCATGTCTTCAGAAATAACAACCAAATCTGTGTTAAATATTTTTTCCTCTCATTTTTCCCCCTGATATTATCAGGTGATGTCTATAAGTCTTCCACCTCATCTTCCCTACCAACTATCATCCCTTGGTCTCTTTTCAGATGGATGTCTTTCCCCAAACACTTCCTTCATGTTCAGAATTAAGTAATTGAGAAAATATCAGGAATGAGAAACTTTGTAAGGACATATTCTAAGGACCAGCTTTCAGGGGAAAACTTTGCCTTACAATCTAGCTAGTACAGCAGGTGCTTATCACATGAATGTATTTGCTTGCTTCACCTTTGGTTGTGGCTCAAGGGACACAGGATAACATGGAAACTTGCTGGGAAAAGTATTGTGCAACTTTTAAGAATCTATTCCATTTGACTTAAGCCAGTGGTTCTCAGAGCGGAGTGATTTTGCCTCCCAGGGAATATTTGGCAGTGTCTGGAGGCATTTTTGTTTGTCATAACTGGGAGTGCCATTGATATCTATGGGGATGTTGCTAAACATCCTACATGCACAGGGAAGCGTCCCACAGCAAAGAGTTATCAGGCCCCAAGTGTCAATAGTGGCAAGATTAAGAACCCTGGCTCAAACCGAGTCAAGGAGAATTTGCTTAACCTGAGTCAAGGACAATGGTGGCACACAGGGCATGTCTGCCTCCCAAACTCCCTCAGCCCTCTCCTTTCTCAGATGAGAGGGTATTCGTAAAGTCCTGTGTTTTTCCTCTTTCCTTGAGGCTGGGTTGTTGAAAATAACCCTTCTGCTCTGCCAGCCACTTTTCTTCCCCTCCTCATCACAACCCTGAAGTCTCTCTGTCTGTGGATGGATGGATGGATGGATGGATGGATGGATTCCAAATCAAGGACACGAGTACATCCAGTCTGGCTCTGTTTACTCAGAGGGGGTTGGTTCTCAAGGGGTGAGAGTAGCTCTTGGTCTCTAAGGGCTAGAGACCCTACTTTTCTATGACTGAGCCACAAGATTCAGATGGTTCTAGAAGTGGAACAAGTGTCAAAATGAAGTATATTGGATTAAAGTGGAGTCTGTAAGAGCATGAGCCCTGGAGCCAGAGGGTGAATTCGCTCTGCCACTCACTAGCTGGGTAACTATGGACAAGGTGCTTAATGTCTCTGGGCCTCCATTCCTCTTTTGTAAAATGGAGATGATAATGGTTCTTACCCCATACGTGTGTTGCAAGGATTACTTGAGACAATGTAAGTAAAGTGTTTGGAGCAGGCCTGGCAGATGATAAGTACTCAGTAGTTTCCACCATTAGAATTATAGTCTTAAGCTTTTGGAGGTCATGGACCACTTTGAGAAGATAATCAAAACTGAACTTCTCCACCCCACCCCCTCCCACCCCCGCCAGAATAGATGTGCACATGCACACCAAGTTTCAAAATCAATTTTTGTGAATCTCTATCATAAAAGACCACCATAGAATTTACAATATTCTTGGGTCTTCTGCTGTAGTCCAATTAATAGGATTCTCCTTTCTCGGAAATCCTTCAGAGCATACTGACGATGCCACACAAGATACTCTTCACCTTTGTTCCGCCTCACATTCTGCTCATGAAAAGCGTATGCTTACAGTTTGCATGTTGGTCTTCACATCCAGACTATAAGCTCCTTGGAGAAAGGGGCTGCATTTAATGCTGCTTCATCAGCTTTTGTAGAAATGGAGCAGTGCATTGCTCTGTGGTCCCGGGTCAAGTTTGCTACATTAGTTTCACCTGGGGAAGATTCTAGGTCTCACCCCTGAAACTACCTGGGAATATGTATTTCTTAGAGTTCCCCAGTTTGTGGTGATTTCAGGCAGTTTAGAGAACCATTTTTCTTACAGCAAGTAGCCACCAAGAGATTACTGGTTGTGATTATGAGACAATGGCATGTCCTACCAGATACTTGGCACTGTGTTGGGTGCTTTCCTTGCATGATTCTTGAAAGCTCAACCACCCATTGAAGTATGTAGATATTATCATCCTAATTTTTGCACATGAAGAAACTGAGGCACAGAGAGCTGAGTAACTGGAAGTAACAGAGCCGATAGAGAGTTCAACCTCTTGGACTCTAGGGCCCATGTCCTGGAAGCCACCCCACACTGCCTCCATACTGGTGGATTATGAGATCATTGGATTGCCAGATCAATAACTCTCCTACTGGTGGGGTGATTGCATTGTGCAATACACCCCATCTCTTGAGACCCCTTAACATTTTTGGTCATTAAGGGTTTTGAATTTCTCTGTTCAAAGGGTTGCCTGACTGCAAGGCTTAAGGTACCATGTTAACAGAAAAAGTGAGGGCACGAGGGAAGAAGGATCACGATCACACAGTCAACCTCCTCTGGAAGGTGAGCCAAGAAGACCACCCTACAAGTCCCTTTGCAGGGATCGTTTCACTGTTTGCTACTTTGGTTGCTGTGAACTGACAATCACCAAGTGAAGGCTGTTTGGCCAATGTTTAGAGCTGGCTGGGAAACAGTCAAATAGTCATTTCAAGTACTTCCTTCTAGACTTCTCAGAGTCCCAGGAAACATCTCTACATGCCATAAAAAACATGTAGGACTGTACCCCTCATCCCTCCCCTCCGTGTCACAGATAAATGCACAACCTGCCGTGGGAAGGCTGGAATGCTTCCCTCCACGTGGCGCTGCATCGGTGGCAGGTGTGGCTGGCGCTTGCTTCCAACTGGCTCATGTTAGTTTGTGGCTGAGCCCCTGCCAGTGAACGGTAGGGGCCTGGGGAGGTAGAGCAATTGTCAGTCTTGAGTTAACCCCCTTTTCATTTTAACATCGGTCTCAGACAATTTGAATACACTTTTAGGAAAGACTGCCTCTCCCTTTCCAAAGTGATCCTGATGGATACTGATGTTTTTATGATTATTAATAAAATCTTTGAGACAGAATTTTATGGGCACACAGAGACTCTAAAAAGTCATTCTTTGCCTTGAAAAATTGTATATGTTAAGGATGCTTAAGGAAATTTTTAATAAGAATGTTCCAATGGAAAGTCAGGGTGCAAAAGACAGAATTTTAAGAATGTTCAGCAGCTCCCTTTAACATTGAATTTACTTCCTGCAAAGGCCTTCATGGTATGTGTTTCCTCAAGATAGAGCACCCCCAGGAAGTGTCTTCCCTGTGAGTGATGGTTTCGGTTTCGATGGGCAGCCAGAAGTCTCTTCAGGAAAATGTGTCGCTAAATATTCTTCAGTTTGTTTTTCATTAGAGGCTTTGTTTTTTCTCCCATCCTCTTTTTTTCCCTCCCCCACTTCAAATCTGTCAACATACTTTTTGGAGTGTCATGGATCTGTTCACCAAAACTGTGTAAAATCAAAGCGACTTAAAAAGAAACCCCAATTCTTTTTTAATCTCCCAATGAGAATGGATTGAAAAATGAGACAAACTCGAGGGGTGTGATGAGTTAAACACTGATGCATCCTGAGCGAACAGGAAGGGCAGAGCACTCGACATCTGGTTGGAAGTCAGCTTCATAATTCATGCAGATATTGTGAAGAAAATTCTTCGGTGAAGCCTGGAAAAATTTAGCTTTGCTCAACGCAGGGGAATAAATCGGCATTGTTTCCACATACGGTCTCTGCTTTAGAAAGCAAAGGTAGTTAGAAGCGATACTGAGTCCTACCTGTGAATTTCCTCCACCTTCCCCTCACCTCCCAGCTTTGGGACTCCTGTAAAATCCTGTATTTACACTAGAATCCTGGAAAACTTGGTGATTACCAGCACATAATGACAGGTTGGTTAATTAATGGTGTGCAGGCAAAAATGGGAGTAGGGCAAACAAGGCAGCTAATTTTGATAATGAACAGATTCGAAGCAACCAGATGACAGTGTTCTCTGTATATAGTTCCACACCAGCCATGTTTTTGTTTGGATTCTGTGTTAATTTTAGAAACTGTAAAACACAACATGCCAAATTGGTTGATTGAAATAGTGCTACTTCCCAGAGGCTAACAATCTGTTGTCTCTTGCAAGAGGCAAGAGGTGGCAGGATGAGTGCTTGCTGGGTTGTGGGCAAGAGCCTCCCTGTAAACCGGGGGATTGAGACAGTTGTCCAGGTAATTCAGGGCCTCAGTTAACTGGGTGCTCAGAGTGTTTTGATTCTGCTCCATGCTTGTCTGTGTATGCCTTCGTGCATTTGTTTATGCTGCTATTCGTTGTGTAATGGGTTCAATTCTCTTTGCCAGTATAGACCCAGACTCTATTTTGATCTGGAACATTGCCTTTTTAGTCAAAGTTATATAGAGTATTCTCCTTAAAGACCTGTCAAAGAAGTTGGCCATTTCAAACAGTCTATAAATATTTATTCCTGAAAGGATATTGAATTTTTATGGATGCTTTAAGCCCACCAACATCCACTTGCTGAGTTTTGAAATGAATGGAAGGAAGGAAGGAAGGAAAGAAAGAAAGAAAGAAAGAAAGAAAGAAAGAAAGAAAGAAAGAAAGAAGGAAGAAGGATAGTAGGAAGGAAGGACAGAAGGAAGATGGATGGGTTTGTGATTTTCAGTTTAGACAAACTCTGAAGAAACACTTACCCTTTCTTTAAATAATAAATACTGGCTGCTAGATTGTTGAATTTTAAATCTTATGATAAAATGGTACTTAAGGAGGCTATACACAATAAAGATAAACATTTTTGCTCTCATGTGATTTCTATTTAAAAATAGGAAAGATTATTTTAACAGAGCATCATATAATAGCAAATATATCAAATTGACTTATAAAACTATAAGTGTTGATTTTTAAATTACATTTTATAAAAGCTGTCACTGAGCATGATTATAAGGGTCAGTTCCTTATAGTCAGTCTGACTAAAATTAACTGCTCACTATTAACTAATGGGAATTAAAACGAGCCCTGTTTTCAGGGGAGCTTTTGCCCGAGAGAAAAGTCCCCCTAGAATACCAGGGAGATACTTCAGATAAACATTCAGAATTACCTCCTGGCTAAGGATTCAAGCCAGGAAAAAAAGAAAAAAAAATCTCAGCCAAGACCCCCATGGCAAGTGGAAAAGATTTGGAACGGCTCATAATTTGGGCTTTTAGCTGTTTTGCTGGGTTGTTAGCTATTTGGTGTGATTCGTTTTATCTAAGAGCAGTTCTGGATTTTCCGGCATCCTCTCTTATTGCAAAGATAAATAATGGAAACTCAGACATTCCAGGAGATTTTGACTTTTATTTCCTTCTTCCTCATTAGAACCTATTTGGACTCCAACTCCTACCCCTTTGCATTTCATGCTAACTCTTTAAAGACAAAGGGATAAAGCAAACAGCAATTAGAAGCAGCCACTCTTGCACCTTGTGTTGGAGGTTCCTGTGAACGCATTTAGGAATGAAACACAAGTCTTCTTTCGCTTTAATGAGAGTTTAGGAGGCTGTACCATCGGGCCATTGGTAATGAGGAAGAGGCATGGTTTCGATTTACCATTGCAGTTTAAATAGATTTAGAATCCAGTGAAGTTGTTTTGTTCTAATTCTCCTACCCATTTTTTTCCTCAGTTCATTGACTTTTTAAAGAAACACTTTCCCCAAGTAGCTGGCAGTCTCCCAGTGTGAGAAGGCAAAGTAGGAGAAAGTTTTGTTGTTGTTTTCTTTGTCTTGCCTTCCCCCACTTAAGGCATCTGAGGCCCCGTGGAAATCCTTGGAGTGCATTTGGCGAGTATGGCCCGTTATAAATGAAACACAAATCAAAAGCATCATTTTGCTGGCTCCTTTAGGTTCTTAAGCAGAAGAATGTTCTGATCACTGAAGCCATTTCAGGGCCCGAAATTAGAAAGTAATAAAAAATATCACACTCTCCCTGGTGGGTAGTACATGTAATTGGTTCCCCAGCGGGAGTCCAGATCCAAGTCAGAAATGCTTACCCTGTGGATCCCGGCTTCGGAAGGACCGAATTGCAAATGCTACCAAATAAGTAAGAAATCAAGCAAAGGGAAACCGGAAAACCAGAGAAAAATTCAGAAAAATAGCTCGGGGCTAGAAAGAATAAAGAAAAAAAATGCATTAACCCCGCATTTCTTTAAACACGAGCATTTGTGCACACCACACCAGATGAGACGGCAAGGTTCTGTGTTTAGATCAGCTTGGACCAACATCCCTGTTTTAGGACTGAAGTTATTTTTTGGATTAAATTCTGGCTGCACGATGTTCTTGGGGAGAAAATGGACTGCGCTCACACAATCCTGTTTGGGATTTGTCTTAAAAGACTGGCCAGCGCCTTGATTTGCAGTTCACTCTTGGCCTGCGCGCAGCATTCCCCGCCCGTCTGTTTTTTTTGTGCTTGCGGAGTTTGGATGAGGAGTAGTTGGGTCGTGCTGCCTGATACAGGACGGCTGAGCCCGCGGAGCCTGGTGCTATGCTGCCACCTTCTGTCTCATCTGTCGCGGCAAGAGGCGGCCAAGCTCTGGGATGTCCCGGAAACTCAACAACTAGTCCCTTCTGCGTTTGAGAGTCAGGTCCCGTGTAACCTGCTCAATGCCGAGGCAGAAATGTCCTCTCTTCCTGCCCACCTGTGGGCTCGAGGCCTTGAGGTTTGGTCCCTTGAGGTAGCTTCTTCCAGAGCCAACACCTGCTTGTGTGCCTGCCTCCTGCCCTCCTCCCCTCCCTCTCCCCCTGCCAGATCGCGAAGTTTCCATAGGTAGAGGGGCCTGGAAAATGAAATTGAAGGCAAAGACATGGCTTTCTGTTTTCAAACGTCAACACACTCTTGTTTAAATTACTGCCAAAGACAAACGGGATGAGGCGGAGGAAAGGAAAAGTGAGATTGAATAGCAGGAAAAAGCCCTGACAGCAAGATCTATTGCCCCGTGGAGAGGTGTCCCTAGGGGCGAGCTGTTGGTTGAGATATTTAAAACCTGAGTGGACAAAACATTAGACCCTTCACCACAGGGAACAATTCTACAGCAGCCCCTGGGACCTGACCCTCATGAGCGCAGAGGTCCTTCCCAACTCTAATTTTTTATGATTTCTCAATTGACTTCCCATTCTATAAAAAGTATTCTGTTGCCGCTGAGGAATCCAACTGCTTTGACATTCTGTTTGAGGTCAGGATGGTTTCAGTGTACTTTCATTTTTATGCAGCCTTAAAAATGCCCCACACCTACTTTCTTTGACCCAGAGAAAAGCAAATTCACATAACTAAGCCTATAAATACATATTTTAGGCAAGGGATCGGGGGAGTCTGCCCTTGACAACTGGCCAAGACACGACTCTCAGAGCACCCGGGGATTTATCATTAGGCCTCTGGCAAATAGTTACCCTTTCTGAGTCACCACATTTGGTTGGGTTGCCTCGTTGGTCAGGACGAGGATATCTGATGCCAGTTGGGAACATTTCGGAAGGCCCGTGATCGTGAAAGAAATAGCTTAGTTCTGCGTCTCGCTGCCAATCACTCCGTCTCTGTGCGGATTTTACACTTCTCAGCTTACTGGCCTGGCCTGGGGGAGACAAAAGGAGAGAGAGAGGGGTGGGGTGGGCGGTCGTGTTCCGTGCCTGCAGGTTCTCCCTCTCTAGGGCGACCTGGTTCAGCCGCGCAGCCGATCGGAGGTGAAGCTCCCATGAACCGCCAGGCATGGAGCTGGGAGCTGCGGTGTCAGAGGGGAAGTGGACGAAAATAACAAACGGAGTCCACGCGGACACATCTCTCAGTGGCTCTTCACTGTTCTCGGGGGAAAGTTTAAAATCCCACATTCTGTAAAGCACGATGTGATCTGCTTCCCTGATCTCATCTCGGCCCTTCCTCGGGCTCCGGCGCTCCAGCGGGCGGGGTGCTCTGTCATTTCCTCCGTGCGCTCTGCGCCTTCTCATCTCGGCCCGAGCACCGAGCACCGCTGGCCTCCTCCCCACGCCTTTCACCCAGTCAGCGCGTCTTCTCTTCTTTCAGTTCCCAGATCAAAGGTCACTTGCCCGGAACAGCCTTCCCAGACCTCTCGGTCGGTGCTGCCCTGGCCCTTGTCGCACTTCTATCAGGGCACACACACCGTAAGGACAGCTCAAGAGTCCAGGACTGGCGATTTGCTGTGGGTCTGCGCAACCCGCACACGCCCCGTGCAAGCAGGCACCTGCCTGTCTCGTGTTCGCTTCCCAGGGCCCCACGAAGGGCCTTGCTCAGGGCGCAGCAGTGGAATGGACGAACAAATGATAGGCTGAACTAGTGAAGTGCCCCACGCTGGTAGGCAGGAGGTGCTGTTGCAGAAGCTGAGAGAATGAATTCCACATGGAAAGGCTTCCGCTAGGAAAAAGTGAGAGTTTCCCTGTTGAGAAAGGTCTGGGGACAGTTTCTATAGGGCCCCCCACCAACACACAGCAGCCTGGGAATGGGACCACTTTTAAATTTCTTCTTACGAAATAATCTATATCTGTGATAAGAAATTCAAACATTACTGCAATGTATGAATACCATCCCTGCCCCTGCGCAGATCCTATCCTTCTGGGCATAACCACTAGTCCCCTTCTTCCCATCCAGACTCTTTTTATACCTTCCCCAGTTATGAACTTACTTTAAATGGTGTTTTATTTTACCCAGAAATGTATTGACTTTGTCCTAGGGAGGAGGCTGACTCTTTTATTTAACTGGGGATCTTGGGCAAGTCTGGAGGAGTTCGTAGATCATAACTTATTTCCTGGAGTGAACTTCCCAGTGCTGGAAAACAGAGGTTTTGGTCTGGAGAGATCTCTTTTAATAGGTACAGTGACTATTGGTTTCTGTCACAAAGAAGATTGAAAAGCGAGACATACCAGGAATCTTAAGAGTATGAAAATATGAATAGTTTGAATGCACTTATGCTTAATAATTCACAAGTGCAGGGATCTCTGTATCCTAACACACGCACACGCACAGGCGCACACACAGGAGCACAGGGGTCTGCGTGATGGGCAGGTAGGGTGAGAGGGGAAGAGTAGTCACCAGAGCCCATACTCACTGAGGACCCAGCATCCGCCCGAGTGCTGTCTCTGTGTGTATTGTTTCATTCCAGCATCATGACAGCCCTGTGAACTGGGTCCCACTGTCATCTCCACTTCCCAGATGGAGGAACTGAGAGTCAGAGAATTCAAGTATCTTGCCCAAGGTCAGCAAAACAGGTGAGTATCAAAGCGGGGGACTTGCACCCAGACCCCCTGGCGTGAGAGCCTGCAAGCTTAACTACCGAGCTACTTTGCCCCCGCCTAAGTTTAAGAATGTGAGATGGGATATGGAATAGAAGTCCCAGCTCTGTCCCCTCTTTGCTACGGGAGCTGGAAGTGTCTGAATTTCCCTGAGTCTCAGTTTCAACCCTTGGAAATGGGCCTAGTAATTGTCATCCCACGGGGGGGTTGGGGCCACTAAATGGAATCGTATGTGGGAGTGTTGGGTCAGCCCTGGCACATTCTTCCGTTTTCATAAGTGCCTCTTAGCTAATTTCACAGTGGCACTTTTCAAGAGGGCTAAGGCTGACTGGGACCCCTGAGAAGAAAAATGCTGAGCGACAGGACTTGCCACATCAGAGCAGGGGTGGGTGGGGAGTGATGGCTGTCCTTTCGGCCACACTGTCTGCTCTGGCTCCCCCTTCCCAGCTGTGTGGTCATTAGTGGTATAGATTTGTGTCCACGGTAGTCCTTATTGTGACTGTTTTTTTGGGGGGGGGTCACAATTATTTTATTATCTTTGTCAAGCAATTTGTGCTTACAGTGAACAATCAATGCAGAAAAACAAAAATAGTTATATTTTTAAATTGCTCACCTCAGTGTTTTCAAGCCATTTCATTTTTTTGGTTCTCGGCATGTGAGTTACAGACTCTGTATTACCCAGAACAGATTTTTAAAATAGCATACAAATACATCCCTTCCCCAGTCTCGTTGAGGAAGGTCGTCTTGTGAGATGTTAGTAGGCAGAGTAAATAATGAAAGAAAACCTGTTGAGCAAACCAGGTGGGCATTCCCAACCCTAGCAGATTGGAATCAGATTTTTCTCCTGCTTTGAGTTGTTCAAATTTCCATACTATGCAGGAGGAAAGCTGACTTCGGTTTATAAGGTGTTTCGTGAAATGTCTATTTTTTTTTTTCTCTAAAAAACCAAACGCTTGCAGGGAATGTAAATACGCCTCCTCTCCTGCTCCGTGGCCTCCTTCCTCCAGCAGACATGTGTGAAATCTCACGCATATTCCCAAACATTGAGGCCAACTGTCTGATTCAAGATGACAAGGCTGTTCTCCATGTGTCTGTCAAAGGCACCAAACCCCAAAAGCCAAGCGAGACCAGATGGGAAACCACAAGACCAGCCCCCTGCCCTTCGCAGTGTGTTGTCACCTCATTTGGGTGCCCATCAAGTGCAAAGACCAAGAGGGTCAGCCATTTCTGAGTGGCGCTTAGCGAATGAAATAGATCCCTACACCTCACTCGGCACATCGCCTGCCCAGCGCTAGTCCTAGCTTGACCACCTGCAAGCCGCTGGCTCTGCCCTCTGGTGCTTACCTCCCCCGCTGCAGAACAGACACTAGAAAAGAACTCAGGCTCACTGTGGGGAAACAGCACAATCACGGGTTCGGGTACCACCTTCCTGACTTGAGTTTGGTGGGTCTAGCGGATGGAGATCACGAAGTTCTTCCCTGCTTTGGCTGTTGCAACATCTGGGCGGACGCTTTGTCCTAAGGGAGAACGAGATAGGATAATAACCATACGCAGAATACCTTCAGTGCCTTACAGTTTGCCAAGCACTTTCACATTTGTGAACTGCCTTGACCCTCTCAACTGTCAGAGGGGTAAAGAAGGTGTCACTCCCATTTCACAGAGGAGGATGTGGGGACTCAGAAAGGTTGGGTGGTTTGCTCATGTACCAATGGGGCTAGGACTTGTTACTCTCTACTCCCTCCCCAAACAATGTCTTGAGAGCTGCCAGTGATCCAACATTCTTGGAGAAGATGAACTTGTGGGAATGAACTGAGCCACCAGTTGCTGGGCCCCCTGAGTCCCTCAAGCCTACTTTCCCCTGTGGCCCCATTTCCAGTCCCCTCCTGGGATCTGTGCGGGAACAGTGTGCCCAGCGCCTAGTGTAGCTGCGTGGCCTCCTTCTCTTCCCCGTTAGACAACTTGTCACGATGTGAGCAGAAAGTTGATGGTGACTGGCGTTTGTGTCTGTTTGAGGACTGCCGGGGAGCAGGCAGGCTGGCATTTTTGGGGGGGGGCTATCCCACGTGATATTTTTCAAATTTGTTTTTGAAGAACCAACCAGAAAAATCAGTTCCGGTTAGTGTCTCGCTATTCCAGAAGGGGTGGCTGTTGGGAGCTTCAGACAAGGCGACCCGGAATTGCTCCAGGGTAGAAACAATTGCTGAGGAGAGAAACGCGGTTTCTGACTTGCAGGAATTTGAAGGAGTGACACACAAGAGTTGTGTTGGCCCTGGGTTCTAGCAGTGTGTGGGGGATCGAAGACCCTAGAGTTTGCCATGACTCTGTCCATTCATTTCTACTTGGATTTGCTGGGGGACCACACGCAGGTGTATAAAATCTTTTTACAAAGGCCAGCCACTTGGTTTTAATTTGCATAAAATTCCACCAACCCAACAGGGATCTGCCTTATTTAAACAGTCTTCGGTTTCAAATTCTAGAAGGATCTCACTCTCTTCTCCTGCAGCCAGCTTCTCTTCTACCCCCTTCCCAGGTATTGCCATCTACTTGTATCAGAAGTGGTCAGATAAGAGCCAGGAGAGTTGGTGAGGAGCAGCAGTAAGCCTCCTAGTATACTTTCCTGGTTGGCTGACTTTGAAAAAAATATATTGTTTTTATATTAATAACAAAAATGCCCTAAGCACTATACTAAGAACTTTATAAACATGATCTTATTTAATCCTCAGACTAATCAATTAGGCATAAAGGCATTAGTATCCCCATTTTACAGATGAGAAAAGTTGAGGCTTAAGGAAGTTAATTAGCTTTCCGCAAATCATATATTGTCAGGGAGAGATGAGATCCACACCCAGAACTATCTCACTCCAGAACTTTGCACTTGGAGCCACTGCCCGTATAGATGAGTGCTTCTCAAACTGCAAGTGCAGCCTGGAAGCAGTATTTATGTTTTGGCCTCATCTATATTTCTGCGACAAGCCCCCTCAGTGACAGAGCCTGGAAAGCCGGGCCTTTTCCCCTGTTGATTCTAGAGTTAGCCTACTCTGCACTCAGTGACTCAGCCAGTTGGAGGGCTCAGTCCTCACTACGTGAGGGCTCCATGCAATCGGTATAGGAAGTAAAAGCTCTGAAGAATAGAAACCCTTTTTCCGAACCAAGTATTGCCGGATAAAATATAGATGTCTAGTTAAATTTGCATTTCAGATAAACAATGGCTACATTTTTAGGATAAGTATGTCCCACAAAATGTTTGGGCTATACATACCTTAAAAATTATTCATTGTTTATCTGAAGAACAAATTCAACTGGGTATCTTGTATTTTTATTTGCTAAATCCATACTGGAACTGGAAACAAGTATATCTGAATCAACCAAAAAAAAGTGATGTGTGTCTGGGATCCAAGTGCAACTCAGAGACATAGTTAATATGGTTGTGGTAATAATAATAGAGGTTAAGCCCTGGGACACTGAGATTTCTGGGAAGCTTCTATGGTTTATGTGTGATCAACGACAGATAATTCGAAAGAGAATTGGCATAGAAAATCTGGGACAAATGGTTGCTGTGTATATAGGAGGTGACTTTTGACTGTTGAGTGAAATGGTTCTCAGTCCTGACTACATTCCATGGGTGGCCCCATGGAGCCGACATGCTGATCATAAAAGACCCTACCATTCCAAGGCTTCACAAATGGTGTGGACGAGACAGTGGCATCCCCTCTACAACTGCAGTGGTCTCAGTAGCTTCCGTGGAGGAGTGGGGAACCCAACAAGTTGAAGGACAGAGAAAGTTTGGACAGGCAGAGAGGTACAAGAAGAGTGTGCCAGGTGAATGGAATGGCTTGGAGCATGAGGGAAGGGAAAAAGTGCAAGCCAAGTACAGAGGACAGGCCAGTCAAAGGAACGTGTCAGAAGGAGCAATTTTTTTAAATTATACTGTTTTTGTATTGCTTATAAAAATAATACATGAAGTTGTGGATTTTAGAAAATATAGTAAAACAAGACAAAGAAAAAAACACTGTCAATCCACCATTGAATGGAAATCACTTTTGAATTTTGGCTACCTTTCTGTGCCTTTTGGACATTGTTGAGAACGTGCCATACCATGACCTTGTATCCTACATTTTTTATTTAACATTCCATTGCCAGCATTTCCCCACGTCATTAGAAATTCTCCAAGAACATTTATGCTGGCCACAGTGGTCGCCCTGTTATTGATGCAGCATAAATCTCTCAACTTTTCTCCTAAAGTTGGACATTCAGGTTGTGTCCAATTTTTCACGTAGTTGGGGGGTTGATCTGAGACCTGTAAGAAGAAATTGACTATAAGACTTTCCCTTGTGGTTGATGGACTAAAAGAATTTGCAGGGGCCTGCTTCAAACTGTGCTCTCTCGAGTCCTGGGGAAGAGCTGAAGTCTTCAACATCCAAACCAGGCTTCAGGTTCATCCTCAAAGTCAAAATGGTGCCCACCTTGGGGTACCCTAAGCCATGGGAGGTGCTTTTTCTCCCCAGCCAGAAATCACAATTCCTAACAAATAGAGGTGCCGCTCATTCCCAAAACAGACCTCCGTCTGGCCGAGAGACTACTGTTGGGACCTAAGATTTTTTTAACACCCAATTAAATTGGTGTAATTGGATAGAATTGCAACTTCTTTGCCTCCAGCTGTGAGCCATAATCTGTTTCACACCTGAGTGTTGTTTTACTTGGTTTTTAGTACTTTTTCCAGAGTTGTGAAGGTAGGGTGCAAGGAGAGAGCGCTTTCTCTTTCCATGTATGGATTATTCTTCCATCATTTTGAAGGAGTCACAGGAGGTTGCACTATCATTGTTAACTGCTCTTGGGCTAGGACTCTACTTCAAACCCGAGGTTTTAGCACCCAGCTCTCTCCGGGGCCTGCGATTTAAAATGTCTGAGCAATATGGAAACAGTCCAATCGGGAAGGAACAGTTGGTCAAGCTCGAAACTCAGCTCGTGTGTCAGCTGTGAACAAAGTAGAATTTTGTTCCAGACTCAGCCGGCCCAGTTCCCAAGGCTGTGGGAATGACTAGATCATGCTACTACATTAAGATCGGATCAGTTTTTAAAACGTGAGCCAGATACACATTTTGTGGGTTGTAAAATAAACTTAATTGGGGGAGACCAAAGAAGCTCCAAGTGCACTCTTAATGATTTTTATCAGAGCCCCACAGTTGAATATGGGGTAAACTGGGGGGGGGGCGGTGTTTGGTCTCGATCAAACTGCATTATCTAGACCTTGCTTCCCTTGAGACATCCCTGTGTCTCTTGCTGAACCTGTGCTTTTTCCTGACCTTAGCTGGTAGTCATTAATTCTGTAGAAGACTTGTATGTTGGATGAACCCTTCTCAGACTTGATGCACCAGCATCACCTGGAAGGCATGCTGAACTCCAGACCGCGGGAGCCCACTTCTGATTCAGTAGGTCTGGGGTCGGGGTAGGGGTCCAGGAATTTGCGCCTTTAACAAGTTCACAAGTGATGCTGTTGCTACTGG
Source organism: Propithecus coquereli (assembly GCF_000956105.1). NCBI lineage: Eukaryota > Metazoa > Chordata > Mammalia > Primates > Indriidae > Propithecus > Propithecus coquereli. The sequence goes on along the minus strand of NW_012154618.1, from coordinate 2,972,589 downwards.
TCAGGGGACCAACTCCGAGAATGACTGTTCAATTTCAAGGCGATTCCTTTAAAAACATCCCGTCTGAGCATTGGAAACCCACAGTCATTCTGCCATCTCCCGCATCCCCAGGGCAGGCATCATTCATCAGTTCTGCTCCTTTCTCTCAGGGGTCCAGACTAGCCTCAAAATTCTTCCAATACAGCAGTTTAGAACTTTGCTACCCAAAGTGCGCTCCATGGGCCAGCAGCATTGGCATCGCCTGAGACTTTGACAGAAATTTGGAATTTCAAATCCCACCCCAGGACAATTGAATCAGAACCAGCATTGAACCCAACCATTTTATTTTAGAGATGAGAAGACAAGAGCCCACCAAAGTCCAATTGCTCACCTCTTAGAAGTAACTGATTTTCCGTGGGCTTGCTAGAGTGATGACTTACGTAAGGTGATGGCTAATAACCTTAAAAATGCAATACAAGTCCCTAACCCCAATGCCTCTAGTAATAGCATCACATTTTCAAATGGGTCTTAGAAGTGGAAAAGTCTGGACTTGAAGAGAAAGTGCTCTGATGATTAAATGGCAGGAGAAGGGTCAAGGCAAATGATACTTTCACCCACGGATGCTGACCCACGGCCACTAGAAGCTGCTAGTAATGGGGACACCTGTTCTCCCCTGCCTCATTCCTAGCTGGAATCCTGTGCTATAGGCCCCAAGCCTTGATACTTCTCATGCAGATATTCTGCTCTACCCAGAACAAGAGAGTAGGGCCTGTCCTCGCCACTCTCTTAGTTCTAAGGAGACACTTGCACTCCTTTTCTCAAAAACATTTCACAGGCTGGGCGCGGTGGCTCACGCCTGTAATCCTAGCACTCTGGGAGGCTGAGGCGGGTGGATTGCCCAAGGTCGGGAGTTTGAGACCAGCCTGAGCAAGAGCGAGACCCCCGTCTGTACTAAAAAATAGAAAGAAATGATCTGGACAACTAAAAATATATATAGAGAGAAAAAATTAGCCGGGCATGGTGGTGCATGCCTGTAGTCCCAGCTACTCGGGAGGCTGAGGCAGAAGGATCGCTTGAGCCCAGGAGTTTGAGGTTGCTGTGAGCTAGGCTGATGCCACGGCACTCACTCTAGCCCGGGCAACAAAGCGAGACTCTGTCTCAAAAAGAAAAAAAAACATTCCACAAAGCCAGCATCGCAAGCAGGTTTGAACAGGAAAGAATATTGCTTTGGGATGCAGCAAAAAAGGTTTGTACAGCATTGTACATGCAATTAAAGAAGAGATGGAAAAGGCAGGGCATGGGCTTGAACATTGGGCTGCAAAGGACCACAGTGGTGACCCAATCCACATGTGCTCAGCCCTTGGTTTTGGGGTATGGAGTAGAGATGGGTGGATGGTCTGATAGACTGGGATGGGAGCAAATCACAGGCAAGGGAATGAGATGGAAGGGATGTCCAGGTTTGGGAGTAGGTGTGTATGGTGCAAGCAATTGTGGTTTCTGTGCCAAGCGGACCGAATTTAATCTGTCCCACCACCATCTCCGATTTTTAAAGAAACAAAGAGAGTGGTTCTTCACTTTATTTTCATTATGGAATCCTTAGAGAATCTTGTTCAAGCTGTGTACTCTCTCTCATCAGACGTAAGTACGCAACTGGGTCGTGCACATCTGTGCATATAATTTCAGGGGTTTCCTAGCCCCAGACACATGAATCTCTAGGACATCCAAGGACCCCAAGTAAAGAACTTTTGATCAATGGTCTAAGTTGATGCTTGTCCAAAGCCACACAGCTGCTTAGTGGCGGAAAGAGCACCTAACTCCTAGGCCTCCTAACTCTCTGAGCAGGGTTCTCTAAAAGAGCCCGAAGTCTATTGTTGAGATAAGTTTAAGGTGACCCAAATTTGGGAGCTTAACCTAGCTAAACTGAAACCTCAGAATAATATCTTGCCTGTGCATCTTTGAAAGTCAAATGAAAAGCAAAGATTTAAATTGACATGTTCAATCTGTAAATACATATTAAGCACCTACTATGTAAAAGAGTGTTCTAAACACAGGATAAAGCAGCCACCCAGTCAGATACGGGTCCTGCCCTTGGGACGTCTGTGGTCTAGCAGGGTAGATGGAAAAGGAGCAAGCACTAATTATTATAAATTGCCACTTAATGAGCATGATAAAGTTTATCTTAAACTCTTTTGGAGAAACTGTGCTAAATAAATGATTAACTTTAATACTATAAATAGTGTTAAACCCTCATGTTTATGAATAATTAAAGGTGCTCCCATTATAGAAACGCAAAGCTCAGGACACCTCTGTTTAGCGGTTCCTTCTGGGAGTGGTTGTCCCAGCTCGCAGGGGCAGCTCTAGCATGTCCCCTGGGTTCCCCTCGGTGCACGTGCCCTGGTGCCTGTCTCTCCTGCAGGAGACGTGAGTGAGTCGTTTGGAGCCGAAGTCAGACTCCCCGATCCGAGCACTCTGTAAATATTTACGGTTTGCTGCACTCTCGTCTCACATCGAATGCCGGGATGATCAGAAAAACTAACGAACTCGGGCCGACCCCATGTTACGCTGTGATAAATATTTAGACGCCGCATCTTGGGAGGCTGGCCACGGAGCTGCGGGGACGCGGCTGCAGCACTTTCTTCTAAAAAAGAGGGAGTCAACATCGCTCTATTTCCGAACATCCACAACAAAGTTAGGGGAGAATGAAGCACCCCATCTAGGGAAGGATGGAAGATGCTCCAGCCCTCTTGCATTCTGGCCATGGGAAGCGCGCTCTTCGCAGGCGGGCAGTGGGTGGGTGGGGAGCCCGCGCTTTCTGGCAAGGCTGCCGGGTCCATCAGAGATGCGAGGTTGGGTGAATGGAACTGCATCCTTTGGGCCCCTCAAAGTTGGTTGTAAATGCTGTTGGCTCTTTACATTTTTAAGTTCCAAGTGTATGAGAAGGTTACTAGCGGAACCCACTCCCCGAATTGGAGACTGTCCTACAGTGCAAAACAGTAACTTGGGGGGCCATGGTGACAAAGAGAGCCCCACAACCCCAAACTTGAGTTGGGAGGCACTGCTGAGTCATGCTTAGAAAAGGATCCAGAAGTTTCCGAGGATTTTCCTTCTTTTTAAAAACAGCCAGGTGAGAGAATGTGGCTCTGTGTCTGCCTCCCCGCCAAGCTGAATCTCAGAGAGCTTCCGCAGTCGGTACACAGAGGTGTCGGGCCCTGTGTGGCCTCGCTTCTTTCCTCGCCGCCCACCACCTGCCTGCGTGGGCTCGGCTGCCCCAGGAGTCCGGGGTATCTGGGGAAGCCGGATGAGATCTCAGCAACCCCTCTTTCCTGTGGCCACTGAGGAGGTAACTAATGTCAGCATGCTTTGTGGATGGGAACCCGGCTCTGTGCTCACGTGTGGCATCTTGTCTCATATCGGGGAAGAAAACACTGAAATAACCCGGGATAGATACATCCGGGATGGAGCAGAAATGCCATCTCCTGCAACATCTCTTCTCAAGATTCTCTCTTCTAGGAAAGGCACCCCAAACTACCAGAATCCAAACCGTGGGTGGCCAAGATTGGGCCCAAACCAATGCAGGTGGGGCAGGAGGGAGGAAGGATAGGGAGAGGTATGCGTGTTTCACCTGGGCAGAGACCCAGTGTAGAGGATTCGTATTGACAGCCTTCTTCCCTCCCAGGAGCAATACAGGCAGGTAATTTCTTGCCAATATTTCAAAAAATTCAATCACTTCTCCATTCTGATCCTTTCTTGTCTACACATGTGGACATTGGTTGTGTGTACAAGTATGCCCAAAGGTTTAGCCAATTGTACCCACTCAGATAATTAAGACATTAGGGAGAAAAGTCTTCTCCTTCTTTCCTTCCTTCCTTCCTTCCTTCCCTCCTCCCTCCCTCCCTCTCTCTTTCCTTCCTTCCTTTCTTCCTTCCTTCTTTTTCTCTTTCTCTCTCTCTTTCTTTCTTTTCTTTTTTTCCCAGGCTGGATTGCAGTGGTGCAATCATAGTTCACTGCAGCCTCAAAGTCTTGATCTCAAGTGATCTTCCCACCTTAGCCTCCTGAGTAGCCAGGACTATAGGTGTGTGCTGCCATGCCAGACTAATTTTTTAAAACACTTTGTTGTAGAGATGGGATCTTGCTATGTTGCCCAGGCTGGCCTCAAACTCCTGGGCTCAAGTGATCCTCCTGCCTCAGCCTCCCAAAGTGCTGGGATTATAAGCATGAGCCACTGTGCCTGGCCAAAATTTGTTACTTTTAATGAAAAGTTGAAAAATGTATTTTTGACTTTTAGGGGACTGAATGAACCCACAAAATTAGTCAAAACAATTAAACCAATTTAAAGATAGAATCTAGCCTGGTGCAGTGCATGCCTGTAGTCCCAGCTACTCAGGAGACTGAGACAGGAGGATCCCTTGAGGCCAGGAGTTTGAGACTGCAGTGAGCTGGCACCATTGCCCTCCAGCCCGGGTGACTGAGCAAGACACTGTCGGAAAAGAAAGGAAAAAAAAGAGAAGGGAAGGGGAAGGAGAAGGGAATCAACCATTCGTGCCAAGCCCCAAACATAAGTAGGTGGCAGATGTTGGCACACACACAGCCGTGGCTTGGGGTGAAGAAATCTCCACTTAACTGAGGCGCCTCCTTTTACGTCATGCTTCCTGTGCTCCTCTGACTCCTCCAGATGCTGCTCTGCCATCCAGGAAAACTGTCTTCCTGCCAACCTCTCGTAGCCTTCAAGTTAGTGGCCTGTTGCATTGTCACTTTGTACATTCAGGGTTTGCTTCCCAGCTTTTTCATGGGAGGCTTGAGGAAGTTCATGCATTAAATGACAGTGCTCGGCCACATGAAGGAAACTGAGGCATCTCGTGGAAGTGGGGAAAAGAGTCCTCGCTTTGAGGAACAAGGCTGAGTAGGTTTTTGGACTTGAGCAATGACCTGGACTGGACATTTTTAGCAGCAAAAGCCACAAAGGAAATGCCCTGGGCGGCACAGTGTCTGCCCTCTCGTAGCGTAGAGCATTTCCATCCATTAGCACCATCTGCTTGGGGCTGGGACGAAAATGGAGAAGTCCACAGGCTCAGCAAGAGTCAGCAGTAACAGTCTGTGCCTCGGTGTGCCGTGATGTAATGTTCCGTTATCACACGACAGGCCGGGGTGATTTCATACTACTTCTCACGCCTAAACAATTTTGACTTTCTGTTTAACACCGAGTTAGTGCTCCGTGGTGGCCAAGCTGTGACCTTTGTTGAGGACTTGTCCCCAAGGCTTCGTGGTTCTGGGATCCGCAACTGTACCCAAGCCCTTGGTCAAGTCAGAGAAGGTCATGGTCTTCTGAGACACACATCTGGCGAGGTGGGTGACTCACACGTGGCATCTCTGGCAGGAGGGAGCAAGAGTGACTGATTCTTTGGTTCCTTCATCTGTAAAACGGAGATGATTTTTCTGGCCACTTGGAACGGTCACACGCACTCCACGAGGCGACCATGTATGGATTGTGAATACCTCTTGCTACTCCAGCACGGAGGAGGTACTCAGAGCATTCCAGCACCTTTGCTCTGTGGCAGAGCAGACAGTCACGGGTGGGGGTGCCTGGAGAAGGTAGAGGTGCACAGGGCTCTGTTTTGCAAGGGTGGGTTTTGCCCCTCACTTTCTCTAGTCTCCTGCAGATGAGAAGACCCAGCAGTGCTTCTTAGCCCCCTTGTGGGGACATGACCTATTTGAGAATCAAATAAAAGCCATGGTCCCTCTTCCTCTGTAAGTGGGAATGGGGGTGACTTTTATGTAGTACTTACTATGTGCCAGGACTACACTGAGTGCTTTCATGGACTGTTTCATCTCCAAACAACCCTGGAAGGCACATATTATTTATTATTGCCAAATGCAAACACTAAGGCGTAGAAAGTTGAGTAATGTGGCCACAGCTATGCTCTGTGAGTTGGTTTCAGAGGGCTGCCATAATGAGGTATAACTGGGTGGCTTAAAACAATGGAAATTCATTCTCTCACGGGGGTGGGGGCTAGAGCAGACCTCGAGGTCAGAGTGTGGGCAGGGCCACGCTCGCTCAAAGGCCAGTGGACAGTCTGTTCCTTGCTTTGTCTGACTGCTGGTGTTGCTGGCGATCCTCGGCACCCCTCGGCTTGCAGCAGAATAACTCCAGTCTCTCTCTGTAGGGTCGCAGGGCGTCTGTCTCCATGTCTCTCTTTCCCTGTGTCTCTTCTTCCTTTTTTTGTGAGGATGCTAGTCATTTTGGGTTAGGACCTACCCTAATGGCCTCATCTTAACTTACTACATCTTCAAGGACCCTATTTCCAAATAAGGTGACATCCTGTGGCTCTGGGATAGGGCTTCACCTTGTCTTTTTGGAGGACACAATCAACCCTCAACACTTAGTAAGTAGTACAGTCAGGGTTTGAACCCAGGTAGCCTAGCCCCTGAGCCTGCCTCCTTAACCACTGTGCTGAATGAACTACTGTGCACAGATGCACACACACACACCGGACACTGCACTCATAAAGGGGCTCTGGACCTCCCCGCCTCCGAAGCCCACCATGGACCACTGGCTGGTTACAGTGGCCTTCCCTTCCCGTCCAGGAGGCCTTGGCTTGGGAGGCTGGGCTGCAGGGACAGGGCACCTGGAGGGCTGAGAACGGGAGGCCAGGGCAGGCCAGGGAGGGCAGCGGGAAGTGCCCTGCCAGCACCTGGCTTGGGAGGCAGCACTTTGGAGCCCTCCCCCTGGCGAATGGTGCAGAGTGTGCCCTGGCCAGGTGGGCACCACCCTCAGAGGAACAAGCAGAAACCAAGATAGAACCTCTTCACCGCTATCATGTGTTAAGCACCTATTGTGTGTCCACCTTGGCCCTCCAGAATTTAGGACCTAGTGCTATAAAAGTCAAGAGATGCTGTGAATCAGAGCCTTGGTGAACGGGCGACAGCTAAGCAGACACACACATCCATAGCCTTGAGGAGTAGCGGTCCCCAGCAACCAAGGAAGGGGATGAGGAGCACGTGGAAGGAAGGGGGGATTCAGGGCAGCTGCCAGGGCACGAGCTCTGAATGCACCTGCAAGGTCAGGACGATGCCCGGATCCAGGCTGCTCTTCTGACCTCAGGCCTGCCGGGACTTCGTGCCTCTGTGCCATTGTGCACGCTGCACCCTCAGCATGGAGTGGCCCCTGGGCCTCCTCTGTGTCTGCCCAGCCCCTTTCATCCTTCAGATTTCCTAGAGTTCGAGCTTCCAGGCCACATTCTCTGCAGGGTCAGCTACTCCGTCTCTGTCCCCTCCACCCTTTGTTCTGTTGTCACTGGGCCCGCGGTGTCCCATTTATGGGCTGCCTCCCCCAGGAGACAAGGGGATCATCGAGAGCAGAGCATCACCTTCCTCGCCTTTGATCTCCAGAGCATGGGGGCCGCCTGTCTCCTAGTTAGATGGTCTCTGTCCCTTTGGGCTGCTATAACAAAATGCCTCAGAGCGGGTCATTTATAAGCAATAGACATTTGTGCTCACAGTTGCGGGGGCTGGGAAGTCCACGATCAAGGTGCTGGCAGGTTCAGTCCGGCAAGGGCCTTCTTCCTCATAGATGGGGCCTCCTTGCTGCATCCTCACGTGGTGGAAGGGAGAGAGAAGAAAGAGCTCCCTCAGGCCTCTTTTATAAGGGCACCGACCCCACTCACGAGGGCCCATTAGGAGGCCCCAGCTCTTAATACCACATTGAGGTTAGGTTTCAACATATGAGTTCTGGGGGCACACACATATTCAGACCATAGCAGTCAGTATGTGGGGATGTTTGTTGACTGGATATACGAGGGTCTTATAATAGGCCGGGGCTCACAGGTAAGAGCAGGGAATTAGGCACCCCTGGCTGAAGGGAGCGCTAGGAATAGGCGGGGGTGTCTGCTGTAACTACGTGATGTCTCTTTTAATCAGTGGCTTCGTGGTGAAGGGTGTCGCCTGAAGGCACACGTCCCAGGTTTAAAACCTGGCTCCTAAAGTTCGTGTCCTTGGGCAAGTTATTTGACCTCCCTAATCCCCAATGTTCTCATCTGTAAAATGGCAATATTCATTATAGAATACGAGCTCTTTGGTAGCGGTGCGTGTGTGTGGAGGGTGCAGGGGAGAGTGAGGTGAACTCATGTAACATGCCTAGGACAGCACCCGACACAGGAATACGCCCTCCACAGTTATCGCTGTTACTAACGTTGTTGTCGTCGTGATAATAACGATTCGAGTTGAAGGCACCTAAGCAGACCGGAGCTGTGATCTTAGGTGAGCTTAATAAGGAACATCGTACCCAGCCTCTTTCGTCGGGCGCGGCTCTCAACAACAGCTACGAACATCCTTTCAAGGTCAGCAAGAAGCTTCTTTCAACTGGGGCAGCCTCTTGACACAAGGTATATTTCCAAGACCCAAAACTTTCTTGAAAAATTATATTTTCAGGGGTCTATTACCCTTCCGACAATAGTTCACGAATCCTGAAAGCGAGGTGTTTGATCCTTTCTCCTTAGAAAGGCTGAGATGAGGAAATAATATTCATTGTCAGCTGTGAAACTCTCAGAGGCAGAGGGAGGCAGGGGCTCTGCGGGAGGGCGGCCCCCTGATGCGGTTTGAAAAGGGAGATGGGAAAGGACAGTGGCTCACCCCAACTTCTCACCAAGAGGCTCTTGGAGTTTTCTTTCTGCACATTCGAAGTATCTCTTTTCATTCCAAATATAGGTCTGTACTTCTGAGCTGAGAGTGTTCGGAGACCTTCTGAAACAACTTGGCATAGTGTTGTAACTGTGGGCTCCGGTTCTCATCCTGGTCCCTAGCTCACTGTGTGTCTTTGGGCAAGTGACTTAACCTCTCTGAGCCCGGTTTCCTCATCTACAAAAGGAGCATTGGAATAACCGATCGAGGCACTTTCTAGCTTTAGCCTTTGTTGACGTTGATGTCCAGGAGATAGATTTTCTCTCTGCCTGTCTTATGCCCACCCCAGTGTGTAAAACTGCTGTTCTCACTGAGATTTGCCGGATCTAGGTTCAAATCTCAACACAATCACCCAGTCAGCGGAGGGACTTGGGGCATGTCTCTTATCACCAAACTTCATCTTTCTCTTCTGCGAAATGGGAGAAACGTTACCTGCCTGGCTGGCTATGGGGAGGCCTACAGGAGATAGCGTCTTACGTTTCTAGCCCAGTCGCTGGCACCGGCCAGTCCTTGGAGAAGTTCAGTTTCTCTTTTTCTCTCTAACGCCCATCTGCTCCTGATTCCTTTTCCATGCTAGGTGCTCTGCCGCTTCCTCCCCATTCCCACAGAGCCCAGGCCAGGACGGGGAAAGTCATGGGAAAGCAGCCTTCCCCCCTCGAAGCCTTGGACCGACCCAGTTTTCCATCCCCGTTCTCAAAATTGCAGCTAAATGCCCTGTCCACATTCATGAACAGTCTCCTTACGACGACGATGATGATGATGTAAGTCACATCTATTGATGTGGCAGGCTCTGTGCGGAGTGCTTTTGGGGCATTCTTTGCATTCTTTTGCTTCATATGCAATGAGGATGCTATTGTACCCATTTAACAGATGAGGAAACTGATGCTTAGGAAGGGTTGGTAACTAGCCCCAGCAATAGGAAAACGGTTGACATGTTGGGCAGAACCCCAGTCTCTTGCTGGACTAGTAGTCATTCCTCCCTGCTGCCCTGGTAATGAACGTCCTGCCTCACAAGACCCTGGACATTCAGGTGGGTTTAAGTCAAAGCCTTTAGCCGGGCAGGAAGTAAAAGGATGTGCAAGCATCGTGGGGCCAGGGAGGATGGCAGCCAGGAGTGGTGTTGTCTCTGGGCTGGGGTGAGGCTACAGCTTGGTGGGCCCCCACATCCCCTACCTACTTAGGCTCTGTGGCTGCCACAGCGTGAAGGGTGACCTCCCAGTGGCACTGACATCGTGCCACCCTGTGGTGGCTGCCGGGCTCTGATTAGCCATTAGCTCCACCAGTGCCAAAGATCACGCACGGAGCTGGGAGCTGGGAGAAGTGAGGCATGAGGCCCGGGGTCACTCACCGGCCAGCTGTGACCCCGGAAGGCTCAGCTCACACCCTTGCGTGTTTCCACCTGGGAACAGGGGAAATGCAGTCTCCAGGATGGGAGCTGTCACTCTCATTTGTGAGTGTGTGTTTTCGTTGGCTGCCAGGTGCTCCTGGGCCTGCACTGTGAGGAGGGTCTGGACATCACTGTGGCTCCTCGCTGGCTGAGAAGGGTGGACAAGAGGAAATGAGGACTGGAGCCGGCTTCAGCACGTGTCAGGCCGGGTCTTGCCAGGTATTCTGTGCTCTCTACGCAAATGGCTGGCTCGCTTTCTGGGGACTAAGGCAAAATTTCTCTGTTCCAGACCCAGCCCTTCCCTACGAGCAGATCCTAGCATGGGAATCTAACGGTAGCAGAACTTAGAGGTTAGGAGTTAGTTTTGTCTGGGTTTGAAGCCCAGTGCTACAGAGTCAGCAGTGTGACCTGAGCAAGTCACTAAAGTGCTCTAGGCCTCAGTTTCTTCATCTGTACAACGGGTGTAAAAAATAACATCCGCTTTTTAGGTTCATCGTGTACAAAGATGAGGAACGTAAAGCATTTAACACTAGCTGTGACACATGATAGGTGCTCATTTAATGTCATTAAATGTTCAGAATTCTTATTGGTAGCAGATCCTGCCCAATCTCTTAGACATGTCTGTGGGTCATAACATTAATGTAACTTTGCAACCTTGCACAAATCTAGTGACCCACACTCCAAATTCAGCAGTGTGCCCTCCCAGGCAAACAGAGATCTGCCAAGGACCATAATTAAATTTTATCCAACCCTGAGTTCCAGGCACAACGATAATAGCATTTTTTATTTATGAGCTCGTTTAAGCTTCCCTGTAACCCTATGAGGCAAGTACCATTTTATCCTCATCGTCCCCAGTTTTACAGGACGAAGTGATGTGCCCCAGTTTACACGGCTCGTCCGAGGATGTCAAAGCCAGCATTTGAAAGCAGAGTGCTCTGAGCCACTAGCTCATGCTGCCTCCCTCATCACAGCTGTGCAAACTCAAGCCACTTCTCAGCGCCTCTACTTTTGATCTTGTAAAGGGGAGGGCTGAAGAAGATTCCAGAAAGGTGGTCAACAGGAATTTTTTTTCCAAAGTTACCCTCTGGTGTTAGACACAGATGTCCTGAATTTCTGCAGAGGTGGCTTAACTTCTCCCTTGGCCCAGGAGACAAAGTACATGTGTTTAACATTCCCTGTGGTCGCCTTGAAGCCAACGCAAGTGCCAAATTCTGCTTCGAAGTCCATGATTGAATGTAATGAAAGGAAGATGTACAATCTCTGCTCAGGGTTGAGTAGTGTACCCCTGAAAGAGATGTGGAAGTCTTAACCCCAACACCTCTGAATGTGATCTTATTTGGACAAGGGTCTTTGCAGATATAATCAAGTTAAGATGAGGTCATACTGGATTAGGATGGTCCTACTCAAATGACTGTGTCCTTATGAGAAGAGGAAAATCTGGCCAGAGACACAGACACACAAGGAAGACAGTCATGTGATGCCAACAGGAAGAGATCGGAGTGGTGCACGTACAAGCCCAGGAATGCCAAGGTTCCCGGTAAGCACCAGGAAGAAGCAGAGGAAGCTCCTTCCCTAGAGCCTTCAGGGGGAGTGTGACCTGCCAACACCTTGATTTTGGACGTCTAGCTTTTAGAACTGTGAGAGAATAACTTTCTGTTGTTTCAAGCCACCCAAATTGAGGGTAATTTGTCACAGCAGCCCTAGGAAACTAATGCAGTCTCCTAAATGCTTGGGTCACCTTGGAAATCATTTCATCTAAAAGTATCTGACAGCTGGGGAAACTGAGGCCCAGACTTTGTGTACTGGCCAGTGAGCTCAGGGCAGAGCAGTAGTTATACCATGGAGGTTGGGATAGGTGGCAGGTGGGTGTTCTCGAGTCCTCAATGAAGATGGCTAGTGCTCAGTGTCACCAAATACAGTGGCCCTCCTGCGCCCTGTGGGGCTGGAGGCTCCGTGACACCACACATCAGCCTTCTGTGACTCGGTCTTTGGCAGGAGTGCTGTGGGCTCCCTGGGAGTGGCCCCCCTTCTCGGGAAGACTCCACTGGGCTTTAACAAAAGCTGTGGCCCCTCTCAGCACTGCCTCCCTCCCCGAGGCGGATCGAGGCCCGTGCAGGAAACGTGGTCAGAGCAGGTTTCGAATGTCAAGACGACTCTATGGGCTCTGTTCTTCATGCTGGGGGAGGCCTCTGGCTGGAGTGGAATCATTTATAATGTGCTTATGTATTCGAAAGGCTCCCAAATGAAAAGACGCCGGGACAATGGCATCGACTTGGTACCCTCTCTCCTAAGTTGGAAATATTGAATATACCTGAAGACTTGGCTAACGATTTTCAGGGAGGAGGCGCTGGAAATCTTGAAGAGATTTTCCAATGCACCGAATACAATGTCAGTAGCTGCCTGAGCCTCCCCCGCCCTCCCTGGGGACGGCGGGGGAGGGGCCCTGGCCCGTTATTCTGCCTGCTGGGGCTAAAGGGGAGTCAGGCAGCTGCTGGCAGAATACGATCCTACAAGAAGTCTCTAGAACCAAGCTCTCTACCTCGTTTAGGGAAATGTACTTCGTAGCTCCAATTGTCTGACTATTTGGAGAAATGGGATTTGGCCACACAGATAGCTGTCTCATTTGTTTACCTTTGTAGCGGTGGGGAAACTCTTTCCCGGTGCCAACACACTGGCCAGCATCTTTGGGCTGTGGACGAGTTGATCCATCTCCTCTCTTATTCACTTACCTGTAATTATTCATCTGTGCACTATTACATTTTCATTCATCGTACATGAGCCTGAGCTGTTCATGTGGAAAATTCATTGTAAGTAGTCGCATCTTTACCTTTTTATCAGATTGTACCATCTTTTCAAACTAAGTCGTATTTTCTTCTTAAAAGACTCTGGTGAAATATGAAATTACTGCTATTTTCCTCTTAACAAAAATTACGGTCAATCCAGTGATTGACTTGAAGATCGGGAACTATTATTTTAGGTTCAGGTTGCTGTGTGAGACCTGTAATCAGAGAGTTCGCTGCGCCGAGCACGCAGAGGACTAGGGTGGTTCCAGAAGCTTCTTTCCTGGCCTAGAGAGAGTTTGAGGAGCTGAGGTGGGTGGTGGTACTCTGACCAGCTTTACCCTTCTCTTTTCTAAATTTTACTCTTAACAACAACAAAAGGAAGGTAGTTGCTCTTGTGTTCAACAGGGGAGAAATGCTAGGCTTCCTCTGCAGAAAACAGCTGGAGGAAACTTCCAGAAACGGACATCACATAGGACTAGGACACTTCTTTCCATGGCCTGTTGGGGAAGGAGGAACAATCACCTTGGTGAAATTGATTATATTCCTCAGAAAAACAAATATTTGGACTGGGGTCCAGGTCTTCCCCATTCGTTGATCAGCTCACTGCCTGACCTGATTCTCCCACCTACTGACACAGGTGGGTCAGCCTCTGAGTTCCCTGTAGGATTTAAGATCAGGAAGTGTCAAGATGGAAGTTTCCATAAATACCACTGATTTCTCCAGACTCTCGTTCCTTCCCTTCTCCTGTGCTGTCACGCTGAAGTGACAACTTTACAGAATGGCCACTTTGGCCCTTCCCATGGAGGGCCATGAAGAAGACGCTCCAGGGAGAAACTCACCCCTGGTGGCCGTGGTGAACCCAAGGCTAAATCCAGCCCCTCTAACCAACCCCCAACATATGTGCTAGATAAAAACAACGGTCAACCCCTTTCCCACCGCCCCCAACATTCCAACTAACCCCAGGCCTCACCTAGGAGTTCATACCGGGTCCTGAGTCAGGTTCTGCAAAGCAGGTTTTCTGAGGCAGGGAGGAACCTCTGAGGGCACACAGGTGCCCAAGTGCGGAATAGAAGTGCCATCCTCACCCCCACACCCACCACATGCACCCCAGAGGCCCTCTGCACAGTTGACCCCACGGACTTTAGCTGCTTGGATTCCTGTTCCAGGGGTGACCCCATGAGCTCCATTTGGGGCTGTCCCCATGTGCTCTGCCCTCCTTTTCTTCGGAACATCTACCATCCCTCCCGCCTCTGACATTACTCCCCATCCCAGAGTTGCCCATTGTCAGCCAAGAGCCTGCAAGAGGACCTTTCTCCTCCCCAGGATGCTTCTAAACTCCTTCAGAGGCTTCTCTGTTAGGCGGTTCCAAGGCGAGTGTCATCTCTCAATTGCTGGAGAATATTTTTAAAATTTTCGATAGCGATGTTTTACTCTTAAATACAAAACCAGCCCTTTTCAAAGGCCCCCTAAAGGGCCAAGAACATGCCCCGACAATAGGGGAGGAAACATTGTATCCCAGCAATTCTTAAGCAGAGAAACATCCAATTGATTCCGCCACAGAAGTGTGAAATCATTTACACAGTGCGCCGGCAGGGCAGCCGCACTGCGCAGAGGCTCCCTGGCTGAGCTCAGGCCCAGCTGACCCTTGGTAATTGTGGCCGCTGCTCTGGCTGAGCCAGCACTGTTGGGGTCAAGGCCAAGCTGATGCACAGACTTAGTTTATTAGTGCATACATGGCTGGTGGGGAAAGGCACCCAACGGCCTTGTGCCTGCGTATTATTAATACCTGTATGCCAGTGGCTTTGCAGGAGCATCTCCTTTGAGATGTGGCACTTGGTAGGTACTCAATAAATGTTAAATATCATCGCCAGCATGTTATTCATTACGATTTCTCTAAATGTGGCCTGGAAGCCCTTTATGTGGAGGGGGCCAAGAGCCAAAATGCTCAATTCCCTGCATCCTGCTCCCTGCCACGGAGGGTTGGTCCAGGTCGGTCAGCGTTGCAATGAACGCTTTTGAGAAATGTCTATCCTGGAGTTTTTTTCATGGAGATTCAAATCACCTTTGTGGAAAATGGCTCCCATGGCCAAGAAGGCAACACGTCATTAGAGGTGTCCAAGCAGAGGCTGGGGACACTCATTTATGACCTTGGAAAAGGAGTCCTAGCATGGGAAGGGGCATCTGAGCTTCCTCCCCAAAAGCCTTCGCATCCTGTATCAGCCCATTAACTAGAGGCCATTGGTCTTTTGTCAATTTATTCCTTCTACGATTTTGCATTGAGTGCTTACCAGGTACTGTACCAGATGCCAGGGAGACTCTCCAAAATTTAAAAAGTGAATGAAGAGTTCACACAACAGAATGTAACAGGGCAGAATGGAGGACAGATGTGGCTGCTGCAAGTAGAGTGGGGAGGGAAGGCCTCTCCTAGGAGGTGACATTGGGTCTGAGACAGTGAGCAGGAGACAGCTATGCAAAGAGCAGAGAGCAAGACTCCAGGCAGAGGGAACAGCAAGTACAAGTACCATGAGTCAGGAATGGTTCCTCGTGGTGGCCGAATCCTGTAACTAAGGGGAACGGGCAATGGGATACGGCTGGATCTGCAGGCAGGTCCTTGTGGGCCATGGCAAGGAGACGAGATTCATTCCAAGAGCAATGGGAAGCCACTGGAGTGTTTTAGGTAGGGGTGACATCACTGGATTGATGCAGGATAAACATTTTCCAGAATGGGACCTCCCTTTGTCTTTGTCTCTTTCAAAAGTTGAGAAAATGTTTTGAATGGGTAGATCAAGGGAGGAAGTGAAAACTCTGCTAATGAGTCCACGGAAGTAGATGTGGGGGACCAGAATCCTGTTTCACGATGAGGTGTGCTTTGAAATGCCTTGAAAATATTCCCAGCCGATTCCTGACTCTTTGGGGCTGCTTTTAGCTCACTTGAGCTGTAATGAAAGTGGACCTTATCAGTCTGAGTTTGAGCTGCCTTAATTAGACCCAGATTCTCTATCTTTAAATTGGTCTTACATCAAAGCTAGAGTTATAATTGCAGGTGATGTATTTGTGAGTTGCATTGTTATGTAGAATACGGCTACCAGCAGGTTGTGTTGGGATTATTGAAAAGCAATTTGCAGGGAGGTCTGTGGGGGAAAGGTAGTTCACCTCACTAAGCCAGAAAAACAAAAAACAAAAAACACACTAGATAGCTGGGGGTCTTGGAAAACATGTTTAACAAGAGGTCTTAAATAAAACCTTCAGTGTTTTACCAGCTCTATTTTGCATGCACATCTGGCTTAAGCCACTCCTGGCTCAGAGACACTTAGCTGTTAAGGTCCACATTGTTAGAGGTCATTACTGGTCTGCACTTGATATGGCGGAGAAATTGGCTTGCAGGGTCAAAATAGGTTATCGGGAAGGCTCAGGCAGCTGGAGGCAATTCTGGGGCCATTCACCAACCCCCTCTCTCAAGTTTTGGAAGTGGGAGATTGCAGGTTTACAAGGTGCTCATAGAAGGCACTTGTCTTAGGCTGATTCCATGACTTGGCTATTGTGAATTGGGCTGCAGTGAACTCCGGAATGCGGACATCTCTCTGACATGCAGATAATTTAGGCAGGTATCCCAAAGTGGGATGTGACAACATGGATGTGAAGGAGCTCAGGGAATTTCACCCCAAAATGTTACTCCTTGGTATAAAGAGCATTTTGAATTCAAGGTCCTTAGAGATCAACAGCTCCTGGAAGGGGCTCCCCTCTACCTGCATGACCAGACGGATCCATCAAAAGAACAATGAACTTCCCTTCCCTGTAATCTCAACGTGTTGCAGGAAAGATCAAGAACGCAACCAGACCTGGCCCAAATCATTTTAAATATAATACCAGTTCTCAGGGTTAATTTAATTTGCAAAGAGAATCATTTACAAGTTGATCTGTTTCCCCCAACCATTCATCCTCCCTAGCAACCATTTATTGCCCCTAAACAGAATCGCCTGTATTCCTCATCTTCTCCTCCCCTCTAAAAGGAGGGTACAAAAATATCTGAATCCCTAGGGACATTGGGTAATCACTCTGTGATTCTCCCTATGCACATGTGCATAAACTTCTTTCTTTTATTAATCTGCCTTGCTAAATTTCGGGGAAAGGGGAAGTTTCCCCTCACCCCTACAGATGGAACTGGAGGACATTATTATGCTAAGTGAAATAAGCAAGTCAGGGAAAGACAACTACGGGGTGCTCTCACTTCTATGTGGAATCTAAAAAATCGAACTCGAACAAGCAGAGAGTAGAAAGGTGGTTCCCAGAGGCTGGGGCTGGTGGGCGAATGGGGAGACGATGGTCCAAGGGTACAAAGACGCAGACAGGAGGAATAAGTTTTTATTTTACTTTGAGATATATTGCACAGTGTGTTGAGTATGATAAATAATAATATATCATACATTTCAAAATTGCTAAGAGAGCAAATTTCAAGTGTTCTCGCCACAAAAAATGATTGAGTATTTACAGTGGATGGATATGTTAATCAGTTTGATTGACTTATTCCACATTGTATGCATAAATCATCACACCACTTTATACCCCACAAATATACATGACTATAATTTGTCAATTTATAATTTAAAAAGTAAAAATTACCAAAAAAGACAACACTCATTTTTATTTCTTTGCAAGGGAGGTTGTTTTTGCGTGACTAGATGCAGGGTCTCATTGAAGGGTCTTTTCTCGTCAGGGCAAGATGGCCACTGAAGCCCTAAGGAGAATATAGACGTGTTCCTAGGTTTAGGGAGTTGGGGGGGATTTGTGAGTGGCTGAGTTGTAAAAGAAAATGTTTTAAAACTTAGAAAAGGCTGCTTGAATGAAACGGTTACTCAAATTCCAAAGCATAACTTCTAAACCTTCTGGATGGAAACACACCATTCAAGGAGAACCATGTTCCTTTGTTAACCAATGGCACACATTTCTTTGCACGTTACTGAGGATGTCCAAGAAGCGTGTAGGAACTAGTCAAAGAATGGATTTCTGGGGAGTTTGCCTAACTCTGTGATTTGCTGTTAAGTAAGATCAAGCAAACTGATTGTTCCTGCCACCCAACCTGATTTGACCCAGCCCCTGCTGAATTAGGAACCATGTGTCAGATCTCCTGGAAAATGCTCAGAGTCACGTAATAAGAAGCCTTAATGAAGACACAGTCACATAGTACAACCTTCCAACTTCTCCCACGTCATCATTTCTGGAGTATGAAATAGTTTTTCACAGCAAATTCTGACCACTGGGGTCATTGATAAAGTTGTGTTGTCTACCAGTGTGTCTACAGCCCACCCAAATGATCACTTCAGCGGACTGGGGGTGGGGGTTGGGGGAAGCCATCCATCAGAGATTTGGAAACATCCCACTGTGTAGCTGAATTTTTCACTTTTCAGCTGTTCGTTCTGGTGGTGAACAGTCTTGGCCTCTGGGGAAGTAGGTGACCTCTTGCCTCTTAAATTGAGATAATTTCCCCAGGCAGGAAGGCAGCTTCATCTCCATAGGGTTTAGGCTTGGGTAAAAGGAGGTCAAGTTAGTCCCCAAGGACAGGGAAGCCAGGCCTTCACTCCAGACCACATTCACTTTTCTAATCAAACTGGCTCATATGATTCCAATTATTTTTCCATCCTCTCCAAGGGCAGGGGGCCATGGGATAGGCTGATGACCTGTGAAATTTCAATTTTAAAAATTGAAACTGGTTTTGATTTATTAAGAAGTCAGCCCATTCCTCTGGTTCTGTGTGGATGGATATAGACAGGGCAAGAAGAGCTGCCAAAAACCTGGGTCACATTTGATGAACAGTGTACCCCACCCCCAGCCTCAGCAGCCCCTCATGTTACCGAAAATTCAGTACTTATCCCCACGGCTGAATGAAGAAGAACAAGAACAAGCAGTTTGAGGAGAAGGAAAGAGAAGTTTATTAATTTGCCAGCAAATGAGAAGGATGGCAGACTGTCATCTTAAAGTACCACCGTCCTCCTTTTAAGAGAAATACAGAACTTTTAAAGGGAGTTTTCATCTTCAGGCTATTGCTGTTTAACTATAGCATCTCCGGTGAAGACAATCTCATGACCTTGCCTGTGACCTCTGCCTGGACAATTCTGTTGAGCCATCTCCTATAATACAAAGAACAAACGACACTCCCCTGCCCCTCTGATCACTGGCCTTGGGCAGGAATGCAAGTTTTAGTTTCCAAAAACAATGGAAGGGGGGATTAAAAGGAGACAACTTGCAATACATTTTGCCCATTTTCAGGCCCTTACCTCTGTTACCCTCAGGCCAAGTTTCCACGCCAGGACACAGGGAGAAACCTCCTGTGACTTGATAGAGATGTGGCCTGGGGCCACAGAGCCATACACATACCCCTGACCATGTCAGCAGTGTGACCCGCATGGGATTGTGTGAGGCTGGGCCACTGCAGACGTCCTGAAGAAGATGTGGCTTGTCAGAGCGGCAGTGCTGGGGCAGGACCCACTGGGCTGTGACCTCCGCCCCTTGCTTCTTTCCTTCCCCCACTTCAGGTTGATATTGTTGAATGTGGTGTCTGTGGGGGCTGGGAGTCTGTTCTGGATTTCTGGGTCAGCGTGTGGGCCAGGGAGGAGGCACCTGAACACTGCTCTCCACTTGGGGGAACTTTCGCTTTCTTCTCCCAGATTCCTGTTGACTCACGTGTGACACAACCCGCACGTCCTTCGTCTTCTCAGCCTCCACCCTCCCTTAGGAGTCGCTCATTTGTTGGAATATGATAAACTCAGTGTGTGTGTGTGTGTGTGTGTGCGCGCGCATGCGCCAACACAGATGGATCTTAAAAACACGATCCTGAGCTTAAAAAAGAAAGACGTAAAGAAAAATAAAACAAACAGAACAAGATGAGCAAGACACGGCGAAAAGTACACGCACATAAAGCAGCAACACACAGGAAACAAAAAGATCACATTCAACACACGGGCAGAGCTGCCTAGGGGAGGAGAAGAATGGAAATGGGGTTTAAAATTAAAAAGAAGGATTAAAACAAATGAATGACCAAGGCAATATGTCAGTGATGATGATGGACCATGAGCTGAAGAGTAAGGTTAACTGAACCCCCGTACTAAGCGGAGAGAAAATGATAAAAAGTGACGCAATTTTGGTAATTTTCTAATGCTGGACCTGAGGTTGAAGACCCATGTGGCATTGTGGTGCCAAGATGCCCAGCTCAGCCTGGGTCCTTCCATGTTCTTGGGCCACACACCCAGACACAAAGAAGCTCACCAGGGGAAGCCAGGAGGCAGCTCCCCAGCCCGGCACCTTCCAGAGGTTGCTGACCACTTCAGAGGGGGCTGCTTACCCCTTCCCTGACTGTGGTCCCTTCACTCCCACCTTGTGCTGCGAATTGTTATGGGGCTGGGAGCAGGCTGAGCCTCAGTTCTACCATCTGTAAAATGGGAGCGCGGCTAGTGCCACCCTCATAAGGCTGTTGTGAGGAGGGAGTGTGTAAACGCATGAGCTGCTCTCAGACAGTGCATGGCTCTTAGTAAATGCCCATCATCATTATGATCATGATGGTATTTGCTAAGAATAATAACTAACAATAATAGTCATAATTATAATAATAAATCTTGCCATAAGGGCATTTTGTACTTCCTTATCTAACCTTGCTCATAATGTCCATGCCGGGGCTCAAAAACTGATACCCCAAAATATGGCACTTTGTACATGTTGGACTAAAAAGGGAGCCTCAGGTTCTCTCTGGCCACCCCCTCCCCATGCCATCTCCCCCAAAGCATGAGACTTCTCTGAAGTTCCCTTCCCTGCTTAAAGTCCAGACCTGCCAAAGAAGGTCTCTTCCCTGAGTTTTCATTAACTGAACCTATATTGCAGGAAGCAAGACTGAAGTCTGTCAACAGATCTGGGCAGACTTTTGTCACAAGCCATTGTCTGCTCTGTGGGCCCAACAGACCTTGTCCCAGGCCACTGTGTGTTAAGGCCAATGAATTCTCCCTGGTAATCCTTTATTGCGCCTTGGCAGAATTCCTCCTCTCCGCCTCCCGTAACCTGTTTTGCCAGGATCTATGTCCCCATCCTTTCCATAACCTCAAAATGGTACACGAGCTTCTGTACCGCACTAGCAGGTTGGCTCTTCATACTGAAGGCTCCCGTCTCATGTACCACTACGATCAAATAAATTTGTACTCCCTTTTCCCAATGAATCTGCCTTTTGTGAACAGATTTTTCAGTGAACCTGAACAGGGTGCAGGGAAAGTTCCCTTCACCCCAACAACTTCGTTCTGTAAGCCTGGCTGAGAGATCCATCTTTTGAGTTATTCTGAAGATCTTGGTGTCCAGCCCAACAAAACGTAATTAATGACGCCTTCTGAGATTCCGGGAAGACAGAATATTCTCTGTCTTCTCGTAAGTCTCCTGAGAATTCTGACAGGTTGGCCACGGCAAAGGGAGTCCTGGCAGCCACATCAGACACCAGCACGAGCGATCTTAGTCGAGAATCTCAGCAAGAAGGAAGAGGTGGGGGAGAAGAAGAGAAAGTGTGTGCATCGTCGAGGATGAGTAAAGAGCAGCTGGTGACCCAAACTGTATGTGGTGGCCGCCCGCTCATTCCTAGTGGCACTTACAACCTTCTTAGAGTCTTCATTGTCCAAACTACTTTAATACTGTTTATCTCATTTAAGCCTTATGATTTTCTCCTGAGGAGGTACAGACTCCCAGTTACAGATGGGAAAACTGAGGCCCATGATCTCCAAGGCCAGGAAGAATGTTAGTTGTAGACCTGGGCCTAGAACTTAGGCATACTGATTCTCAATCCAGGGCATTATTTAGTTACAATAGTAATAATAATAATGACAATCACTACTCACAAGTGTCTGTCTATATGAGCCAGGTACTGTTTTAAGGGTTTTATATTTTATTTAATCCTACAACAGGCCTATAATATGAATGAAGTTACGGTACTCATTTCACAAATGAAATAGCTAGGGTTCAGGGAGGCTAAGTAACCTCCCTAAGGTTGCACAGTCCAGAAGTGACAGAAGGACATGAGACTGGTCGTGCATCACTCCTCTTGCCACCTCCTGCAGCTTTGCTACTGCCATGAGGACCAGCCCCTACTGTTCTGAGTCCTCTCAAGACGAAGCTCTCATAGACCCCAGGGTGGGTTAGCACCCACTCCTTAACCCGAGATTAAGAAACAAAATCTTGTGCCTGAGGGCCATGGGGGAAGAGATGACTGTGGTTTCTGTAGCAAAGGGCTCTACAGTCTGCACTTGGGGGCCTGGCCAACCAGAGGGCTCATTCCAAATTTGGCTGGGGTCCTAGGGAACTTTTCTGCGGTGCCAGCGCCTTACTTAGTGCTCCATGCCCCTTTGGTTGACTCTTGGGGGTTCCCTGGAGTTCCTGCCTGCTGCCAAGGCCCCCCTGCCCTGTGGTCCATCCATTATAAGTGCCCACTTCAAACCACGAGCTGGCATAGAATGACAAGATCAGATCCAGAAGAGCCTCACTCCGAAGGTAACAGCAAATCGTTGTCAAGAGAAGTCAGGATTGAGTCAAGAGTGCCTTGACCCTGCACTTGATACTCATCCAACTTTCTTAAACTTGCTTTGTTTTCTCTTTCTTCCCCATCATCCTGTTATCCCCAGCCTGGGCATGCACAGAGATGACAGGGCTGCAGTCCTGCTGAACTAAGATGAAAACTAGACGCCCACATCTAAGAACACAGTTTCTCCAAGAGGGTCTGGGAGAGGGCAGGGGTGACCACAGACTGCGGAGGATTACTCTCCTCGCTGTGTGTTTGCCCCACCCTCAAGCCATGCTTCTTTTATGCATCTGGTCATTGCTGGAAAGTCTTTGTGGAGGAAAGCAGGGATGAGGGCTGGGACTGACCATGGATAAGACTTGGCATGGCCGGAAGACTGGGAAGAGTGCTGAAGGGGAGGGTGTATGATGCCTGTGGAAGCAAGAGTGGGGAAGGGCAAGGCGTGATGGGGTTAGAGTGAGCACCAAGTGTGGCTGGAGGGGGAACGGCTCATGGAAAGGGACAGGCAGAGAAGAGCCAGAAGGAGGCTTAGAATGCCAGGAAGTGCTTTAGACTTTTGATTTTCTTTGCATTTCCCAAAGCATGTGCAGAAGAACTCTGGTTTAGTGGCATGATAGAAGGGGTTCTGGAAGAAGAAAAGTCTGCTCAAGTAACTTTCGGAAACACTGGGTTAAGTTAAATTAAATGGGTTTCTTCACTGTAGGATTTGTCAGGACCTTCATTGTATTGTACAGTGCGAATCTTCACTGGGAGAGGGTAGCATATGCAGCATTCCCCAAATTTATTCTACCAATATACCTATTTTTTCAAGGTGAACTTTTTGAGATTCATTTAATGGGGAATTCTGGAAAATGCTTTTCCATATGAAATGGATTGTGGAGTGATTGGGGAAGGGAACCAAAGAGATGGCAGTTCCACTCTTGGTTCCCCATGAGTCCTACACAAACCCCTACCTTTCTCAACCTCAATACCATTGCCCCCTTAACCCTGACAGATTAAGGGCTGAGTTCTAAGCTTAGCTTTACCAACACTGTGTACACATCTGCTCTGTAAACAGCAGATGAGCAAGCCATGGCTTGTGAGTCTTCGCAGGATGCAGGACATCAAGTCTTATTTCAATTTTGAAATGATTACACCAGCAATGGTTCTAAAGTCCTTCGGAATCATGAATACATTTGAAAATGTACTGAAAGCTATGAACCCTGTGGGTGGGGGATGGGGGGAGAAGCTCACAGACTTATAATTTACATACAATATTAAAGGATTTTCCAAATCCCTGAAATGCATCCATGGACTACCTGCATGTACACACATTTGCCCATCAGTTCCTCTGTCGATTGTCACCATTTTCCTTTTGTGCTGGTTTTACTTGGAGGCTAAATGGGCACCTCAGTTGGCCCACTCACAAAATTGGTTCTGTGGCCCATACATGACCTCTTAGCCTGGGGCTTATCCAAACTAGCCAGCCTGAAGCCATTTCCTGGGATGGTAGTGGGAGGAAGCATGGGGACAATTCTGAACTCGGTTTTAATTTAACATCTTTGCTTTGTAAACAGAGAGTAGACAGATGGAGCAATCTGCCCAAGAGATGTCTGTGCTTCTCCTACCTTCTAAAGTTGGAGGGGGTGGGGGATGGATGGAAGAGAAGCTTTAATGTGGCATCTACCCTGGACATGTTTTCTAAATGCTTTCCCTTAAGATCGCTTTGAGCACAAAGCCAAACGCTGTATTTTTTTTCTAAATACATTGTTCCTCAGCAAAAGAAGATGGGCCTGGTAGCCACTTTCCCTGTTCCGTACCCCACTTCCCCATTTTTTGAGTCTGATAGTTTTTATCATCCATTTATTTTTAACCTTCTTGTGTCATTTTCTTTCATCTATCTTTCCGAAGTACCATAAAGCCAGTTTGGGATATTTTTAAAATTCAATCTGAGAGTCTTTATCCTTTAATATGATAGCTTTGATCCATTCACATTTATTATGATTGCTCAGCTGCTTAGATTTATTCAAACCACTCTCTTTTGTGTGTTTTCATTTGACAAATCTTTCTCTCCTCCCAAGCTGCTTTGTATTGAGCATAAGGGATGAGACAACATTCTGTTACCTTTTAACCTTTAAAAAGACTATACACGGGTGCTTCCCTGACCCCGCTTAGGAAATTCTATTTCTTTGTGTCCTGAGTCTCCCAATCTCTTTATTTCCCTGAGACTTAGAGATCAAGTACAGGAAGGCCAAAACTGGGTGCTGAGCCAATAAGAGAATGGGGTGTTGTTCTCCTAGCCTTTCTGCCCACATAGAAATAGGGGGAAAGGGTAAGGAATGAGATCAGAGAGAACAACAAGCAGAGAGGGTGGCAGCAAGTAGCTTAAAGATCCGCCAGATAAAGCTTCACAATTTCAACCATAGAATGTGATTTGCCCAGTTAGGGATCGTGCTTTGATGGCAGAGGGATTTCAGCCTTCTATGTCTTTAGGAATGGTAATAAGAGAGGCGGCCTCCTCTCTGCTCCTACCCTAACTATTAGAGCTTTTCTCTCCCATGACTGTGGCTAATGACCCAGCACTTGGAACCCAATCCCATGGCCTCCAGATGTCGACAATTCCTTTTGGTTTCCAGGAGACTGAGCCAGCCCGTAGCTTTGCCAGCGTCTTCAATGATTGGCCCAATAGAGCAGTGGCCACACACTTGCCCTAAATTTGGCTAGGCTCTGGGAACAAGTGACCAGAGCTATGCTGAGCAGATTGTGTGTGTACGTGTGGCCCAGCCGAAAGCTCTGAAAGCATGCCCTGAGAGACACAACCCATAGCAAGCAGCTGGACATCTTTCCATTCTTGCGCTTCCAGCCAGAGGTCAAGAGTTTTCACAGTTCTTTTAATGGAGGAGGAAGAATCCAGTTTCCTGGATCTCCCCCATAGTTTGGAAGAGCTATGCACATAGACAAATCCTTTAATGGACAGCATGTGGCCCAGAGGCCTACAGCAGGGCCAGGGGGCCAGGGCCAATAAGCTCTCTCATGTTGAAGAGAACCAGGCCAATCCAGTCAGCCTGGGACCCATGGCTGACTTCATGCTTTGTTCGGACAGAGACTGAGCTTTGCTTTAGAGTGACTATCTGAGGCAGTGGCCCGCTGCAAGCTGGTTTGGCCAAGACACATAACACATACAGGCCGGGCCAGAGGGAGCCTCAGTGGCCTGCACACACTGGCCGTGGTTGGGCTATGCAGAGGCCAGAACCTTGGATGCAGTGCAATTCAGATGACATCTGTTCAAGACAGGGATTTCTGCTAGCATGAGTGTTGGGAGCCCAGAAGTACCAAGACCCAGTCTCCCACTCCACCTATCTTTCAGAGTACAGCATGGTGTGGGGGAATTGAGGTTGCACACAGACATTAGAAAGCAACAGGAGAGCACAGGCCAAGAGAACAGCACTGGAGGAGTGTTCCATGGGCTCTGGAAGTCTGGGAAGGCAGTGGACAACAGTGAGGAGGCCAGGCTTGGGCTTCCTTGAAATCTGGACTTGAGTCTCTGTTTCCAGTTACAGATTATGTGACCTTTGGTAAGGCATTTTCTTCACTTGTAAACCTACCTTATAGGATTTTGTGAATATTAAATGAGATAATATCTGTGAAGTGCCTAGCCCTGGGCAGGACATATAATAAGTGCTCAATAAACAAATGAAAGCTATTATTATTCCTAGAGCAAGTGGTTAACTTGAAGACCTCTAAGGTTCCTAAGGGAGCAAAGAGAAAGAGAACATTTAAGGGCATGAATACAAGTTAATAAAAAGGGCTAAACCTAGAATTTTGGGGGCAGGGGATATGGGGTGTGTGAATCATTCATGCTTTCAATAAATATTAGGATTAAGTTACTATTGGCCAGGAAGCATGGAATTCAATGGTGAACTAAGCAGAAGTAACTGGCCATTTTGGAGGAAGAATTTCGGGAAGGTGTTGAAATATTCTGTCTAATCCAAAACAATACTTAAACCAAAGCTGAGGACTTTGGTCTGGAGAGGACACAGAGCAGGCCTAATGTTCACTATTAAACATTTTTTGAAAGTCTTGTCTTCAGAACTCCATTCCTAGAATACCACCATGCACAATGGTCTATAGACTTAACCGATGTCATGGGACTTTCTGGAACTCCTGAAAAGTCATACAACCCTGAACATTCATCACCATCTAAAGCAGAAGGCACTTAACCTGCAAGTGGGGGACAGTCCACTGACTCCCCGGTTCATCTCCTCCTCCCCTGTTGAGTAGCAGTAGTGCTGCCTTGTGATTTTACCTCGACCTCAAAGCCTAGGGGTAACCCCATGCTTCCAGCCAATGGTGGGCTCAGGAATGATCATGTGGCTCAGTGAAAGATAATGCAGTAGGAGAAGAGGCAGACTGGTGGCTTCTGAGAAAATCTGTCCTTCTTAATGGATGGCTTCCAGAGGGTGTCTCCTGTGTCATCTCCTGACAGATGTGGTAGAGGAGCACCTCACTCTGACGGCCGTCGCCAGGCTGTTACAGTCATGGGGGACGCCTGCCTTGGGATGACACTAACTCCATGGATGCCAGAGTGAGAGATGGGAAAAACATGGGTCCATGATGATCTAGGTGATCATCCAGAGCCAGCTTAGAATCCCAGCTACCTCTGGACTTTCTGCACTTGGGATATAATATATTCCTTAGTGTTTAAGCTGGCGTGAATGGAGTTTTCTATTATTTGCAGTCTAGTGCATCATAATGGACACAGCTAATAAAACAGAACCAGGAGTCTGTTTAAATGGTTACACCTCCATTTGGCTTCACCAGGACTTTGGTCCTCTTCAGAGGAAACACACTCAGCTAAAGCCAATCCCTGCTCACCTGACTGCCTGCAAGATGCTCCCAGGAACTCTCATTCTTGTGTGGATGGCGTCCTGCTGGAAACACAAATTGTGGTGATATCAACCTTTTAGATTAAGTCAGGTTTAGTCATAGCAACCACTTTTCTAGCAACCACTTGCTGTTCACCAGGAACTTGTCTGAGCAGTTTGCATACTTCATGCAATCTTCCCAACAACCCTGTAAGGTGTGTCCTACCATTACCCACATTTTATGGCTGCAGAAACCGAGACACAGAGACACTGAGCAACCTGTCCAAAGATGCATAGCTCGTAAGTGGCTGAAGCTGTATTCAAATTCAGTCGGTCTGGCTTCAGAGTCTGTGCCACGGGCTGTCTTGCTTCTCATTGTAGGTAAGTGTGTACGGGAAGAGGCAGAAATGCTCAACTGAAATAGAACTCACTTGAAATGATAAAATGAGGAAAACACACCTTTAGGATTTTATCAATTCCTGGAAGACATTACAGGTTTGGAGGACAGAGTATTAGTTATTAGTCAGTTAGCCACATTCGTCTTGCCATTACCTCACCTCACTACAATCTCATCTCGCCATCATTTCTCTACGACTGTCTCTCTCTTCAACCCTTCACCTATGTTACGGACAAGTGAAACAACAATCTACCGTATCAGACAAATTGTGCAGCCTCTGGCCACATGACTTGGGTGAGAATTCCATATTTTTACCCACCATTTAGGCAAAAAGAAAGTTCTGATATATACATATACATATATATATATATATATATATATATATATAAAGCCCATGTGAGCCTCCCACTTCTCTTCTGAAAGGCTCGGCTTGCCCCACCTTTTGAATTTTGCAAAACATTTGTGCTTCATCTCCAGTTTCCCAGGGTACATGGGCGGGCCCGTTAATGGAACGAAGGCTTGTGGGGATGAGACGCCTGGCCTGGCCACCGAGGTGGGCTGCAGGTGCTCGGGAAGGCCGGCCAATGGAAGAGACTTCTTGGAACAACCTAACAAGTCACTGCTGGAACAAACCTAGGGCCTCATCTCCCTCCAGCTTGGCCCCAGGTCACTGAAAGGAAATGTATTTAATTTTCAAATCCCTCCCGGAGCCAAAGAGAATTCCAGCAAAACAGCCATAAACATCGAAAGAGTCTTGTCTGATTTAGGAAAACATTCCATTGGATTTAAAATGAAATATCCTGTGACTAATCTCATGTAGGACTGGGAACGGGTCTAACTGCTCAGTTCGGTGGTCAGCATGGGGACTCTAGGGAGAGATTGCGTCCCTCCCCCACGCCACTTTGGGAAAGGCAATAAATCAGCCAGGACTGAGTTTTCAAACAAGGATTGTGAAGGGTTTGCTGTTTGATCCTCAAGACCCTTCTTTTCTCAATTTGTCATTGATTTCCCATCAAGAGAGTTTGTGCAACTGAATCCCCCATGCAATCCTGGCACTTTGTGAGCCAGTAAATAAAACCCAAATGTTAATTCTTATGAGCACAGCGTTCCCTGCCAAGAGATGAATAATGCACTGTGAAAGAAACAGCGTCGTGCACCCTTGGACCGGGGAACAAGAAATGGGGCAGAGCTGGGGAGCTGGGAGTCGGAGGGAGGTAAAACCAGAAAGAGCCACGCAAAGGCAAGAGGAAGAAGCGACTGAACTACCTTGTAAGGTGTTTGTCCCATATCCTCGACTTGAGTGTAAGTCCCTTAGGGCCAGGACCAGGACCAGGCAGTGACAATAACTAAGTATTACTAGGTCCCAGGTGACTGCACTGTTTGGAGTACTTTGCATACTTATTTGTTTTATCGTCACAGTGATCTATGAGGCGGGTTCTGCTGTTATCCCCATTTACAGATGAGGAAACTGAGGCACCCAGAAGTTAAGCAACTTGCCTAATGTGACAGAGAAGGGGCACATGCTGGATACCAGAGCCTGGAACTCATCCCTGCCGTGCTCTCCCGACCCAGAGCGGGGAAGGTGAGGTGGGGATGGGATGACCACCCATCCCAGTTTGGCCAGTCCTGAGGGAGCAAGACTTCCAGCACCATAGCTGGGAATGTCTCAGACAAACTGGGATGAGTTGGTCACAGTGTGGGTGGGTTGACACTGAGTACCCCCAAGGTGTTTATGGCAAAGGGCGTTCTCTGAAAAGCAGGCACTGATGCCTATAGCTCTGTCTCTACCAAGTGAACTGATGAATTGGGCTGGTGAAGGCAAGCCTGTTTCTTGCCCATAGGGCACCCCCCAAAATATCTTCTTTGTAAATGACATATGCTCCTGTTGTGTAACGAGACCAAAAGTTTCTCCTCAAACAATCTTGTAGGCAAAGAGGGAAGGAAATCATCTTAAATTTCCATTCCAGAAGGTCTGTGACTCAGTTATGATTCATTTATTATTTATTAACCAGCAGGTCCTTTTAAAGGCACAGAGGGACTCTTTCTGCTTACTGGATCTGGGGAAGGCAGAAGAAAGCATTCCTAAACGGGGACCCAGTCCTCATTGCCGGGCCCTCCTGTATAAGCCGAGACCTCTCACTTGTGTGTTATGCTACAACCGAGCCTCTTGAGGAGTAGAGTGGATCTTGGAGTCCATCCAATAACAATAGTTTCTACAACAAACAAAGCTGTGCTTTGTAAACAGTGTTTTCATATACGTTATCTGACAAGCTCCTGGAGACCCGATCGTACAAGGCAGATGCAATGAGTTCCATGTTCTGTGATTCTGGACCAAGGTTAGAAAAGCTTAGCAATTTATGAAAGATCACACAATTAGGAGTCACCTTTTGATTCCACATTCTACACTCTTTTCACGGCACCCTACTATGACGGCGTCAGGATCTTTGTATTTCCTAAACTGATCACAGTGCTTGGCACACAGTAGGTTATCTGTTACCCACCGGGAGGCAGAGGGGGCCCAGGGAAATATCTGAACTATGACATCAACCAGACCTAAGTTTGAATCCCAGCTCAGCCACCTACCAGAGTAACTCCAGGCAAGTTATGTAACCTCTCTGAGCCAAAGGATCCTTCCCAGGCAGAAGTACAGGTGAAAAATACCCTCCGTGCTGTTGTGAGAACGTGTTCTAATAGTTGGGGAGGGCCTGGCACATAGTAAGTGCTCCATAAAGCAACAGCTGTTGTTGTTTTCCAGTCCCAGGACCCTGGGCACTTTGTTCGCCCAGCCTGGTGATGGAAGGGTGGTGACCCAGGGCACCATGCTCTGATCTCTGGTGGCGAGTGGCTGGCCCAGATGCTTCCTGACCCTCTGTCGTGTTTAACTCACTTTGCCCACCAAAGTGAGAGAGAGTGCTCTTGACTCAGCCAACACATGTACAGTGCCGCTGGTGACCCCTTCTGTGTGTGCCTGGGGCCAAGCTACAGGTGATAATTAGCTCTCAGAAAGCAGGAGGACATTAACTCCAGCATCTTGGTTCCATTCCAATTGAGATAATTGAATAAAGTGCCCACAGGTGGATCCAGTTAATGAGGCGTCGGGAGCCAGGGCAGAGCTCAGCATGGAGGGCCCCGCCGCGACACACGCCTGAACGCTACCGAAAGCACAGAGCACTCGCCCTCCTCCTCCCCCTTCTCAATCCTCGGTTTGTTCCTGCCCTCAATTCCCCAGGCCTCTGGGCGTCCTCAGGAGCAATGTACTGGGAGCCAGGGCCTTGTCCTCCAGGCTCAGCTCTGCCATTACTTTAGCGCATCGTCTTGGGTGTGTGTCTCCACTCTCCCACGCTCAGCTTCCTCAACTGTGAAAAGAAGGAAGCAGGTCAGGGCACAGCTCCGAAACTGAAAGAAGAGCTTGCGGACAACGGGATTCATTCTCATTCTCTCCTCTGTCCCCCTCTGGCACTGCTAGTTTCTGCTTCTCTCTTCTTGGACCCTCCCTCCACCTGCAGAGAGGCTGTCTCCTTCTGCAGCCTTCAGCAACCTTGTCTTCACAGTGAGGACACGTGAGGCTGAGGACGACTTCCTCCCAGCTTCAATGTGTGGAATCCTCAGGGAGATTGGCCCATCTTAGGTTATAAGTTCACCTTGTGGACCAATCATTATGGCTGGCAGGGGACAGAAACTTGCATTGATCCAGAGATAGATCTATTGATATATCACCAGAAGAGGGGGATACACTGATCATAAGCTGCAAAGCCACCCCAATTCATATCTGCCATGGTGGCAAAAGTATCACACACATTGATTCTTCTTTCCTCTAAGAAGTAGTCTGTGACCCTGACGTGTGTATGCGGTGTATGTGTTTGTGTGTGTGTGTTTGTCATCTGGTATAGGAATATATAGTTTTCTCATAGAAGTAATGCTATGAGTGGTGGTTATTCTTCCAGATCTACGAAGAAGTTAATTGGATGACTGTGGGCAAGTTGCTAACTCTTTAAGTCTCAGTTTCTGCATCCATAGAATGGGAATAATAGTACTACCTCATGGGTCGCAGAGGTGATGAAAGCATCCGGGTAGACTCAAGCCTTAGCAGCTGCCTGGGGATCAGCAAGAGCTCAGTTAATAGTGGCATCGTTACTACAAAGTGAAATACTGCACATATGTACTTTAAAAAAATTGTGGGAAACCTCACTTATAATGAAACCAAAGACAGCAACAAGAGCCCTGATGAAAACACTCATTTTCTGTATCTCCAGCACTGGCGGGTGTGGAGAGGCAGGCTTAATAAAAGAGTGGAGAGAAGATTCTGAAGTGACTCTTGAGACACTTTCAAGGACCTTAAACAGTGATGTGCTCCTGATGGCTCATTTTGTCGATAGTTTCCTTTTTCCTTTCTCGTTAGTAACGTTACCTGTTTGCTTTCTAGTGGTGTTCAAGGCTTTCTGGACATAAGGGGAGGGCTCAAAAATAGGACAGAGAGGGAGAGAGAGAAGAGAGAGAGAAGAAAGAGCCATAAAGCTTACCTCTATGTGCCCAGGGAAGAACACACAAGACAGGACTGAAAGCCAGAGCTCGTAACTGTGGGGACCTGTAGACAAAGAACTGGCCGAGGTGCCATCAGTGAGTTCCACGGGGCGGAGGACAGAGCAGAGCCAGGCCTGGCCCACGCAGGGTGTGTGAAGAGGCTGGGTGGGGAGGACACACGTGTTTCTGAGGCTGGTCCCGTGTCTCAAGGGGGAAGCAGAGGCCAAGTGTCACCGAGCCTTTCTTTGCGCTCTGTGCTTGGGTGGGCTTTGACCCGACAAATGCCCTATTCTGTGGTCATACCCTGTCTGGGTAAGTCCTGCCTTCTTGTCCCCCATGGCACTTTGCACCATGATGAGTCCCCAGTGGGTGATCTGTAGCCACTGGAGGCAGTGAGCACTCACAGACCAAAGCAGCCTGGCTCCTAACATTGCTCTTTGTGGCCTGGTCCAGGTGCTCCTAACACTGCCGCGTCAGAACGTCCTAGTCAATTCAGTAGAAAGGAAAGGGAATTCCCTTTGAGTAGCTTCATTCATTCATTCATGCAATAAATAAATATTTCGTACTGTCTATAAGACCGTGATGAATGCTGGAAATGTATCAGTGAACAAGACAGGCAAAATCCCTGCCCCGCTGTGGACTACACTCTCTTGGAGGAGAGAGGAGAGAGACCACCAACCACACATCGTGTGCAGTAAGTGCTACCAGTAGCAACACAGGGGCAGGTATTGTACACGGGGTACCTGAGATGACCTAAGAAGTTTACATCTTGGTCCCTGTTTCAAAATAAAGATCCACATTCTTTTTAGAACTTCAGTTATTTTTATAGTCACAAAGAAAATGTGATTCTCACTAAGAAAAACCTAGAAAATATTGAAAGAATAAAGATACAAAAATCTCTCATAAACCGCTGTTAACACCACACTTGTTTTATGCCTACTTGGGGTTACATTGCATATAATTTTGTAACCTGCTTTTTCACTTCAAATTACATGGTGAACCTCTCCTCCAGTTGTAAAAATTTAATTCAAAACTTCACTTTAAATAACTATATATCATAAGCTGTAATATAGATATGCCATAAATTATTGAATCATCCCCCTACTGTCGAATATTTGGTTTGTTTCCATACAATCTTATGATTCATCCTTCAATGACTGTCCTTGTTCCTAAGTCTTTGTTTGAGATTCTGTTGGTTTTTTAGAATACGATCCTGACCATTCAGTCCACAAATATTCATTGAGCAATTGTTTCCTTTTGTTTTTCTAAGCCTGATCCTTTTGGTGCTGCAAGGAATGCCTGACTATGCAACCCTTAATTTTGTTCCTCTGATTAGATGGACCATTTACCGCCATCTTGTCTTGGCCTCAGTTGTACCTCTGAGCCCAGGGTGTGAGGGAACCTTGCCTTATCTGGTCTTCTCTCAGCATCATCTGTTTTGTCCCTTGTTTCTTCATCTCTTGCTGCCCAGTCTCTCTGGGACTGCGTCCCTTGCTCTCACGCCCAGACTCTCTGTGTCTTAACCATTCTTTTGGGTGCTGAAGACTATGGTTGGAGGGTCCCCAGAAATTGAACTAGGGTCTGTCTTGAGTGTGCTCAT
Organism: Propithecus coquereli; assembly: GCF_000956105.1. Lineage (NCBI taxonomy): Eukaryota > Metazoa > Chordata > Mammalia > Primates > Indriidae > Propithecus > Propithecus coquereli. Next base: position 2,938,867 of record NW_012154618.1, on the reverse strand, counting down.
TTATGGGTAGAGGGTGGGTGGTGGGAGAGAACAGAAGCAGATGTCAGCATGTGAAAAGGGAGAAAATGGAAGTCCAGGTGGGGACCAGCAGACACTGGCCTGGCTGCTTCTTGACCACTATTTGGATGGACCGAAGAAGGACTTGGGTTTTAGGGCATGTCATTGACCTGTTCCATCGACTGTTCCTAATCTTCGAACTTGAAAACCTCTGGAATATTCCAAGGATGCTGTAGTAGATTGATTGTTTCGATGGCCCTAATTAGTGGCCTCCTTTAATCTGTGCCCTTTGCCCTGTAACTCTGTAGTCCCTTCTCACTTGGACTCTGGCTCACCCATGAGACTTCCTTGGCCAAAGGGATGCTAGCAAATATGATGTAAGTAGAGGTTTGAAAAGTGCATGCCTATTTCTGCCAACTCTCTTGAACAATTGAGCTTGTTCTCCATCACGACTCTGACACTGACATAAGAACATGCCCTGGCTAGCCTATTGGAGAGCTCTCAGAACCATGAAGAGCTAGGACCATACTAGACCAGCCAGTCCACTGCCAATTGGCCAGCTGACTGTGGACACATGAGCCAACCAAGACAAGATGAGCCAAGGCTCTCTTAGATCAGAGACCTGACCCATAGACTTGTGAGAAAAAGTAAACTATACATTAAGTTTTGTTTGTTACTCAGCAATAACTAACAGATACAGTCATTGTATTGAAGAGCAGGAAAAAGGAGGACAATAGAAGAAGAAAAGACAGGCAGAGGGAACAGCAGTAGGGCAGAGCATTTAGGAAATCCCAACCCCTTGGTTCCCATTCAGTAACATGGAAGGAGTTCCACTCCTGCTCTTGGACTCCCAGGGTCGAGCTTGGCTACCCCTTCACTGTAGGGACACTCCCTTCTGAGTCTCCTGAATAGCAGTCCCAGGAACAAGAGTTGTAGACTCCTGGGAAGCAGATGTCCCCAGAGATCAGCTCATGCTAATTTTGAGGAAGGTCCCAGAACAGCACAACCGTCAAGACAGAGCACTTAGGAACATCAGGGCCTGCCTGGCAGCAGTCAGACTCCCATCCGTCCTCATCTATACTTTTGTCCTCCCCTTGTTCATGTGCTGACCCACCGTGCATGGGTTTCATTGGTCACCCCTCACCTGGAGCATCACACAACCATTTCTCCCTTTCTGAACTTACTGCAGCCTCCCAAGCCAGGCAGCACCAGACGCACCTCCGGCACAGACTCAGCCCCAGTCCCACCCCGTGTGCCTGGTGCTCACATCATGGGTGCACACGGGGCTGTGAGAGCCACCCTTGGGGAATCTGAGACACACGGATTCTGCTCACTGGATGAGTTTCTTTTTTCCCCCACTTGGCTTCCAAACTAGACGACTACAAGCCGCCCTCCACTCTTCCCTCAATATTACATGGTGGTTTCAATGTCATTATTATTGCATTATATGTAGCACATCTGTTATGGTCAGGAGCCAACTATTTAATTCTATTAGCTACATCTATACAGCAAAGTGATAATCTACACCAGGTTTGTGGAACAAGCACTTAATACTTGGCAGCGAGTGGCCAAAGGCTTGATACACAAGCAAGAGAACGTAGGAGGCCGGTGTAGCCGGGGGTCGAGGGCGGCCAGGACGCACTGCGGCATTCCTCCCAGGCCGGCATTCCAGTGTGGGAAAGGAGTCCGGCAACGCACTGTTCCAACATCTGCAAGATATTGATGGAAAACGGGGGAGGTTCGGAGGGGCGGGAGAGGGGAAACGTTTACCTAACCAAACGCTAACTCTTCCAAGGGGATTCATGTCAGCACCGACTAAATGATGTGAGAGCTTCAGGCACATGTGGTAGTATTTACCCCCCAAGAAACGGACACAGATTCGTGTCTTGTTCAGTAACTCCAGTACCTTAGACGTGACTTCTGCAGTTGCCCCGATTCCTACTTGGGTTTCCTGGCTTCGTCTCTGCACAAAGAGAATGGGTTTGCTCTCAGCTCTGGGGAGCAAAAATGGGCACTGTGTGCGAGGATCTCTGGCCAGGGCTCTGACCCACGGAAATGCAGGCTGGATCAGATCCACTCTCTCCCAAATACCCCTTCTCGCACAGGACCAATGAACAGCCACTCCACTGCCTTGCGCCCTAACGGGCCCCGTTTAGTCAGTTTCTCCTTCTGCACTTTGCTCACCCAGAGGGCTGGAGGGAGGAGGAAGGAATGATGGCAGGATCATGGCTATGTCTAGCTTCCTCCAACCCCATCCAGGAGGAAGAATCATTTTTAAATCTCAGATTGACAAAGGGAAATGGAGAGGGGCAGATTGAGAAGAAATCATGTCTCATATTTCACAGATTCCAAGTAAGAGTCATCGATTTTAAGATGCCCTGATATTTTATGTACCACTAAAGAAGAAAGTAACACTGGCTTTTCAACTATAATACGTCATCAGTTAAAAGACAATTCCAATTTTAGCGATGTTAGAGTGTGGCGGGGGGGAATGTCCATCTTGGGAAACCCGACCCCAGGGTTCCCCCAAGACTGGCGACTGGTGTGACGGTGGGCAAATTACTTAACCTCTCTGAGAGCCTCAGTTTCCTCAGCTGTGAATGGGAATAGTGAAAGCACCCACCTCATACAGTAGTTGCAAGGAATAAGTATTAGTTTATGTAAAGTGCTTAAAAGAAATCCTATATAAGTGTTTACTGACTGTGTAACCTTGATCATGTCACTCAATATCCCTGAGCCTCAGTTTTCTCAGCTACTGTGTTGCAGGTAGCAATACTGTTCTATCTAGTTTCCTTTCACATAGGCTAATGTTTGCGCCTGCACTGACTAGGAGGACGAGTGGGTAAGAGGACGAGTGGATAACCCAACACGTCCTGATACGGCATATTTGCCATAATGTGCCCTGATTGCTCAAGACCTTTGTGCCCTCTGCTCTCCCTCCATGAAATGTTTGCTCTTTTAGAACAAGGTAGTTCAAGTGGCCAGATAATGGTGACCTCTGCTTCATATTTTAGCGCACATTTCTCTCCTTCTTCATATAGCCATGATTAGCTCTCTGTGAGCACAAAATCCAATCATTCTGATCCCAACTAAAGCAGCATAGTGGTCGACGATGTCGGAATCATAATGTACAAACACATTTATACTTCTCTTCCTCTTTCCTCCCATCTGAGTGCCAATGCTTTCATTTCTACTCTCCTTTTGTCCAGAGAATGTGCCGAGCCTGGGCACCATGGGGTCGGGCCTCCATCCGTTCATCTTTAGTCTCCTTCCTAACTCCATGTAGACAGATGATAAGATATGGAAGGAAATGTTCTGTGCTAACCAGTCCCATTGGATTTGGAGGCCCTCATGTCACCTAGTGCTGCACAGTGTTGGGTGCACCGTGGGCATTGGACACGTGTGTGTGGAATAAATGTTGATGAATGAGTGGAAAGTCCTGCCAGCTTTGGAAGGCATTGCAGAGGAGCGTTGGAGCTAGAGAATGACCATGCAGTGGAGGCAGACAGTTTCAGTGGTCTCACCTGGACTTCTACAGTCTTTATGGAAGCCAGGTATTCCGCTCAGCCTCAGTTTCTCCATCGAGAAAATAATGGAAATGAAACCAGTAGGAGTTGGAAGGGACATAGGATGATATAATGCAAGTAGCCCTGATCTGCAGCCAAGAGACCCATGTTCGAGTTCTGTTTCTGCCCATCAGCTGTGGGACCCTAGGCTAAGCCCTTGGCCTGTCCAGGCCTCAGTTTCCCCATGTGGATTGGGCTAAATGATTCATAGGGCTCCTTTCGGTTTCTACCACTCACGCTTCTTGTTATGAGCTGACTTGTCCCCCCACCCCCAATTCATATCTGAAGTCTTAACCCCCAGGACCTCAGAATGTGACCTTATTTGGAGACAGGGTCTTTACAGAGGTGATCAAGTTAAAATGAGTTCATTAGGAGGGGCTCTAACTCAATGTGACTGGTGTGCTTATAAAAATGGGACATTTGGACACACAAACACGTGTATCACGTACAGGGAGAACACCACGTGAGCATGAAGATAGCCACCTACAAGCCAAGGACAGAGGTCTGGAACAGATCCTTCCCTCACAGCCCTCAGAGGAAACTGACCCTGCCAACACCTTGATTTCTGAATTTTAGCCTCCAGAAGTGAGACAGTATATTTCTATCATTTAAATCACCCACTTTGTGGTACTTTGTCATGGCAGCCCTAGCAAACTAATGTACCTCTCAATTTCTTAAGATTATGGAGGTGGTAATAAGTGGTCTAGGCTTTAGGTCAGAAGGAGAGGAAATTTGATAAATAAAAAGTGGAGGTGTAGAGGAAGAGGTATTCCGGGCCAGGGAGGATGGCATCAGTGAGATGCAAGATGGGCCCTGCCTTGTGTGCTTGAGGACTGGCGAGTACACCACACAGCTCTCATGCTGGGCTGGAGATGCTGGGAGGAGGTAGATTCAGGCCAGATCATGGGAGACTCTGTTCTTGATTAATAGGCCAACATTAAATGCTTTTATTTATTTATTTTTTTTTGACAGGAACTGTTATAACTTTCTAAGGAAGGATTCTCTGGTGGGTTTGGGGTTTGCAAATGGTCAAAATTTAATCAGGACCAAGTCTAGTTGAGCAATGGATATCACCATGTTGGAACAATAAATAATAAAGTAATGAATAGTTGTCTAGAGTGGTTGGCTTTTGTGAAGTAAATAGATCCCCTTTGGGCTACACAGTTGAGCATATTGCTCCCTGAAGAAGCTACTCTGTTGGTCATACTTCCAATATGTCTCATCGCTTAGCAGTGACACCTCAATCACCAGGACATGGCTCACTCAATCGTGGCGGGGATGGAGGTTTCCAAGTGGGTGTTTCTCCCAGATCCAGGCATTAGTCCGGTTTGTTCCTGAGTCAGTCGGCCCAAGTCAGGCAGAGGATTGCAGCATGTGACTGGCCAGATGGTGGCTTGGCCATGGGTGTGTTGCCCTAAATCTGCCATGGGGGACCTCACCATACCATGGTTGTCCCATCTGTGTGACACAGCTTCTGTCTGTCTTCCTGGGTTTCCATTACAGTTTTTCTACCACTCTGGATGTGGAGCACTGAATATCAGCCTAGTGCCTTGGGCTTTGATGACCCACCAACCTCAGCTTCCAGCCAGGTCCTCCCTCAGACAGCATGGACCTGGTGTCTAAAGAACTATGGCAACACATCTCACTCCCCAGATCTAATTCCTGTGTACACTGGATTCCATCCAGTCTGGGTCCACTCTGCCAGTTTGTATAATAGAACACTGGACAATGAGTCGTCCTTCCGAAAGGCAGTCACCAGCCTTCCAGCCAGGTCACTTTCCTGTCAGCTATTTCCTCGGATGGCTGAGGAGCCTGAATACCTCACATAAAGCTCCCTTCCCCAAGATAGAACCACAATCCTTCATCTCCATGGCGAACAGGGCATGCTGACTCACTCCTGATGCTCACATGCATATGGAGAGCCACATGCCTGGGTTTGAAGGTGCCTGGGGACCTGCAGATAAATGATGGCACTCAGAAGCCAGGGCTCGTGTTACCCCTGGGCTGCCCACAGCTGGCTTTCCTTGCTCTGAGTGCCTTGGCAGCAGCGTCCTTCCCAGCTGTACGTCTCTTGCTTCATGGGGAGCCGGTCCAGAGCTCTGGCGCTGAGGACATGAGATCCAAATCCAATTCCAAGCGAGTGAGTGACAAGCAGCTAATTTCCAAAGCTGTGTGGCGGATATTTTTTCTTCCTTCAACCCTCTGGGAGAGAAAATGATGCAAATGAGATACCCCAAGAGGGAGTAGCTTGTTGTAACTTATGATTAATCTTGAAAAACCACATGAGTTAAGCATTTCAGTCCTGGAGCTAACCTTCAACCAGGAACATGATACCGCTCGCTGACATGCTGGCTGGCTCCCTCACTCCCGGGATCCTAGGTGCATTTTCACACTGCAGCTCTCTTGCTGCTTCAGCCTGCGGAGGGTATCTTTGTTAGGACCAGCCAAGAAAAGAGCAGCCTTTGGGTCTGTCTTGGAGAAAAACTCTCCTAATTGGAGTGATAGCCCAACGAATTGTTACAGATTCTGCTGTTTCGAGTACTTGGTCTCACAACAGCACAATGTTGGGAACCACCTCATTCTCCAATCAAAATGCTTCTGGAAGCATGTTGGGTCATGGTAAACTGGGGGTAAAAATGGTGACAGCAAATGGCACCTGTGGACAAAGCACTGGCCATCCCACCTCTTTAAAAGTACGGCATTTATGTGGCCGAAAGAGGGTCCCCTGCCAGGTGACCACCTCTGACTGCAAGCAAATCATTTTACCCCTCGTTTTCATCTCAAAAATGGAACTAGCATTGTTTGCCTTAGTCCAAGATTTCCTGGAAAATAAAGTCATTGTGGCAATAACATCATGTACGACCCAGCTCCCTCTCTTGGGGTTCGTATGAAAATTAAATGAGCTAATGCATGCAAAGTGCTCTAGATTGTGCCTGGCACGCAGTTCAGTGCTGAATAAACATTGGTCATTATTTTGATTGGCTTTTAACAAAACTACGCTAAAGACGGTGAAAAGTAGAAAGTGTGGCACCAATAAAAGCATGAATTACTTCCCTATTATTGCAGCTCTTAAGATATTTCCCTGAGTAGTCAGTTGGGGGCAAGAAGTTGTTCATCTCAACTGCAACTGGCTGCCAAGCTCACACACCTAGGTCACCCCAACAGTGTAGAGGGCCTTTGGACAGGGTTGTTTTAAGTTGAGGATCTTTCAACATGGTCTTTTTGATATTGAGCCACCGTCATGTAAAAATACATTTTAAAATTAACAAATAATGAGGACAAGACTGTCTTGAGCCTTCCTTCCTTCCCAAGCCTAATCTTGTCCCAAAATTGACCCTCTTGGAGTCCAGAAGGGAATGTTGCTCTTGTGCACATTTCTTCATAATATCTTCAGTGGTTTTTTTTTTCCCCTTAAAAAGTTTGAGCATGTATTTTCTAGGTTGCATTAGAATATCCTGGGTCAAAGTGGTGATGTCAGATGTGTGTCTTCTCTCACAGACCACCCAGTCTTCTCAACAGTGCATCTTTTCTGGAGCTTACTGCAGGGTCACTGGCCTAAGAGGCTCTGTCAAAGACAGTGTTGGACCCAGTTTTATCCTAAGGGGAAGCAGGCAGCATCACTGGCCACATGCACGGGAAAGCCTGGGCTGGGGTACTGGGGTGTCCGGGGTCGGGAGGCATTTACATTAATTGGCCACCATTTATGGCTTCATTCCTAGCTCTGATTTTAATTAGCTGCTTCCGGATTGAATCTCGCAAATGTTCTGGCTCCGTCCTTGTTTAATCCTGCAGTCTGATGGGCCCTGACTTAAGCATGTCAATACTGTTTACAAACATGAAAGCCGCCCAGCAGTGTTTGAACTTTAGGCGCCACCATTGGTTATCGATAAGGAAAGGCAGGCTGCGGGGGACCGTCAATACCATCAGGTCAATACTCCACGCGCAGGCAAGACCCAGGCCTTTCTGCGTGGTCTGGGGGAGCAGGCTCTGTTGGCTGGGTCTCTGCCTCGCTTGTCTTTGCGCTCCATAATAACCATCTTCTTTCCCCTTCTGAGTCACTCAGGGATCCCCTTGGGTTGATCCCATTATTTCAGAAGCTTCCCGTCGGGAAAGAGGAGAAAACCACCATTTTGGAAGAATATCTTGTTTTCCTCCGGTGGACACATAGGGCCATGGTTCTCCTAGAGTGCTAGACTTTGAGTCAGTTTCTGCCGGGCTCCCACACTTAAAACCTATATGATTTGCGGCAAGTCAGAACTTCTCTTGGCCTCCCTTTTTAAGTTGAGAAAATATTAATCTCAATGATGAAATGTGATAACCCAATCAAAAGTGTTGTTGTAAACTGGAAGGATCAAGTGTGTTGTGCAATGAGAAATGCACAGTCTACGGAGCCAGACGTAGGTTCAAACCTCAGTTCTGCCACTTACTGGCTGGGTGTTGTCCAGCAGCTTGCACGATCTGTCTAACCCTCAGTTTACCCACATGTTAAATGGGCTTCATATTGGTACAAACCTGCAAGGCTGTTTGAGGGTTAAATGAGATTAAACACTAAAGGAGATATTCTAGTACCTGGACCTAAGTAGCATTTCATACATAGTAACCATTGTTCCAATATTAGGGTTATTTTAATTAAATTATTATCATTATTATTATTATTACAATTTGCAGGTCTGCCACGTCTTAGCTGAGTGACCTTGGCTAGATTACTTTCCTTCCTAAATCCTGGTCCCCTCAGCTGTCAAATACAGAATTAAATGGAAAGATTGTGTAATCCATGGGATGGCATATTTTAGGCGCTCAATACCTGTTAGTTCTCCTTCCCCAGTTTTTGTTGTCTTTCTTTCCTTCTGTGGAGAGGTGTGAACCTTTCTTTTTGCACTATTTTAGTAAATCTGAAGGTAGCATGTTTAGCCATTTAACATCAAGCCACGGTTGAAAGATGAAATCCAACAACTTCCACAAGGCCCCTCTGGGTTTTTTGTTTTTGTTTTGTTGACTCCTAAACATCTCCCCCTCTCACTGTCTGTAATATTCCATAATGCAGTCTGTGGATAGCAGCTTAGTCAATTGAGGACTTCATGTTCAAAAGTTCCCATGTGGGACTCCAACTTCCAAGGGGGTGAGACCTGCAGCTCATGATCTGTTGGCTGGGAAATGATGTGTTTCTGTGAATTCTGCCATCAGAACCCCCCCAAGCCACATAGAGACATCTAGCATCTGCTGATGTACGGAATGGCCCCAAGCTTTTTACTGAGTTTATTAACTTGCTGGGTGGTTTGGAATTAGCACCTCCAGAGAGTCAACTGCAATGACTCTCCTAAACAAACAATTAAAAATCTGCCTTCCAGGAGGGTGACCACTTCATCCAGGTTTGTGTGGGAGTTTTCTCTTTGAGTATTGAAAGCCCCTTGTCCTACAAAACCCTTCAGTCCTGGGCAGGCCAGGACAGTTGGTCACCCAACCTTTCAGTGTGGTCAAATTACTTCCCCTTTCAGGTGATGATGAAACAGAAGAAAATTGGGATTGACTGTGGGGTTTCTCTACCAAAAGGGAATGGGGACACCCCAAAGAGCCCGTGGGCTCTGTGTTCTGAGAACTGGGGCTTCAATGGCCACTGTCCCCTCAGGGAAGCTCCTTCCTAGAAGGGATTGGGTAGAAAGCACCAGGTGATACGGAGGGTGCGATGGGCAAACCATTCAACGTCCCATGAAATATCGTGTCCCCTTTTCTGCCACCCACACCTCTCCTCTGAGTCTCACATGAGACCCTGGGGGCAGAGCAGTGCCCAAAATAAACCTGAAGAGAATTTTGATATCTCTTTGGGTTTCAGAGTCATAAAAACTACAGAATCTTGGAGAAAGAACAGCAGATGCCACTTGACCAAATACGGAAAAGAGATTCAAGAATGATTGAAACATAAGCAAGGTTCTCACGTTAAAGGTACTGACAATAAGTGCCAGGTGTTTCTAATCAAGGAGTGAGAGAGAAAGGTGTGGTCAGGATGGTTCGTGATCTGGGCATGCCAGGCTCCAAGGAGGGGAAGGCTGCTCTGTAGAGTGCCTGGGCCAGGCCCATTCTTGAAGTTCCTAAGCTTCCAGCCATGTGTTTTCAAAGTCCCAGACTCTCCTAGGCTGGGGCTCTGAGAGGGAGGAGCACTGAGGCTAGGGCAGCTTAACCTTGAAGAGTCTGAATATTGCTGCCAGAACCTCGGGGGTTGGAACACATGATTCTGCCTCAAAGGTCCTTTGAGTTCCTCCCCTTCCCCCCGCCCCACCTTCCCTTCCCTGCTTGCCTCTTCCCTTCCCTCTTTCCATCATCCAAAGAATGTTGACCAGTTTATTTGGGGCTTTCCAGCTCCCAGAAGCCATGTGAATCAGAGATATGAAGCTAGAAAATTCAACTTCCTTCAATGTTCTTCCTAATCGTAAGTGAGAACTGCAGTAAGACAATGCCAGCCGTGTGTGGTTGCGTGCTGGGAGGTACTTTTGGAGTACCTCCCAAATTTATTGACCTGCAGCACTAAATTTCCAGAGTCTTCCATGAGCTGGAAGTCCCTTTATTTACCTTTAAGGCGGATTATTCCTCCATGGGACAAGGCACACTGCTCTGTGTTATCACACTTGTGTCTGGGGCCTGGTCCGTGAAATTCTGGACGAGTGTTCAGAAACTTTCCCATCAACAAGTCACTGCTGGGTCTGGTTGACTGTTACCGCCTCTTTCTCCAAACGGGAGGGAATGCGTGGCTTTTGAAAACACTGTTTTCACAAGGTAGCGCATTAGGCTGCAAATCTGGACTTTTTTCTTTCCCTCCCTTTCTACCTTTTCTTCCTTGCTAATTGGCAGAAAATTAATGAACGAGGCACTGATTGAGCAGATGCTCCTTGTGGAAAAAGGCAGGATTGGAGTTTTTCTTGCTTTCTTTTTTTTTTTGAACACATCAAGAAGGTAGTAACATGTGGCAGGCCAGAAATTAAGAGAAGGTAACAGTACAGATTGTAAAGAACACAAAGGAGTTGGGGTGTGTGTGTTTGTGTGCGTGAGTGTGTGTGTGTGTTTTCTCTTTTGTTTTAACTTCCTTGCATCTTTTTTTTTTTTTTAAACTCATATTCGGCTGCAGCTCATAATTAGCAGCTAGGCCTCTGGGACCTAATTAACCAATTTAATTAACAAAAAAAGCACACAAGTCACCCTGACATTTGTCAGCCATTAGGAGGGATGTCAGACTGGCAGTTTCAGCCAACACATTAATGGTGATTAGCTCATTTGTGACTCACTTCTACTCTACCATCCTCCTAGAGAGGCAGCCTCTAAGCCACACTGCCCAGAGCTGTGGGGTCAGCAGCGTGACCTTCAAAGGTCAATAGGAAGCTCCCTTCCAGCTCTCCCACTGGGTCGAGGGGCCCCACCCCAACAGCCTTGGCTAAGACATGCCTCTACTTCTCCCAAGCTTCCACTGAAGTCCCTTTGGATAAGCCCAATACTCTTGGCTATCTCTCCAGAGGATAAGAATTCAGCAAAGCCTTCTTTCTTAGGGAAGAAGCTTTTAAAATTTTATTATCATTATTATTTTTGGCCTGTTGGTTCCCATATTTACTTCCCGAACTCAGCAGGGTTGCTCTAGTCGGCTCCGGCAGGCAGTTTCTTCATTCAGGCGCTGCCTTTGTTCTTGGAGTTGATTAACTCTAGTATCTCGTATGATGCAGACAGGTATTTATATAGTGCCTTGACTATCTTTCCCTCTGATCTCCCTTAATTTAACTCCACTTCCCCAGAAGCCCTGATTTACTAATAAGCAAGGAAGCCTATGTAAATAGAAAAGCTCAGGTGCGTGGGCTGACAGATAAAGGGGAAGGTGGTGAGGTCCTAAGATATCAGAGACCTGGCGATATGTCTCCCGGTGTGTTCGTCCCCTCACCTTAGTCAGTCCCCAAGGAAGTTCCCAAGGGCTGGTTTTGCTGGCCTGAAGAAATCTAATCAGCAGGTATCATTTAGAGATTGTGCCCGGCTCAAGTAACAGTGACTTCATCACATGGGGATTTACGGTTCTCACCTGACGAGAGGTCCTGGGGAGGCCGTCAGGACTGCACAGCTGCTCCGTGAGGTGACGGCATCAATACCTGTGGCTCCCTCAACCCTTTTGTCCCACTGGCCTCGGCAGGTGTGGAGTTTGTCCTCACGGGTGCAAGATGGCAGCTCCCACGCTTCAGGTGCCAAGACTGCATTCCAGGAAGGAAGAAGAGGGCTTGGGAGAAGACAAAAGCCTTGTGCAATCTGCCTTTTTTGAACATCAGGGAAAACAATCACTTTCCAGGAAGCCCTACCCAGCAGGTGTCCATTTTTGATTGACCAGAACAACGTCATGCAGTGCCACCCCAACTAGGAGGGACACTAGGAAATAGGGTTATTTTTGGATGAATACCTTGCTACCCTGAACAAAACTGGGATTCTCTTGATGAGGAAGAGGAAGGATAGACACTGGTTAACGAGCAACGTCTACCATGGCCATTTATTCAGTCCCTACAAAGGGAACATATTTTCTTTGCAAGACCCCTGCAGGCTCCCCCCTCCTGTCTGACAGATGAGACAAGGTGCTCAGTGAGGGCAAGCAGTTTGCCTAAGGTCACACTGCTGGTTAATGACAGGAGTGCAGTTGTGCTGGGCCCAAAGCCTGGGTTTTGTCCTGCCAACGTCACAGTGCACTAGCCGTGGGCCCTTGAACACTCCATCTGTAGCCCCGTAGCGAGAAGCTTGCCCAGCCGAAAAACTGGAGATAGAAATCTCAGAAGACACTCTCGCCCTTCCCGCATGGCCCCAATGCTTGCCTGGTCCCCAGCCACATGCTAACAACACACATACGGGTTTCATTTCCTCCAGAGCTCGCCCCCGTCAGCCTCCAAAGAAACCTCTCTTGCCACCCTCCGCTCCTTCCTGCCAGCCCCTAAGCCCTGCTCACGCACAAAGTTGACCCATCCAAACTGGAGACAGCCTGCGCTGTGCAATCAGACTGGAGGAGAAAACAGACCCCATTTCAAAAGGTGACTCCCTACCGTTTTGAAATAAGGCATCATTAATTGCAGGCCTCTATTGATTCATTACCACCAAACAGCCCAGACTGCTCGCCTGTAGCATGACCTCTCTCCACAGATGGAGCCGGACGTTCTTTGCGGGTAATCTACAGGGCCCAACAGCAAATATCTAGAATTGGGACTATTCATGCTTGAACAATACAGCAGCTCCTTATTGTTACATCCATTGTTCTCGAACAAAGAGCAACGGGCAGGTTAAATCTATTTTAGCTGAGAAGGCTCTACAGAAATCCTTGCTACCGAGCATTTGATACTGATCACAGAGGCACATCAGGGAACAGCCGCTGAAAGGAGAAAGTCATTTTTATTTCTGAACTTTACAGGAGACAACCTCTCCTCTGCTCCGGCTCCCCAGGACTTAGGCCTCTAAGTGGGAGCGAGGATTTTGTTTTGTTTTGTTTTTAATGCCACTCGAAGAGAATAGGTTTCTTAGGGAGATTGGGAGGTGGATGGTCAGGGCGGGGGGAGGAAAGTGTTACACAATGTCACATTCAGGCAACATGTGTGAACTCTGGATTCATTCAATTTTAAAAACACGTTTCCGGGGGAATCAAGTGTGTGAGCTGTGAATTATAACGAAGGGTGTGGCAGCTCTAGGGGTGGGGGTGCCTGCAGGGTACCACTTGGAACAGCAGATCTAGTACAGGAAACAGGAACTTGATTTAGCCTTGGATTTGCCTCTGCTTGGCTGGGCAGTGGAGATGCCACTCCCTCAATTCACCCTCCCTCTCCGAAGGATGAGCCCCTCCAGGATGGTCCTTCTGAGGCTTCTGTGGGGTCCGACATGCCTGAAGCCTGGGAGGAGATGGACAGACGATTCAGCAGGGTGAGATATGGAAGGAACCGGAGATATTACTTAGTCCAGTCTTCCTATTAGCAGAGACAGGACCAGGGAAGGGATGTGGCTTGCCCTGCTAGTGAGTGCTGAGACGAGAAGCCAACCCACGACTCTTCATCCTCTGTGTCACTTTCAGTAAGAAACATGGTACTGAATTGGGCCAGGAGGACAGCAGCAACGTAGCTCAAGGGTTAGGGGGGAGGCCAAAATATTTAACAACCAGCCTAGCCCAGGCGCCAGGAGAGCAGGCAGCGCATGGAGCAGGCAGAGTGGACACCAACCCAAACAAGCACTTGTGTCCCCCAGTGGGTCCTGATGCTGCCACTCAGGCCTGTTCTAGACCCCAGTGGAGCCATCATGGCACAGGCCAGGCAGGGCACCTGCGAAGGAAGGAGCAGTGACAGTCACCCATTCACTGCCTGGGGTGCCAGGAAAGTAGGTGATTCCATTAGTCGCTTGAAATCATTTGTTCCACAAATATCTAGAGAGATGTGTGGATATAAACAAAGACCAACCAAACGAGGAAAGCAAAGGCTATTTATTCCGAGCTTGCTACAGCAAGGGAGTCAGCCACCGTCACTTTTTTTGGCAGGAACTCAAAGGCAGGCAGAAGGACGGGAAAGCTTTATAGTAGAAAAAGGAGCTCTGATGTGTCCTGCTTGGAGGCGGGTGGCTTGGGGGAACTGTGGGGGGGCTACTGGAAGGGGGGCACCCTATGTGATGGGTTGGGGGGCAATTTGTCTTTCTCTGGTTGTCCTAAGTTGAAAGTGGAGACAACAATTTGGGAAGCTGTCAGTTATTAATCAAGCTCTGGCTATTTGGAGTCGATTGTCACAGGAGTTATTGTTCAGCGTCCCGGATTATCACTAGAGACAGCAAACTGGCTTCCTGCAAATCGGACTCACAGCAGACTGGCTTCCCGGGTTGTTTGTTGTCGATAAGAGGTTGCTGCAGGTTGTGGGTCAAAGTTCTGTTTTTACTACCGTCTGGCCGCTTCCTGTTGGTGTGTTCAGTCTCTCGGGTTGTCTCTAGGGGGGTTCGAGCATCTCTCCCCCAAGATTCTTCTCCTTGGGAAAAATCAAAATGATGTACGTAGACTCGCTTTGATGTGCCTTCTTTCTAACCACAACCCACTCCCCGAGGATTTCAGTTTGAGTGTTCCCAAACGAAAAGTTCTTCTGAAACTTAAAGTTAGCCGCCGAGAAAGAAAAGAGATGTCTCTGGGGATCTCACCGCTACCTTCTTCTGCCCCAGCTTCCCACCCAGTCAAGCAGGGTCACGGTCAGGGCTGGGGAGATGTCGCTTCACCTTTGGCTTTGCGCTGCCCTTCTCCCGGTCTTGGCTCTGATGCTGGTAACGTGTGCGTGTTTCATGCTATGCAATTAGATCACGCGTGTAGGTTCCTGTGTCCATGTTCACGGTCATGATGCAAGGCAGGTCCAGCACCACAAGGACCCCTCCTGTTGCCCTTTTGTAACTACATCCCCTTCCCTCCTGCCCCCACTTCACCCCCATCCCAAACCTCTGGCAACCACTGTGTTCTCCATTTGTATAATTCTGTCATTTCAAGAATGCTACGTAAATGGAATATACAATATGGAACCTTAGGGGATGGGCTTCTCTTTTACTGAGCACGATTCTCTGGAGATTCATCCAGATTGTTTTGTGCCTCAGTTGTTCCTTTCTATTTCTGAGTACCAGTCCGTGGTGTGGATCTACCATAGTTTGTTTAACTGTTCACCCATCGAAGCGCATCTGGGTTGTTTGCAGGTTTGGGGTATCATGAACAAAGCTGCTATGAACGTTCGCGTGTAGATTTCTGTGTGTACATAAGTTTTCATTTCTGTGGAGTAAATGCCCAAGAGTGCAATTTGCTGGGTCGCATGGTGATTGCATGTTTAGTTTTGTAAGAAACTGCCAAACTGTTTTCCAGGGTGGACGTTCCCACCAGCAGTGAATGAATGATCCCATTTTCTACATCCTTTTCAGCATTTAGTGTTGTCCCTATTTTTTATTTTAGCCATGCTGGTAGGTGTTAGTAATATCTCATTGTGTTTCGATTTGCGTTTTTTAAATAGTTAATCGTGCTGAACATCTTTTCACGTGTGTGTTTGCCATCTGTATATCCTCTTTGGTGAAATGTCTCTTCATGTCTTTTCCCATTTTCTGCTTAGATTGTATTTTTTTTTTGATTGCTAGGATTTGAGAGTTTTTTGAAATAATATATTCTAGACACTAGTCCTTTGTCAGATATATGTTTGGGGCGTATTTTCTCTTAAACATATTTTTAAGAGCGTTGATAGCCTTGCTCGTAACCTTTGCTACAAATCTTATTTTTTTTCATTAAGATCTTAAATTCCTCACCACATAGTTGCCAGCCATAAGTATTTTGGGGAAAGTAACTTTTTAGTTGGAGAAAGACCATCATCTGCATACACATAAATCTGATCCGTATCTGAGCTGAATCTGAGCTGAATAAAGTAGGTAACGTGCCTCATCCTTCTCGAGCTGCAACCCCAGCACCAGCTGTTTCGATGGAATCTGTGAAAATGATGTTTTTTTTCCCTTTCCAAAATCTGCTGCTTATATAGCGTGCTGAAGTGCAATTCAGTTCATTTGAACAGGCTAGATACACCCTTGACATGGCCGAGAAAGTCTACATATTCCAGATCTCCCAAATATCACTGGGATACAAACTAGGTCATGATTACTTTTAAGGGCAACATTAGGACACACAAGACCTCATCCTGACTGTTGGAAATGAGACCCCTTAAAGGAAATACCACGTAACTATGGACAGCCCCTGACGGCACCTTACGGGTTCAGTATTCCTCCCCGTATATATATTTATGAGATGTAGCCCACGTGCCGATGTGGCTCTGCTTGTGCCCAGAGCCTCAGAGAGAGCCAGATTCTGTGCTCTTCTACCCCTTGTCTTGAATGCAATTTCTTTATGGACCTTGCTCCCCTAACCACAGAAACTCAAAACCCTTCTGCGAAGGCTGCCAGAGGTCAGACACTGTACTCTCTCCCCACCTTCCTCTTCCCGATAAAACAGCAGCCCATTACACCTAGAAACCCAGCTTTTAAAGGACCAAGTCAAGTCCAGTTGCCCCCAGGAATGTGCGATTGAAGGAAACCAGTAGGCAGAGAAGGTCATTGAGTATTTTTGGAAAGGTGTTGGAGGCTCAGGTGGGCAGAGTTGAACAATGAAGAGGCAAATCGCCTTTAGTCCAAGAGAGGCACAAAAACAGAAAGATTAAAAAGAAAAGAAGAAAGCTCCCATGGCAAAGATGGAACTTGTAAGAAAAAAAGAGAATTAGGCAAGGCTTAAAGTAGGAAAAGACACACAAGCATTCATGGACGGTTCTTAAAGATCACTTCTGCCTCCTCCACAATTTGAGATGGCAAGTTTAGCCACCTTCTCCCAACGGCTAAGGCTGCTGGCCACGCAGTTTAGTCCATGCAAATTATGTCAACTTGAAAGGCTTCTCCTGCAGGAGGCTTGAAAACTTCTTTGCAATTTTTAATGAATGTATTTCCTAAAAAGACTTCAAATACCAAAGTCGTTGGCCTCTCTAAGGCCTTTGAGAACAAGGAGAACAAGTGTGACCCCGAATGAGACTGCACAGCCAGGAAAGCTGATCTCCCTCATGGAAGGGACTCTGTTTTCTACCTCTTTGCCTCCTGATTACTCTTCAGTGCGACATAAATGAGGTGCTCAATAAATGTTCTTTGAGTGAACAAATTAACTTGCTTTTTGAGGTTGTAGAGCGAGCCATTGTCTACGACACCTGTCTTCAACTGTGTCCCCCGAAACAACAGATATAAGTATTTGAGGCAAATAATATTCTGTGATCAAATGAGGTTTGGTTTTTGAGAGCCACAGTGCATATTAGCATAAGAAAGGCTCTGAGAAGTCCTACAATAAAAAGCCCATTTAACTTTTCCTAACTCTGTGCTTCTGCAAACGTTTTGACCATGGAACATTTTATTTCACAGAACAAAAATTTCAGCATCTTGCAGCACAGGATGACCAATCAGGAGGCTGCCGTGGTACCTGGGTAGGAGAAGCTGGGCTTTGATGAAGATGCAGTGCAGAGAGGATAAGCTGCCAACCGGTATGTTCCCAGACTCAGTCAAAGCCTTGGAAAATAGTCCCAAACTGTTCTGAAGGCCTCTCAGCAGAGAGCCTGGTGTCACTGAAAGCAAGGGTGACCCACTGCGAATAGCGGGAGGGGATGATGTCATGGCAGAGGGACAGGGGACAGAGAAGCTGGTCTCCTTCAGGGTGGTGGCTCTTTGCCCTCATTACTTCCCCCTTCTTTGTTTTATTCCTCTCTGCAGTTTCTGACACACATTAGGTGCTTACTAAATGTCCTTTGAATGAATGAACAAATGAACTTGTTTGTTCAATGTTGGAGACGTTAATGTTTCGCTTCCTCGGTGGGGACTTGAATAAGAGTGGCAGCAAACAGACCTGCCACTTTTCAAAGAAACACTGGCACAGCAAGGCAGCTGACACAAGATGCCCCTGCTTGCTTGCATTTTCCTCCAAGGTCTCATTAAGTTCCAGTCTAAGATCGTCCTTTCATTTATTAAAAGCTGAGAGCGAGTTAGGGGGTCTGGGACTTTGGGGGTGTGCACACTGTGGAACAAATGGCCTGTGGCTCGGGGGGCACAGACAAAGGTCCGAGTCGGACCCTAGGCTCTCCACCCCCTCCCACCCCAGCTCCTACTGTCCCTAAGCATTTGTCCTTAGTGGTTAATGCCGAGTGTGTTTCAGGGGAAATTTAATCCATATGGTTTTGATTCATTTACACTTAACTCATCAAAACACTTATTTTTTTTCTGGGTGAGTTTGTTGCCATTTGGGAAGCGTTTTCAGATGTGATAAAAGTTTTTAAAGTGATCAGGAAAGAGGCTAGGACTTGGTCATGGCAACAAGGCAAGTTCAGCATGGAGGGAGGCTGAGGGCCAGGCCTGGCCTTCCTTGCTGTGGTTCAGAGATGGCCAGTTTGGGTACATTTTCCTTCCTTAACCTTGGAAATGGACTGGGTTAGAGAAAGATGGAAAACTCCAGAGAGAAGACCCATGCTGGAAGCAGTGAGGGCTGGGGGGGGGGGGTGCAGCCTTGGGCTCACACCTGCGGGCTGGCGGGCAGGGGGAACAGCGGCTCTGCTGTAGCCTCTCGTGTGAAAATGCTCACTAACGCCAGCTGTGCAGCCCCGGTCACCTTGGTTGTGAGAAACGGCTCTAATCCCAGAGCCGACAGAGGGTTACAGGGGACCAACAACTCTGACCCCCTCGACGTACATGGGAGGAAACAAAGACCAGAGAAGCAAGTATCTTGCCGCAGTTCACATGGCCGGTTAGGGACAGAGGAGAGCCTCAAACCAAGTCTCCATTCTGCCACTACTGCAGACATGGCCTGCCCTGAAGTGTAACCGGCCAGCTAACACTCTTCTTTCTCTTCGTTGTCCTTAACATTTTTGAAGATTTACTATGTGTCAGGCTGTGTGACAAGCACTTCCTGTGCATTATTAGGAGGTGCAACCTTGGGCAAGTTACTTAACCTCTC
>NW_012154618.1:2914455-2919749 GCF_000956105.1 Propithecus coquereli | reverse complement strand
AGTGTGTTTCAGGGGAAATTTAATCCATATGGTTTTGATTCATTTACACTTAACTCATCAAAACACTTATTTTTTTTCTGGGTGAGTTTGTTGCCGTTTGGGAAGCGTTTTCAGATGTGATAAAAGTTTTTAAAGTGATCAGGAAAGAGGCTGGGACTTGGTCATGGCAACAAGGCAAGTTCAGCAGAGAGGGAGGCTGAGGGCCAGGCCTGGCCTTCCTTGCTGTGGTTCAGAGATGGCCAGTTTTGGTACATTTTCCTTCCTTAACCTTGGAAATGGACTGGGTTAGAGAAAGATGGAAAACTTCGGAGAGAAGACCCATGCTGGAAGCAGTGAGGGATGGGGGGTGCAGCCTTGGGCTCACACCTGTGGGCTGTCGGGCAGGGGGAACAGTGGCTCTGGCGCAGCCCCACCTGTGAAAATGCTCACTAACGCCAGCCGTGTAGCCCCGGTCACCTTGGTTGTGAGAAACGGCTCTAATCCCAGAGCCGATAGAGGGTTACAGGGGACCAACAATTCTGACCCCCTCGACCTACATGGGAGGAAACAAAGACCAGAGAAGCAAGTAACTTGCCGCAGTTCACATGGCTGGTTAGGGACAGAGGAGAGCCTCAAACCAAGTCTCCATTCTGCCACTACTGCAGACATGGCCCTGCCCTGAAGTGTAACCGGCCAGCTAACACTCTTCTTTCTCTTCGTTGTCCTTAACATTTTTGAAGATTTACTATGTGTCAGGCTGTGTGACAAGCACTTCCTGTGCATTATTAGGAGGTGCAACCTTGGGCAAGTTACTTAACCTCTCACAGCCTCAAGAGATGGTCAACAGGGCAGTGAGGGGTGCAGGATCAGAGCTCTGCCTCTTACTACTTGGCAGATCTTGAACAAGGTACTTAATCTCTCTGCCCTCCTAGTTCCTGTCTCATAGGTGTGTATCGAGGCTGCCTATTCTTCGTATCTACAATAATTCTCCCCAACAACCCAACAATGTAGCTACGCTTGTTACCATCTTATTGCAGATGAGGAAACTGAAGCCCATGACAGTTACAACAGTTGTCCAAGGTAGAATTCAAATTTAAATACTTCTGACTTAGGGGAAGCAGGTCTCTGGGATTTATTGCAAAATATTGCAGAGTAAGTTTGTTTAGCTTTGTTTATTTTTCCATGATACTGCCTAGGCATTACACAATTTCTCTTACATCTTTAATATCTATAGCATAAAATAATCATGACTGATATTAAGTGTCAAATAAACTTCAAATAAAAAATTTCATTATAGTCTCAGCACCCAATGTACCGATGTATCTGAGAAATGTTTCTACATGACACAGGATGCTTTCAGGTCTAAGACACAGAGACTGCACTCAAACTTGCGTACACACCAAATGGAATATACTAACTCATGTAACTGAAAAAGCCCATGGCTGAATCCAGCGCTGCAAAGATGTCATCAGGGATCTTTGTCTCACTGTCTCTTCTCCCTTCCTTCCTCCAGGCTGGCTTTAGTCTCAGGTAGCTCTCCCCATGTGGTGGCAACACAGCCACCAGCAGTTCCAGGCTGGTGGGCAACTAGCTTACAGTCTCTGCAGAAAGACAGTGTGTTCTCCACAAATTCCAGCAAAACCTCAGGGTCAATTCTCTTTGGGTCTGGCTGAGGACACACACCCTCCTCCGAAACAATCACTCCCAGGGCATGAAGCCCACGGATCGGTCTTCCCTGGTCGCACACCCATTCCCAGAGCTGGTGAATGAAGCCAGCCTCACTCAACCCAGCAGACCGAGAGGAAGGAAGGAGTGGTCCCCAAAGGAGAACTCAGGATGCTCTTCTGAGAAGAGGGCGGAATGGATGCTATGCCGGCAGAAGCATCCAATGTCAACTATAAGTTGCGAAACAAGTGTTGAGAAAAAATAAATTAGGTGTTTAAGTCACACTCAACCCTTCATTGGACCCAAACCCTCAAAGCTCAAACATTCCAGTAACAATGATTTTTCTTTATCTGAGAACCACTGCAGTGGATGCTCAGCCAGGGCGTCCTAAAAACCAAGGCGGCCGGAAAGCACGGCAGCACCTTGCATGTGGGGCTAAGCCCCGACGCCGGCCTCTGGGCTGTTGTCACCTTCCTTTCCTCTGCGCATGTAACTCTTGTCTTATTAAGTAAAGGAAGCTCTTTGGAGACATTAATGTTTCCCTTCCCCCATGAGGACCTAAAAATGGCCTTCCCTCAGGGTTTTGGACAGGGTTAGCTTCACCCCCGAATGACCTGGGACAGAGATCTTCCTCAAGGTCAGAGGAGCTGGGGCTGGTGCCGGAAGAGGGCCCGAGCTCTCAGGAACCCCCTGTCCCACAGATAAGTGATCCACCCACCCACATTGGCTCTCCTAGGGGTAGTTGAGAGCGGGCTGGACAGAAGTTAACAGCATCATTTGAGCTGGTAGAATAGCCATTTAATACTTTCCTAGCAGCCTCTGTCCACATGTGGAGCTGATTGATGGCCCATTTGAACTGCATTGGCCTAACTTAATAAGCATTTAAATACCTCTTGTTGGCCTGGGGACAAGCTAAGCAGTAACATTCTAGTGGATTCCATCAAACCACTTACAACAGTTTTGTGCTATGAAAAGACTTCAGGCTTTGGAGTCAGATTGACCTGGGTTTAAGCCCAGTTCCATCATCTACTGCTCTGTGACCATTGGCCTCCCTTTCCTAACCTGTAAAATAGGGAGGCTAACACGAGGGCCCGTGTCTCAGGGCTGCCCTGGGGATTACATGAGATGACACATAGCAGGACCAGTAACCGCCACCGGAGAAGTCACTCGGCAAAGGTGGTGGCCTCCCTTCCTCCCTTGGCTGACTCTCTGCCGACCTGACTGGCCGGATGGTTGCACAAATCCTTTTCCTGCTATATAGAGATGGGCACTGACCACTGCTCAAATGATCAGGGCTGGCAGCTGACCACATTGACACTGGGTTGGCTTCACTCTGAAAGCTCTGCACAACTCTTTCAGGTAGTAGGAAGAGGAAGGAGTTCCTAGATGAAAAGTGACCATGAATTAGCCAAACACACACCTGAACAGGCACCCTGGCGCTTTAGTTATGATTCGACATGCAGAGATCCGCCTTTGTATTTAGCTTTGATAATCATGGCACCTAGATCTAGTAATAGTAACAGACACCAGGTCCCAAGCTAAATACTCACCACTCTTTCCATACAGCATTTAATCTCACAGCAGCCCTGGCATGAGGTCGTATTATCATTTCTTTTTACAGATGAGGAAACGGAGACTCTGAGAGGTCAAGCCAAGGCTGCCACAATGAGTTGCATGTGTGGTCCATGTGAATATCACCCCCTGGTGTCGTGGGGTGCGTGACAGTAGCCAAAAGAGCAGGCAGCACTCACTGGCAGGTCCAGTAGGCATCCATTCCTTAACCCTTACAGCTACAATGAGAATGTGCCGCGTGGCTGGATACTTTCTGGACAGCCCTTGTATAAGTCAGATACCAGGAAGAGTTTTCATAGCAAAAAAAGTCCATTATTTTACACCAGATGATGGGTGCAGACGTCCGGGGTTGGGGTGGGGGTGGGACCCTGGATGCTGGCGTTGTGCCCAGCCACACAGAATAGACAAAGTCCCCCCAGAGCACGAGAACCAAGGCTTGCAGGACTTTCTAAACTGCCACCAAGTTTCTTAGTCCCCACACAACATCTGGCCAAATAGGCATTAACTTTTCAGATAAACTAAGACAATCCAGCCCCAACATCCAAAATGGCCACTGGCCAACAGGCACTTGGGTTCAAGGCTGATTTTGTTGAAACAGCTTAACTTGCGCCACGGAGACCTGGCCCTTCTGCTCTGGCTCTCTTCTCTCCCGCCTCTGGCTGAAGACAAGAGCATCCTGGGTCAGGACTCTTAATCCTCCAGAACAGAGGGAGGATGTGCTCCTGACGGGGCCAAGGTACCCGGTGCCCGGAGGGGGGCGGCCCCGGGCCCATCTGGAACGTTCGGAAATGCTGCCACCTTGTGGCGCCTTCGGGCCAGAGCAAGGGGCTCTATGGCCGGCTCCTCCGCCAAACCAGAACCTGGAAGGTTCACCTTTCCCTTTCTCCTCATCTTTTCCCAACTTGATATCACTGCTCCTACTCCAGAGCAGTGACAAATTCACATCTGGTTATCATTGGGGAATTTGGGATTTTTCTTTTCGAAAACAGCACAACCAGAATGTCCTTTTGAATCCTTAGGAATTTTTTTTTGAATTCTTTCTAAGGAGAGAGCACCACATTGAGAATTGTGACAAGAGTCCCCATTGTGTCCAGGCGTCCTCTTGGGCCCAGCCCAGAGTGCAGGCCAAGGAGGCTGAACATGTCCGCACCACCTCTGTCCACCAGAGATGCTGGTCCCTAATGCGGCCTCGTGGCTCTGTCTGGGGACTCTGGGGCACACGTGGATTCTGAAAGCTCCACTCACGAGCTGGACGACATTCCCACTGAAACATTCTGCGCTGAAAGGGGCAGCTGATCAGGGCCCCTCCCAGATGGCCTCTGGCTCTCGATAGCATGGACACTTGCCAATGCCAAGGCGACTGCACTGAGACAACAGAAGGCTTGCATGCCTCCCATCAGCCCGTGGCGTTTTAAATAAACAAAGCCTTGACTGGGTGCTTTGAGGCTGATTCCTAAAAGATGTTGCTCCAGATAGGGCCGTACAGACTGTGCGCATTTGCATTGCAACGCGCTGAGCCGCCTGCGCCGCTGGTCTACGTCTACCCTGAGTGCGCTATCTGCTTCAGGGCCAGCCTTGGGTAAAACTGTCAAACTGAAAATAATCATCCTTGGCACCTCCCAGCTCTCCTGGAAGTTATCAGATCTGCAGAGAGCAAGTCCCTGAGGGAAGGTGGGGGGGACACAGGACAGGTAAGTTTTGACAGAAAAGGGAATTGGGTACAAAGTCTAGGGTGCTGCTTAAAAAAGAGAGTGGGCCCTATAGGAGTGTGCTGAACACTGCGTTGAGCTGGTAGAATTAAAGAGCAGTAAGAGGCCCTCCCTGCAGGGCAACGAGACACAACAGAGTAGCCATTATGCATTTGGACCTTGGGCTAGATTACCTGAGTTAGAGTCCCTGCTCCACCCTTGGTAGCTTTGTGACCCCAGGGAAGTTACTTAACCTCTCTGTGCCTCCATGTCCTCAACTAAAAAAGAGGGAAAATAATAGTTATGACCATAAAGTATAGTTTGAAGGATTACATGATATTTATAAAGCATTTAAATAGTTGTGGGTGCATAATAATTTTTTAATAAAAA
>NW_012154618.1:2909633-2912830 GCF_000956105.1 Propithecus coquereli | reverse complement strand
GGATTTGTAGCATGCAAAAATTTTCTCCCATTCTGTAGGTTGTCTGTTTGCTCTTGTGACCGTTTCTTTGGCTGTGCAGAAGCTTTTTAATTTGGTCAGGTCCCATTTATTTATTTTAGTTGTTGCTGTGATTGCCTTTGGGGTCTTCTTCATAAATTCTTTGCCTAGGCCCATAATTGGCTTTTCATAATAGGTTTTCAACAAAGGAAAGAGACAGAGAATGAAGAAGGAAGTTGGAAGCACAAAGCAGCCTGTTGGCTCAACTTCTGCCCTGGGTTCCAAGGCAGGATGCTCTTCCAGTCTGGGGGTTCACTCCCAGCAGGGTTGCAGAGGATGCCGGATGTGGTATTGGTGACCTCTTCTGGACCACGACCCGATGCCTGCTGGGACCTTATTGCTCCGAAAGGAAAAGCCAAAGGACACAGCCAGCTCCTGACATGCCTCCTAAACAAGAAACTCCGCGCAGCCCAGAACGTCCTGGGGACACGTGCTTCCCTGTCATAACTCTCGCAGTTCAAAGCCACAGCTCATACTTCCTCTTTCTCTGTCTCCCAGGTAAGAGCATCCCAAGTAGAACTTTCGAGAGTGCAGTCTATGCGGATGAGGAAAGGCTCTGTAGAGAAGGTGGCCTGGAGGGGCTGGGGCCTAAAGGCCCAATGGGCTGCAATGCTATTTGCCAAATATTCTCAGCTCTGTGCCGTCCAGGTGCACGGTGGACTGCGCTTCCTTTCCTAGCCCTGTGTAGCTGGCTGGAGCTTTGTGGTTAGTTCTGACCAAGGAGTGTGACCAGAAGGACCTCTGTCACTTTCAGGCCCTCCAGAGCTCCCTCTTTCCCTTCAGCACAGTGATCACATTATTTGAACTGATGACTGCTCCGTCAGCCTAGGCCCCTCCGTGACTGCTGCAAACAGAACTCCTGCCAACCCACAGGACTTGGAGAATAAGTGAGAAATAAAGCTTGTTATGTTAAGTCACTGCGATATCAGGGCTGTTTGTTACTGCAGCACAGCACAGCTAAGCCCATCCTGACCAATGCAAGGGCATGATTTGGATGAATGACTGTGAGAAGGTGTGAGTTTGAACTAGTCACTTCCCTTCTCTGGGCTTCATTCTTCTCTTAACATGACAACGTTATCCTGGAGGGCTGGCCTTGCTAAAGTTCAACTCAGGAAGGAGGATAAGAAGCAGAATCTGTTACTCTCATGTAGGACTCCGGAGTTTGTAGAATAGGTCGCATAGACCTCCTTGTTTGCGTCCCACACTAATCTAGGGAAGTGGGCAGAGCAGGTGTGTTTTATATTTGAAGCTGGAGGATGACTCGTCTGCATTCCTGGTTTCCCACCCCGTCCCCGCCCCACCCTTCCCTGCTTTCACGCCTGGCGCGACTTTTACGTTTTCAGGCCACAGTTTCCACCTCTGAATGTTCATCTGATGGTGGGTGGAGTTGTTTTTATTTTGCCTTTTATGAACCAAAAATTTATTTACATATTTTAAAACAAATTCTGGGCTCTGCCACAGTCTCAGTTTAGATTCACTCCAGAGACCCCAGTCTACAATGACAGCCCTGTACAGAGAAAAGTGATACTTGCCAACTTGCCACAATGGCCCTGAGATGGGATAAAACCCTAAGGTATCTTCAGAAAATGAAAGAAAGATACAATTGTATATGAGAGATCTTCAGCGACAGAAAGAAACTTAGAGATCACGTAGTTCAACACTTTCGGGTTATAAATGAGAAAAATGAAACCCAGAAAAATGAAGTGACATGCCCCAAATGATATAGAAATAATGTGGTTGAAAGAATTGGAAGAATCAAGATAAAATCCTCAGTCTCCCAAATTTCTTAGTGATCTTTTGAAAAACGTTAGTTTGCAGAGCTTCACAGGGACTCTGATTCATTGTGTGGGATGGAGCCTGGGACCCTGCATTTTTAAAAGCCTCCCAGGTGGTTCCAATAAACAGAGAGCATTGAGTTGTATGAGGCCTGCAAGTGGGGGTTGTGAAATTAATTTATAACAGTCCTTGCAGCGGAGCTAAGCTGAAGTTGGCTGCTGGGGCCTAGTAAGAAAGCTACAGGCTACTTGCTGAGAGTTCTTGGGAGACAGGGCCTCTGGGGAACGCGGGGAGGGAAGAGGCTCAAGGTGCCCACCGACTCTGCAGTTCCAGGGCAGAGGCACACATTTGTATGTTATGGTTACGCTGACTTTACCATTCCCCACAGGCTGGTGAGGTCGAGAGTATTTTGGATTATAAAAAATGAATGCACATGCATTTTACTGATGGAGGCTCACGGAGAGTTTAGTGGCCTAGCCAAAGTGTTAGGGCTAGCAGAAGGCAGAGTTAGAGCCAGGCTATGTGTACTTTCTAAGCTGCTGTGACAAATGACCACTGGCTTAGTGGCTGAAAACAACACAGATTGAGTATCTTACGGGAGTTGGGCATGGGTCTCACTGGGCTAAAGTCAAGACGTCTGCAAGAGCTGGGTCCTTCCGGAGGCTCGAGGGGAGAATCTGTTTCCTTGCTGTTTCCAGCTTCCAGAGGCCACCTGCATTTTCTGGCTCAGGGCTCCCTTCTTCCGTCTTGAGAGCCAGCACTGTGGCTTCTCTCTGACCCCTCTTCTGTGGTCACATCTCTTCTCTAACTACAGGCAGGAAAGGTTTCCCCACTTTTAGGGAACTGTGTGATTAGATTGTGCCCACCTGGATAATCCAGGATAATCTCTCCATCTCAGGGTCCTTAACCTTAAGCACATCTAGAAAGTTTCCTTTGGCACAGAAGGGAACATATTCACAGGTTGCAGGGGATTAGTCAGTGACTTCTTTGGGGACTCCTAATTTAGAGCTCTGGGCCATACACCAGGCTATGCATCTGCCCTTCTCCCCTCCCAGACTCCTCTCAAACACAGGGAGTGACTTCACCTCGGGCTACATCTGCTTCCAAATGCTCAGCTCAGTTCTCACCCAAACCCACCATTTGATTCAGCAATTACATGCAGGACTAATTGTTGCTTGAGGCTACTTGTGAAGTGGGGATAGTTTGTAACAAAAAAACCCCAGCGCAAGGCTTCAAGGTATGAAATGAATTGTTCTGGGAGCAGACAAAACACACACACACACACACACACACACATACGCTCAATCATGGATACACACATACACATACACACCACTGAGCCCATCACATACACACACACACAC
>NW_012154618.1:2908940-2909583 GCF_000956105.1 Propithecus coquereli | reverse complement strand
GAGGCTTCTGGACCTCAGCAGTGTTTCTCCACCCTGGCTGCTTGTGAGAACCATCTCGAGGGCTTCTAAAAAAACAGTGATGTGGGCCTTCCCCCTCCCCACTCTGCAGCTGACAGTATTTAGTCAACAAATAACACATGAGCATCCAGGCGGGGCAAAGCCTCTGCCGGGCACTGGGCTCAGTTTTGGGTAGAGACAGAAGACACCATCGCATCCTCCCAAACTTTAGTTCATGCAGGAGAACGGCAAGATGCAGGCATGCTGAATTCCAAGGGGGAAGTGGGGAGCGTCAGATACAGCACTCAGAGGGGAAAGATTAGAGGCAGGAGACGCTCTTCTCCCTTGTGGGTGGAGGTAGGGCTGAAATTGCTGCAGGGAGCCCCTGAGTTAGCTAGAAAAGATAAGGGCAGGAGCGAACATTTGTCCCGATGCTTCCTGGTCCACCCATATGAAACGATGACATTGAGCCTTCATAATTGGCTTTTTTTATTTCAGCATATTATGGGGGTACAGATGTTTAGGTTACGTATGTTGCCCTTGCCCCCCCTTGCGTGACAGTAGCCAAAAGAGCAGGCAGCACTCACTGGCAGGTCCAGTAGGCATCCATTCCTTAAACCTTACAGCTACAATGAGAATGTGCCGC
>NW_012154618.1:2861206-2905085 GCF_000956105.1 Propithecus coquereli | reverse complement strand
CACACGCTCAATCATGGATACACACATACACATACACACCACTGAGCCCATCACATACACACACACACACACACACACACACACACACACACACACATACCATTGAGCCCAATACCACACCTCCCACCCAGAACCGGCAGAGGCCTCCCATTGGTAAGGGGACTGTGAAGTTATATCTTCTTAATTTCTTTTCTAACCCAGCAATAAAATGGAAGCAAAAAGAGGAAGCAGAGAGAGCTGCACCCACAGCCTGGAACAGCGTTGATTTTGCCCTTGGAAAGCCCTGTGACCTTGAGCAAGCTTCCCTCTCTCTGGACATCAGCTCCCACGTCTTTCAAAGGAGAAGGTGCAAGGTTAGCTGTAGACGCCTCCCATGGTAAGAGCTACCGACTAGTTTTCTCATTATTAAAATGCCTGCCTGCTCCCAGGGCTCCTGGGAGGTCTGAATGAGACCTTAGCTCCAGCCAGGCGCTAACAAGAGGCTGTGATGACGGCGCTGTTCCACTTGCTGTGTGCTTTGTATTCTTCACCTTATCCAATTCTTAACCCTACGAGGTGGGCACTATGCTTATTCACACTTTCCAGATGAGGACAGGGAAGCCCAGAGGTGAAATAGCTTTCGGAGGGTTGCACAGCTTTTCAGAGGCGGAGCAAACCTGCATGAGCTGAGCTGGGACAGTGCGTGTCTGGAACCCACAGTGTTCCTCTCTGAGATGCTGACAGCATCCCCCGCAGCGCCTAACTCTTTGAAGCATAGTAGGTGTTGAAGAAAATAATCATTGATGAGTCGTTATCCACAGTGAGAGGAAGCAAGACCATTAGTGATGATTCTTTTGAAGAGTTTAAAGAAAATCTGGATAAAAGAAGAGGCGTTTAACCAAATTGTTTAAAGAAACACAGGCCTTTGAAAAGACAGGGATTTTTAAATTAGAAATGTTTGTTGCTGCTTTTCTAATGCATTCAGTGATAATTCCCAATTAAAGAATGTGACCCCGAGCGCTCACCTGGTTCACCTTGGCTATCGGGTAAAGCTGGGGCCCAAATCCAACAATCTTTCCTGAAGGAATTCTTCTACCCCTCCATGTATGTGACTTGTAATCACTCTACCTTTACCATAAATGTTTTCGTTTCTAACTTTCCATGTTCTTTTTTTATTATCAGCCACCACAAAGGGTTTTGGCGAGTTTAAATTACGTATGATACGATGAGTGGGGAGTCCCGGCTTGAGTCTGTCCTGCCTTCACCCAGGGGGGCGGCATGTGGGGACCAGTGGGAGGACTGAGGGGCCCCAGTCTACTTACCTGAGGGACACATCCTGGGGAAGGCAGAGGGACCGACACCGGAAAAGGTGGGGAAGGGTGCTCCAAGTGCGGGCTGTCACTCACGTCAGCCTCCGGTCCACCCACCAAAGCTGGCCCTTCGTCCTTGGAAGGGCGCTGTGACAAAAGAGAGTAGAAAGACAAAGGGCAGAACAGCTGGTTTCTGGCAAGATGCCAGACTGGCAGAGGCTGCTGGTCCCTCCCTGACCTCAGCCCTGCAGATGCTGCCGAGGCAAGAGGAGGGTGGACGGAACGGGAAAACTGCGAGGACCCCTAAGGAGCCAGAAGGAGACTGGGTCTCCAAGTGGAGGAACAGGAGCCCCGGAAGTGGAAGAGGGTCAAGTCGCAGGGTCTGGGAGAGCTTCTTAGCTTTGTTCTTCTCTCTTTCCCACATTGCCCAGGGCAGGTCACTGCTCTCTTCATCTTCTCTGGGTGTGGCAGGTCAGCAGCAGGTGGCCCCCGCCTAGCCAGGATGGTGCGCCAGCTTCCGCGACGGCATCTCCACCTAACAGCACGAGCTTGCCCGGCAGTTGCCCCTGCCCTGCCTGGCTTCCTTCATCCTCCCTCTCCTGAGAGCCCTTCTCCAATAAGTCACTCATCTCAGGCTCTGCTTCTAGAAGACCTGACATAGAGAGTGTGGTGAATGGAAATGCATAAATTAAGTGACGGAAATTAGCCTAATATAAATAGGTTAAATTCACTCATCAGAAACTCCAGAGATTCCCAGATTGGATCAAAAATTAAAACCAAGCACACGAATAGAAACTAAGGTCCAGAAATATGCACAACCTAATTAGTAAGCTTGAATTAGTAGGTGTTTCTAGAACTTTGCATTTTACATCAAATATATATCATTTTTGAGCAGACGTGGAACATACAAAAAAATTGGCATAGATTTGCCATTAAAGAAGCCTCAATAAATTCTAAAGAATTACTATCGGACAAGGCTTTCTTTTTATCATGTTGGGGAAAATTAGAAACAATATCGAATTATTAGCTTTGAAAAATTACAACTGTTAGGTAACTAAAAAGTGTGCTATTTAATTACTCTTGGGTTAAAGAGGAAATCATAAAGGAAGTTCTAAAATATTTAATGCTAAAAGAAAATGAAAATATTATATATCAAAATTTGTGCAATGGATAAAAGAAAACACATTCTGGCTTCAAATACATTGGTCGAAAAACCCCAAAATACTGAAAACAGTCTAGCTTTGAGATCTACACTGTTTAAAATAGCAAAAAAAAAAAAAAGGAAATCTCAGAAAGAAATAATGAAAATAAGGAGAGAAATTAATAAGAGAGAGAGAGAAAAAAAAAACCCCAAAAAACAAAACCAGGACTAATAAGACCAAAACTAGCATTTTGAAATGATTAAAAAGAGGAGACAAACTTGGGCAAAATTGATTTTTTAATTAAAATTTGGGCCTATGTACTCTTCACCCAGTTTTCCTTAATGCTAACACTTTACAAAACCACACTGCAATGTGTCAACTAGGATATTGACATAGATATAATATACCGGTTTTATTTAGAATTCCCAGTTTTCCTTGGACACATTTATGTGTGCATAGGTACATGTGTGTGTTCAGTTCTATACAATTAAATCACATGTTTAGGTACCCTAGTCAAGATACTTAACAGTTCTTTCACCATAAAGATCTTCCAGAAAAACTGTTTTTTTTTTCTAAAGGGAGAAAAGATATAAATAAATAGATATATAATGAAAGTGGAGAAAATATCTAGATACAGTAAAAGACTAGAGAATATACGAATAACCACATTTCAAAAGATTGGACAACTTAGGCAAAATGAACAAGTTGTCAGAAAAATATAAAAAGCCAGCATCGGAATAGGAAAAATAGAAGTATTGAATAGAAATAATCAATAAAGCAACAGGCACAAGGATCACATAGCTCTTCACACTAAGCCCCAGTATCAGACAATTTTAGAAGTAAGTTCTATTAAATTGTCAAGTAAGAAATAATCCCTACTTTATACATGTTGTTTCAGAAACCAGAAGGAGGAAAAGCTGTCTAATATATTTTATGAGAGGAACAGGCCTTGATTGAAAAGCTAGATAAGAACAGAAAAATATAATATCCTAGAAAAACATTAGCCAACCAAATCCAATAATGTAGCTAAAATAAATAATGACGAAGTAGAGTATATTTCACAGTGTAAAAATGGCTTAACCTCAGAAAAGCCATTAGTGTAATTCACTATATTAATGTACTAAAGAAGAAAAATTATATGGTTATCTCAATAGAGCCAGAATATGTTTTTAATAAAATTCAACACCTGATTATGATTTTTAACTCAGACAAAAAGTACTTAAAAAAAATCTTTCCTTAATTTGATAAATTCTAGACCAAAAACTTGAGCAAAAGTTAAACTTAATAAAAAAAATTCAGATATATTCCATTAAGGTTGTCAACAAGACAAAGACACGTGCTATCATTTTACTAAGCAGCATAGTACAGCGTATCCTGTTTAACATCACAATATGAGAAAAATAAACAAAATACAGAAATTGAGAAAATAAGAAGAAAACTGTTCTTATCTGCAGGTGATAACGAATATTTCCACAGTGACTCCAACAGAATCAATAGAAAAACTCTGAAGAATTATAAGAATTCAGCAAGACTGTCGGATGCAAGAGTAATTTATACACCTCAATGATAAAAACTCATTTCTGACTTCCACTATGTCTGTGTTGAAGTAACTGGTACTGAATTTGACTACCCTATGATAAACAACTAGAAAACAGGGTAAAATATTTGAAACAGCTGTTTTCAGGCATTGAACAACAGGCAGCATAGGACTGTGATCTCTGAAAAAAGGAAGACAAATGAGGTATGTCCCACAATCCCTGGCCTTCTGCCTAGAGGAACATTCTGGAATAGGGCACAGGGAGAGGATCCAAACAGCACTTGACTGCCTCCCTGAGTTGAGAAATAGATCAAAGTTTGATGAGACTGAGGAGACTGGAACTTGTGGGGGCAGAAAACCAGGGAGAAAGGAGGTACACAAAGAAAGAATTCTGTGAGTTTCTGCTGACTACTAAAATGTACACATGTAAAGCCAGCTATAGAGGCTTACACCTGTAATCCCAGCACTCTGGGAGGCTGACTCAGGAGAATTGCTTGAACTCAGGAGTTTGACACAAGCCTGAGCAAGACTGAGACCCCGTCTCTACTAAAAATAGAAAAATTAGTTGGGCATGGTGGCGAGCGCCTGTAGTCCCAGCTACTCAGGAGGCTGAGGCAGGAGGATCCTTTGAGCCCAGAAGTCTGAGGTTGCAGTGAGCTAGGATGACACCACTGCACTCTACTCAGGGGGACAGACTGAGACTCTGTTTCAAAAAAAAAGTGCACATGTAGAATAAAACTCCATGAGGCCAGTCAAGGAATGCTGGGGAGCTGTACAGCAAACCATTTCCAGAGTTCATTTAGGGCTTGGAGACACTTGAGTTCTGATCAACTAAAGAAGAGAGTCCTTGAACGCCTGGGATTTTCAATAGAGTAACTATTAATAAAAGAGTCACGCCTTAGCAATAAGACTAAACTAGCCCAGAGTAAAGTTTACTCTAACCTACCCTAAGAAAAACTTAAGCCTCAAAAGGATCAAGCTGACCTGCAAGTAACTAAATTGCTTGCTAGAACAAACACAACTCTCTGGAAGAAAAACAAAATCCAGCATTCAACAACATAAAATTCTCAATGTCCAGCATTCAATGAAAAATTACTCAAAATGCCAAGGGTGGAAAAAAAAAGACCCACAGCCAAGAAAGAAAAAGTTTTAAAAACAAACATGAAAATGACAAAGATGATGAAATTAACAATTAAGGGCTTTAAAGCAGCTATTGTAAATATGCTCAAGGATTTAAAAGAAAATATAAACACAATAATGAGAGAAATGGAATATATTAAAAAAACAAACAAATGTCTAGCTATTAAAAGAAATACAACATCTAAAATGAAAGAAGAATATTGGCTGAGGTTAACAGTAGATTAAAAACAGCAAAAGATCTATTATTATGAAGACACAGCAGTAGAAATTATTCAAAATGAAGCACAGGGGGAAAAGACCAATGAAAAATGAACAGAATACCTATAGAGCAATATCAAGTAGCTTAATATCAAGTGGCCCTGAGCTTTTGGGACAACACCAAGTGGTGTAACATATACAAGATAGGAGTTCCAAAAAAGAAGTGTCCAGGAGTGAGGAGAACATAAAAAATATTTGAAAACATAGCAGCCAAAATAAGCCAATTTGGGTAAAATTTATAAACCCAGAGATTCAAGAAGTTCCAAGATTTGCAAGCAGGATAGTCACAATGATAACTACAACAAAGTATATCATAATCAAATTGCTTAAAATTAATGATAAACATAAAATATTTAAAACATCCAAAGAAGAAACACATCATATACAGAGTATATATCTCAATCTTTTTTTTCTTATTGCCCTTACCCCAGGAGCCTTTAAAAAGACATTTCCCCCCTCATTGTATCCCTCTATGAAATTTTAATACCATGGATACACTGTATATCTATTTATGGACTGTATGTTTATCTGTGCTTTATATGTAAAAAGAGAATATTTTTCCCCCTCCCCAAGAAGAAATATTTTCCCTTGGGGCAATGCCACCTAATATGAGGATGCATGTGCATAGATGAACAAAGAATAGCTGCCGATTTCTCCTCAGAATGTATGTAACCCAAAAGATAATGAAACATAGAATTCTATGTTTAGCAAAATTAAGGTAAAAGTAAGACTGTTTTAGACAAATAATAGTTGAACGAGTGAGTTTCCTGTAGATCTGTACTTCAAGAAACTTGTACCTACATAAAATAATGAAGAGTGCCAAAAATGGTAAATAGGTGAGTACATGTAAAAGAATTTTTTCTCATTTATAAAACTTAGTTACAAAAAATAATTGACTTTTTAAATCAAACTAATAATTATTTATTGAGCAATTTATAACATGCAGAAATAAAATGTGTTATGAAAATAGAACAAAGAATGGAGTGGAGAAATTGAAGTATACTATTGTAAGCTTCTTGCATGCAAAGTAGGATAATATTAGAAGATGATAGATGGTGATGGGTTAAATATGTATATGGTAAATTCTAGAGCAACCACAAAAGAATAAAACAAAGAAGTATAGTTAATAAGTTATTAGTAGAGATAAAATGTAATGTGAAATAATACTTAATTGACCTGAAAAAAAGGCAGAAAATAAGAAAAAGAAATAAATAATACATGGGAAAAAAAGAAAAGAAACAGATAAAATAGTATACTTAAATGCAATCATTGTTAATTATATTCAATGTAAATGGTGTAAACACTTCAATTGAAAAGCAAAGATTGTCAGACTAAACCCAATAATATTCTGTTTCCAGGCAAATGAGAAAATATTTTTAACTTATGAAAATTTAAACACAAGCTAAAATTTTTAGGATGCAGCTAAAGCAGTGTTTAGAGGGAGATTTATTTATGTATTTACTTATTTTAATTTTTTTAAATTTCAGCATATTACAGGGATACAAATGTTTAGGTTACATATATTGCCCTTGCCCCACTCGAGTCAGAGCTTCGAGCGTGTTAGAGGGAGATTTATAACCTTAAGTGTTCCTATTAGAAAAAAAAAATTCTAAAATTAGTGATCTAAACTTCCATTATAAGAAACTAGAAAAAGAAAAAGAAAATAAACCTAAATTTAGTAGAAGGAAGAAAAAAACAAAAATAAAAATGGAAACTCATGAAATAAAAACAAACAAAAACAGAAAAAATTAATAAAACTAAAGCTGGTTTCTTATTGTAAGCTATGGTTCTACTAATAAAAAAGGAGAAAAAAAGCTGATTTCTTGAAAATATCAATAAAACTGATAAGCCTTTAACCAGACTGGTAAAGAAAAAAGAGAGAAGATAACAATAACCAGTACTAGGAATGGATAAGGAGACATTATTATAAATCCTACTGACATTAAAGGTAAAAAGAGAATATTATGAACAACATTATACCA
Organism: Propithecus coquereli; assembly: GCF_000956105.1. NCBI lineage: Eukaryota > Metazoa > Chordata > Mammalia > Primates > Indriidae > Propithecus > Propithecus coquereli. The sequence goes on along the minus strand of NW_012154618.1, from coordinate 2,897,737 downwards.
ATTAGTGTGACATATAAAATGAAAAAATTACCTGAAAGACCCAAATTACCAAAGAAAAAATAGACTCAAGAAGTAATAGGAAGCAAGAATTGCCTTAAATTAATTTAAAAAATAAGTTTGTAATTAAAAATCTTCCCATAAAGAAAAGTCCCAGCATACATGGCTTTGCTGGTGAATTCTATCAAATATTTAAGGAAGAAACAACTTCAATCTTAAATTTTTTCAGAAAGAGTAAAATGGAACACTTCCCAACTCATGTGATGAAGCTGGACTTACCTGAATATCAAAACAAGGCAAAGACATTATAAAAAAGAAAGTTATGAACCAATATCCTTCACAAACACAGATGGAAAAATCCTTAACAAAATATCAGTAAATCTAATCCCACAATGTATAAAATGGATAAAACATTGTTACCAAGTGGGGTTTATCCCAAGAAAGCAAGGGTGGCTTAACATTTAAAAAATCAATAAACAGGCCGGGCGCGGTGGCTCACGCCTGTAATCCTAGCACTCTGGGGGGCTGAGGCGGGCGGATTGTTTGAGCTCAGGAGTTCGAAACCAGCCTGAGCAAGAGCGAGACCCCGTCTCTACTAAAAATAGAAAAATTAGCCGGGCATGGTGGCGCATGCCTGTAGTCCCAGCTACTCAGGAGGCTGAGGCAGGAGGATCGCTTGAGCCCAGAAGTTTGAGGTTGCTGTGAGCTAGGCTGATGCCACAGCACTCTAGCCTGGGCAACACAGTGAGACTCTGTCTCAAAAAAAAAAAAAAAATCAATAAACATAATTCACCTTATTAATAGAATAAATAGGAAATCTCATATGATCATCTCAGTAGATACAGAAAAGGCATTTGATAAAATTTAATACCCATTTAGGATAATGACTCTGGACAAACTAGGAATAGAAAGGAACTTCTTCAAAGCGATAAAGGTCTTCTACAAAAAAAAATCTACAGCTCACATTGTATTAATGATGAGAGATTAAAACTTCTTCCTTAAGGTTGGAAACAAGCAAAGATGCTTACTCTCACCATGTCTATTCAGTATTGCAATGAAGGTCTTAGGCCATGCAATAAGACAAGAAGGAAATGTTTAGAATACAAGGCATATGGACTAGAATGGGGAAGAAGTGAAACTCTATTTGGAGATGACATGATTATCTGTGCAGACAATCCTGAGAAGTCTATAAGCAAACATATATACTAATATATAATCATGAAACTAATATACTAATTTAACAACATATCATAATACAAGTTCAACATACAATAACGAATTGTATTTCCATATACTATCAAAGAAAAATTAGAAAATAAAGCCCTAGAAAAGGCATATCTAATCTATAGTGACAGAAAGTAAATCAGTGGTGGCCTTGGGTGAATGGAAGGAGTAGAAATTGACTACAAAAGAACACGAGGACCTTTTTGGGGTGATGAAAATGTTCTATATTTTTATTGTGGTGGTGGTTAAATGGTTACATTTGTCAAAACTCGTTAAATCATACAGTTAGAATGAGTGTATCTTATTGTTCATAAATTTTTGTCTTGATAAAGTTGATATTCAAAAAAGTTTTAAAAAATGGGGTTCCACTATACCAGCAATAACCTACTAGAAAACTATAATAGAACTCAAGTTGCCATTCATAATAGTCTGCCGCACTCTCTTACCCTTGGGGGTCTCTAGGAATTAACCTAAAAATACACAAGACCTTAACAGAGAAAAATCCAGATAAAATAAGACCTAAATAAGAGCCATAGAACATGTTCATGAACATGCTAGGGTATCAATTCCCTCTACATTCATTCTTTAAATTTTATTTAATCGCAATAAAATTTCATCTTTTTGGATCTTTAGGAAAATAAAGCTACACAAATAGCTAAGGTAATGTTGAAAACTAAAAAAGAGCAAAGAAAGACTTTGCCGTATTAGATACCAAGACATGGTGATAAAGACAGTAGGCTACTAGTGCAGGAACAGACAGACAGACAAACGGGATAAAGACAGGAACTCGGAAACAGGTCCAAGATCTATGATAAGGAGGCCCCAGAATTCAGCGGAGGAAAGAAATGAATTATTTAGTAGATGCTGTTGGGGTAACTGGCTCACTGGATGAAGCTGAAAAAAGTTGTAGCTCTAATTCAAACCACATTCAAAAGTGACTCAAAAAAGACCTAAATGTGAAAGAAAATGTTATGTATTCAATAGAAGACTATGTAAAAAGAGTATCTTTTTGACCTAAAGATGGTAAGGATTTCTTTAATAAGACACCAAAAACATAAACCACATGGCAAAAATTATTGAACTTGACCACATTGAAATTAAAAATATCTGCTCAGACGTGGCCATTAAAGCTATATTTAACTAATGGGAGGAGTTAATGAACATTGTCTAAGTCAACAAAGGAATAGGCTGTAGCTGGGTGTGGGGGTGCCCCTGTAGTCCCAGCTACTACCAGGAGGCTGAGGTGGGAGGAGCCCTTGAGCCCAGGAGTTCAAGACCAGGCTGGGTAACATAGCGAGGTAGCAAGACCCTGTCTCTAAAAACAATAAAAATAAAAATAAAAAACCCACACATAACAAAGAAATGGGCACTAGGCTATAAGATACTGCAAATTAATAGTTAATAGAACAAAGATAGGAAATCCAATGGAGAGAAATGGGCATTTCCTGAAAGGGGAAAATAAATGGCTAGTAAGTTTATGCAGAACTGTTTAACCTCATCATTAATTAAAAAGATGCAAATTAAAATAGCAATGAGATGCCCTTGGTAAAAAGGAGAAAAGTCAGGAAGAAAAGACCAGGTGTTGGTGAGGAGGTGGACAAACGGAAGCCTGCCAATCAGCCCTTGGGCCATCAGTCAGCATCACTGAGCACAATTCTCCAGAAATACAAGGACCCCGTGTCCTTCGGAGACAGACAGGGTCAACAGCTCTGGATCGCTCACGGGGTCCCTGGGCAGGAACGGCATGGGGCCGTTCCAAGGGAAGCAAAGTGGAGTTGCAAATGAACTTCCAGGTAATCTCCAAGGGCTGCCTGGGTGCAGGTCCTGGGCTTGTCCAGGTAGGAGGGGGAATTCAAGAGGAGGGTGTAGAATGCAACATCTTTCCACCTGGGAAGGCACAAGGTGGGAGAAAGACCAGTCATGGGACATCGGGAACATGAACACCACCCCCGCCCCCCACCCCATCTTTCAGTCTTCCAATGTGAGACCCTCAGTTCTGGTTCTTTTGGGACTTCCAGCATGCCCTGGGACCCTCTGCAGGGGCCCTGCCTGCCTCAGAATCCTCCTCCATGCTGTGGGGGGGCTTCTGCCCTCTCCGCCCCAGAGGCTAGGTTACATAAATATGAAGGCCTGTAATTTCCAAAATGCAAGTGGTGGGCTGGATCATTAGGAAGAGTTTGCTTTGAGGTTTGACCTATTTATTTTTCACCAGGAGCTTTTTTGGAAACATTCTTTGTGAAGGTTTTTCCTTCCCTCGTCCTTTCTTCCCTCTGACTTTGACGTCAACACAAAAGCCAGCGTGGGCAGATTTGGGCGTTCGAGGACACTGCAGAGAAATGAGTCTCTTCCTGGCCCCTCCCAGGCCCCAGACTCTCTGCAAGAGTTCCCTTGAACCCCAGGGAGCAAGGACGTGCTTTCTCATCCTCTGTCCCCCAGAACTCTCACTTTCTCGCCTATTCAGCAGCCCAGGTCTGGGGTCCCAAGCAGAAACCTCAGGGGCCAAGGTTTGCCCTGAGCCACCTAGGCTAAAGGCCTCGTCACACTTCTTCAATTGATTATTCAAAAAAGAACTTCAGGTCTGCAAAGTATGTCCCCAATGGAACATTCGGGAGGCAGAATAGACTTGTCCATGGGATGAAACCCTGGCTACCAGCTTCACATCCCCTAGAATTTTCCCCACCTGGCTGACAGGTGTCTCAGAATTTGTCATTAGAACTAAAATCAAACAAGGAAAACTTCAGCCCAGTCAGAAGTGTCTCATTAAGCCTTATCAGTCATTCACACCTCAGTGTGAATTAGATGCTTAGAGCCTTTCCTGGGGCTAGAGAGTGGGAAGACCCTAGAGCCCTCCAGAACCCTCCCAACTAAGACGGGGACTTCCAAGGGGAAAGGGGACACAGGCAGGACAGGTACAGATGCCAAAAGCAAACCTCACACACTCTTGACTGGCCCTGGTTGGGAATGACCAGCTCAAAGTCCCCCAGGACACTGGCCTGTCCTCTGCTGGGCCCTGTGGCCCCTGCTGGCCCCGGGATGCCAGACCCACTGGAATCTCCTGACCACACCCCTGCACTCACCCACTCCCTCACCTTCTCTCTCTCTCCTCTTTTTCATTCTCCGTAACTTTCGATTTGTACTCTCCTTTCTCTTTTTCTTACCTTTTTTTCCTCTCTCATTTTCTCTCATACTTTATCTTATTCTTTGCCATTGCCTTTTCTTTGTAAATTTTCTTTCATTCTGTTTTCCTTCTCTTCTACTTCACTTTTGCTTTCTCAAACTCACATGGTGTTTCTCTATCTGCTCAAGTCATTTTGATATCTTTCAATAGGAAAAAACCATTTTATTCTATGTAGATGCTGTACATTTGATCAGCACGCACACTCTTTTTCTCACCTTTCTTTTTCCTTTTCCCACATCCTGCACTTCTGTGCGTGCCCAATCTGCTCTCTCCTCTTCCTGCATCCTTCTCTCTCCCATCCTCTTCCTCGCAGCTGCCCGGACATCTCAATTGTACCATGTTGGCAGGTCCTTTGCTGGTCTGATATTTTATATTAGGTGCGTCTGCTTTAACTATTCCACTTAAAAATTAAACCCATCTGTCCCAAACTGAAAACAGCCTCTCCCCGACCAGGGACAATAAATATTGATGACTTGAGGCATGACTGGCTTTTATGATGTTTGACGACAACTGGTATCAGTTACAGAACTTACATCATTTAATAAAAAAATAAAAAGCCCTAGCAGGGCTGTTGCATGTCAACAGACATTACGAAATGTCAAAAGAAATACATTTTCTTCAAGAGCCTGAAATCTGAACAATGTGAGGGTACCGGGGAGGGGTTCGGTGGGGGCAGTTCGGACAGCTTTTATGTGAAGTTAGGAATATTGTTTCTTTTTGTGTCCACCCTAATTTGTACCAGTTGAGTTTTCATAGAGCCCTACTGTAGCCACCACCAAAGGCTTTCTCCAGAAATGCTCTTCCTTGTCATTATTTGAAAAGCTGAGCCCACTGGACGTCTGTCTCCTTCCCCCCTGGGAGACTCTCCGCTGCCTCCAGTTGGGAGAAAACTGGATGCCAAAGGGCACAGGAGTTGGGGGCTGAAGAGGAGGTGAGAACGCTTGTGTCCCTCTTCATTTTTGTTGTCAGCACAAAATCAGGACTGCCTGGCTCTGAGGTTTAAAGCAAATAAACCAAAATCTGGTACGTGAGCCTACTGCGCTTCTATTTTTACCCCGACACGTTAAATATAAATAGCGTTATTAAAGGGGGTGGCTGCCAAGATGTCTATTTAGAGTACCTTCAGTCATCAAAAAAAAGAAGGGTGGAAATATTTTACTGCTATTTTAAATGTATTTATATGTTTTATGGATCTGGATTCTGACTACCTGAGATACTTCCGGAGACTCGCTGGGGTATATTTAGAAGGGTCATAAATTCTTGCGGTCTCGAGGGTGGTTTGGTGAATTAAGCCCCTAAAGGCTTTTGTAATTGGAAAGGACAACGTGGCTTCTTCAAGTTCCTAAGCGACCTCCCTCCCACCCCCAGTAGCTTATGCTGTGGGAGCATCAGACTCCTTTCTAATCACCGCAGTCATTGTGATCTTCCAAGGAAAATTCTGGAAAAAGAGAACAGAACGGCAACGGGAATGCAGGGATTTGTGCTACTCGATCCTGCATTCGTAAAACAGGTTACTGTTAATATCTATCTCACAGGGTCGTTGTGGAGGTCACAGAGATATTGTTTGTGGAAGTGGGATGGAAATGGAAAAGGGCTGAGGGTCACCTCTTCTGCAGTGGCATCTCATGGAGATCGCTGGACTTGGGACACTGAGGGTGACACTTAACAGCTGGGAACTTTGGCCAAGTCATATATACTCTTGAAGCCTCAGTTTTACCACCTGCGAAATGGAAATGATACTACTTACCTCTTAGGCCTTTGGGGGAAAGTGGATGCAAAATTTCTGCAGCTGTGTAGCAAACAATGCAGGGCTGCATCCTTTCATTTGGAAATACTTGGCAGCACTGACTCTGTGCCCGGCAGGCTGCTAGGAGCTGGGGATGGAGAGAGACGTTGTCAGAAGTGCAGCTCTGACCTTGATAACACCACCCAGCAGCTCTGGCTTCGGAACCCGGAGGCACCAACAGGCTATGGGGGAATTTCAGCAATGGCGGAGGGAGGTGGGAAGAAGTAGTTCCAAGGAAGGAGGTGAAAGAACAACTGGCCTCAGTGGTCTGAGATATGCAGGGCGGGGAGTGGGAGCATTTGAGGGTTGGGAGGTTGTCCTCTATCAGTCGAAGAGTGGCCCAAGGCCAGTGGAAGCACAGGAATGGTGCTGAAAGGAAGGAATGATGCCGAGTTTGGATCAAGCAGGGACATGGAGGCTGGAATGATGTGTTGCAAGACCTGAGACGAGAATGTCGAGAAAAATGCAAAGTTCGTTAGGATTTTTATAGACACTGTGATTGTGTCCACGTTTACATGATTTGCACTGTTTTTGTGCAGTTACGGCTGGAATGAGACAGGAATGCTTGGAAGGTCCTGAGTCCGGGTCCAGACAGGCCCTCTTGGATCCAGCCCCTTATCAGAATGATCTTCGCCACCAGAGGGGGAGAGGCGGGGCAGGCGGACCTTGGCAGGATGCTCTCAGAAATGACTTTCTTGTGAGTCCTCCAGTAATCCCTTCCTGCGGCCAAACCAGAAATATCACGGAACCTGAGGTATTTGGCGTGCTGATGGCATTCTGGATCCTTTAAGGGCAAGTGGCTGTAAAATGAAAATGGTTCCCTTCAAAGTTCACTTGTCTTCAGAGTGTGTGTGCAGGAGACAAGGTCCAACGAGGCTCTCGCTTCTTCCAGAGGAACTTCCCCAAGCTAATTAAGAGCAAGTGCAAACAGATGGGGGGTGTGTATTTCATAATAGAAACGGGCTCTTCACCACAAACCACCACCAAATTAAAAAAAAAAAAATCCCCGTCTCCTCTCACTTCTCCTTTTGGAAGTTGTCCCTCTAAGTGAGGTGGGCATGCTGGAGCTGTTTTACTCCAAGGAATTTAAGAGAATCAACATGTTTTCCCTTCCTGGTTGCATCTGTGGTTTGAATTGCTTAAAATATTTCACTTCTTAAAGTAACCTCGGTTTGTTACAGTAGATTTTTGTTTTTGTTTTTTGGGTTTTTTCCTTGCAATTTTTTCTTTTTTTAAGGCAGAGAAGACCAGCTCCAGGAAAAGAACAAGAAAAAAAAAACACAACAACTTCTAGTTGTCAGAATCGGAATGCATATCAGTTATGCTGGGAGACAATGAAAACATCAAAAAGCACATACAAGCCATAAAAAATTCAGGTCCTCTGAAGCAATGTGGGACACGCTTGGCTGTGCTCCTCATTTGCATGCCAGTACCCACAATGCTCTGCAAGCTCCCAGCTCTCTCTGAGCAGCCCCAGTGTCTGAGCTCTCGGGAACAAAGCGGAGGGTTCGAGCGCGCTTGCGGGGAGACGGGCACTTTGTGTCTGCGTGGAAAAGCAAGGCGGGTGCGGGGAGAGAACTTCTCTCACCGTGGTGATTAGCAGCCGGCCCTTAAGGGCTTAATCACAGGCTTGGGAGCTGTACCTGGCCTTTCGTTTTGTTGTTCTGTTGTTTTTTGCCTTCCTCCTCTTCCCTTTCCCCAGGATGCTGCGGCGGTGGAGACACACTGTGCAAGGAGGAGGAGGATGCCAACCTTTAGAAGTCCTGCCCGGCTGTGCTGCTACAGAACTTGCCTGGAATTGCAGATGTGTGTGCAGTGTGGGTTTTCTGACTCTGGGTCTCACCTCGAGGACCCTTGACCCTTTCTGCTCCCATGGACATTCCACGCTTGGTCAATAAGAGGTGGCACTTAGAGGTGCCACTGTGACCTGCTGCTGGGGGCTGGGGCTCCCCTCAACCCTGCCATCCATTGAGGCAGCCTCTGACCTCACCCTCCCTGCCCACACACATTGCTTCTCCTCCCAAACTTTGCACCTTAAGGAGTCCAACAGAGCCATTGTCTGCATGGTCCAAATTCCAGAAGAGGCTTGGACATACAGACTTTAAGAGTGGGTGCAGGGAGGGAAGCCAGTTTGACTCCTAAGTAGGCCCCCTCGGTCTCCTGGGTGTGTCCCGTACCACACTCCTCTCTCCTGTCCTTCCGAAGCCTGCCCTGTAGTGTCAGGAGCTATGGAGGGGTTGGTGACTATTATTCCACTTGTGATTTTAACATGGCCAACCATTCTGGAGCATTACAAAATACATAAAAAATAAAAGTCGAGCTCAATCTTTGAGGTTGCTACCTGGAAGGTTTTTGTCTGGGTTTGTACTTTGATTTTTGAGCTTCACTTTTCTCAGTGCTGGAAAGGAGTTCTTAGGCTAGATTAATTTAGCAGTAGGGAGATCTGGGTAGAAGAGTTAACATGAACATGCGTGGGCTCTCAACCCACCCCCTGAAACCCGGCGCTGCAGAGGTAGGATGAAAGTCAGCCCACATCCAGAATTCAGAAGCAACCTGACCTGCAAGCTAGATCCAACCGACAGATTTGTTTGTTTCAGCCTGTACACAGCATTGTGCAATGTGTTCAGTCAGTTGCCAACATTTTAAAATCAGGAGCTTTTATAGCATTTCTTAAAACATCTGAAGATCTGGCCACACTAGATCTACATTTCTCATCAGAACCACCAGCCGGGGTTGCGTAGACAGCGTTCCCTGAGTGTCTCTTCTCCTGCTGGGCCTGCAGTCTCTGGTCCACCATGTCCCTGAAGGCCTCTGGTCTTAGACCACTTTCTCCACTTCCGATGTTCCTCTGTGGCTCTTGCAGGTTTTTGCACACTCAGCCTCGGTGGGGCTCATAGATGGAATCCCGGAGCATTTCCCCTCTGCTATACCTGCAGCGTTGGTGTACGGATGGCCCAACACTCAGCTCTGACAGCTTTCTGTAGCGGGAACGGAGAGGATACAGGACCAAGGGCCCTAGCTGATAAGAACACCCAGCTTTTCTGTCCCAAACCCAAATTTAACAAATGTGTTTTTCACCTGCTAGAGCCGGAGGGGTCCATTCTTCCCCCCCACCCCCACTCTGGCATGCATGTTTCCCTTCCTTCTGATACCTAAAGTTGTCTGGGGTGAGGGGTAGGTTGCCAGATTTGGATTTTTAAAATTTCTTTCTCAGATTTGTTGTGTCTAATTTGGGCTGCGGGTGGTATTTGGTATCAACGACTGACCACTGTTTGGTCTACACAGCCATTTCTGTTGAACTTGGATGGCAGTGAAAGCCCAGCTTCCCCAAATAAAGTCTAAATACATTTACACATTTATTCCCACATGCGTCTTTATGTTTCTGCCTGTCTCCCCACACCCCAGACAGGTCCGTGGATGGGAGCATCCTGGAAAGAAAATGGGCAGGTAACTTGAGCCTCTACTGTAAACTTCATAAAAGAAAAAACATCAGCAAGCTGACCCAGTTGGATGGTGACGGGTAAAGACGCTTTCAAGCCAAGATGTTAGAATGGGAGTTTAGACTGGGATTTGGTTGTTTCCTTATGACCTAAAGGACGAATAATATCCCAGACAGAACAATGGGAGATAAAACAGAGGGTTCAGAAAAATAAGTGAAAGAGTCACTTTAAAAAATTACTGCCTCCCCCCAAAAATCTAACTGCGATTCTTTATTCTTTGTCAATGTCAGAGCCTTAAATATGTTTAATGTTCACCAATTTATGACACAGTTATAATAACAGGTTATGCCAGGTTTTAATACTGATGTGACGGTTACCATTTATTGAGTGCTCTGTATGTTCTAGGCTCAGGGCTAAGGGCTTTTACACATTGACTTCTTTAATCCTTGTAACAACTCCATAAGGTTGTTATTTAACTGACACTTAAAATGATTAAGTAATTGGTCCAAAGCCCAAGAGGTGGGAAGGGCTAGAGCTGGTGTTCAAACTCACAGCACAGCAAGACCGATGCCCTCCTCCCCAGCAGTGCAGAGTAAGGGTCTGGCAGACAGGCTGCCTTGATCTTGACTGGCCTGGGAACAGGTGAACTGGGGAGCCCAAGGAGAAAAATGGTGTATTTGGCCTGTAATTCCATTGCTAAAAATGGCCCCAGGGATGTGTCTCTCATGAAACCCTTGACCCTCAGAGATTATCCTACTCTGGGCCAGTTGATCAAATGGGCCACAGCCTGAATACCTGAGACGGAGCTGGGGGATGTGAAGTGTGCTCCCTGCCTGAGGGTGCAGGACTTGCCTGAGCTGACAAGGCCATGCCTGGAACAAGGCCACAATGGACAGGCGGAGTCAGAAGGAAGAGGAAGCTGCCTCTTCCTCTGCGTCATATCTGAAGAGGGTGATGGGGATGGGATGGGAGTCTGAGCCCCAAAGCGTGTGGCTGGAGAAGAGATGAGCGCCATCAGTGACCACAGAGTTGGGGCTGGGGACTCTTTCTATGGTGACTGTCAGATTTGGGCAGTTGCTTACACAGATGGGCTGAGGCTCAGCTTTTCTGTACTCCTGCCCGTAGACATCGAGTGCCTAAGACAGAGGCATTGTGACAGGGACTCTGGGAGATGCCAAGACGGACAAGGCAGGTTCTCTGCTTTCCCACGGCTTACACAATTCCCCATTCGGAAGGCAGCTCTGACAGAGACTCAAAGTTCAGAGGGCAACGGCGCATTCTGATGGGGAATTGTGCACTCGGGGTCAGGGAGCATGCGTATTCATCTTTCCACCCCCCATGTGGACCACAGAGCTGGGCTTATGGTGGGAGGTCAGTAAATGTCTGTGGATCAGTGACTGTCTCAGTCAATGATCAAATTTTTTAGGGGCTCTTGGAAGGACTTGTGGGAGAGGTGGAAACTCAGTGTGTGTTGTATCTGTTAAAACTAGACTTGCTGCTAGTAATACACATCTGAATTAGCAGTTGCAATAAATACAGGTTTATTTTTTTACCATCTAACACGAAGTCTGGAGGTTAAGAATCCCGTGGCAGTATGGCCTCTTCATCCGGGACCCAGACTTCTTCTATCTTTCTGCTCTTCTATCTTAAACTCATGAATTTCAACACCAAGTTTGCCTCATAATGACAAGATAACTGCTGGAACTCCGTGTGTCACATCCACGTTCTAGGTAGGAAGGAAAATGGAGAGAAGGACAGCATTTCCGGAAGGCTCAATGGATGTCCACCGACATCTCACTGGCCACTTCTAATTTCAAGGGATAGTAGGAAATACATCCTTTCATCTGGGCGCATTCTCAATCTGAGTAAACTTTGCTTCTGTTATGTTAATAATAGTAAGGAAGGAAGGAAGAGCCACTAGTGGGTAAACAACTGCAGACTCTGCTTTGCAAGATTAGGTCGTCTTTATGGAGCAGGAAAAGGCAAAGAATTCACCAAGGCAGTGCCCGTTTCCCTCCTGTCCTGTGAGATGCTCAGCTTTGGGACCTTCTTTATTGTGACCTGATGATGTGGCAGATAAAATTCATCGGTGCCTGGGGCACATAATTAGTTTCTTCACTATTCAAATCCTCCTGCCAAGGGCTTGGTTAATTGCACGGACTTCTCCTTCATTATTTTCAGCTGTTTAAAGTGCCTCTGCGAACACTCATCCTCTATTTTGTGTAATGAAGCCTCCGGTGAAAAATGGAGTCTGACAGGTGTGTGGACAGAAATGCCCTGCAGGGGCTGGCAGAGCTGGCTGCGTTAGCCAGGCAGGTAGATGGACAGATAGAGGATAAAGTCTTTGGTGAACACAAAGCATGACTCAACAGCAAATTTACCACCTCTCGCTGGCTCAAATGGGCTCTTGCAGAATATTTAATGACTTCTGCTAAACAAAATACTGGAGTTTCTTGCTTTTTAAAAAGTCTACAAAAATTAAAGCTACTGTGTAAGACAAGTGCCAAATTTCCACTCATGTGTTTGTTCAGCTTTCTTTACTTTTCCTCCAAACCAAAACCAAATAGACACTATCCATTTTCCCAAGATGGCAACCCAACAGCTAGCCAGGGGTTGTCGGATAAGGAGGGCTCCCTTGACGCAGCTTAGTGGGGTTGGGATATTTTCTAGTTTTCTTTATCCCAGGGCTAGGGAAGCTGGATAGAGGCTTCTGAAGAGAATAGGCAGGACTGTGAAATAGGAACCCTCAGGCTTCTCCTGCCCATTGTTACTCTCGAAGGACTTGCTAAAGGGGTGGATTCACCTCCTGGTGAAACCACCAGCTTCTACTAGGTGTGTTGGAAATTACCAATCCTCGAAGGAGGTGAGATTATCCCCAAACCCAAATCTCACCAATATTTCTCCAGTCTGTGGAGAAAGACCCACTGAAAAGAGAATAAATTCGTGTCATTCATACAATGAATTCTTACAAACATCTTCCTTTTTAGTCTCACTGTAAACTCCATGCAAACAGGGAACATATCTTCCCTGCTCTCTATTCTAGCTCTTTGGGAATATAAGTAGTGCTCAATAAGTATTAGTTTAATGATGGCATAGATAACACCACTTAATTTCTTTCTGGAACAATGTTCAACCTGGCTTCTCTCTTCCCTTTTGTTCCCAGGCTTTTGACATATTTTGTCCTAGGCATTTGTGATTGAGACTATAGTATATGAAATTGTATATAATTTGTCAAGTAGTATTATACCATAAGCATGTTCTCATATGTGTTAGTATTGGCTGCTGTAACAAAGAGACCACAAGATACAGAGGTTTAAGTAAAATAGAATGTATTTCTTTCTTGTATAACAGTTTGAAGATAGTCCAGGGCAGGTAGACAGTTCTGTTCCACAAGGTCATCCAGGCAACAGGAAGAGGAGCAGCTCTCTCTTCCTTAACATGTGGTTTCCAAATCTTGGTCCCAGAGGTTCTTCCACTTTTTGTCATTTCAAGCCAGGGAGAAGAGGGAAAGAGAGAATGGAGGACAAATAACTGCCCATAAAAACACAATCCAGAAGGTGCACATTTCAATTCTGCTCACTTCTCATTGGCCAAAACTTTATTAATAACATAGCTATAGTTACCTGCAAAGGAGGCTGGAAAATGTAGTCTCTAGCTGAGAAGTCATATGTTAGGAACTGGTGTTTTCAAATGCCCAATGGATATTAATCTTTGGGATTTATAAACGAAAAGTTGAAATTCCTGGGAATTCTCAGAAATTCCTGAAATCATAAGTTACTCTTAGAAGACTTCCAACAATCTTCATATTCTTTACTCATTACTGTGGATATCTAACAAAATTGGTTTAATAAATAAGAAATATTAAGTTTATTGATTATGTAAGTATAAACTATAGCCTGAGGTAAGTAAGCAAACATTAGAAAATGCCAGTGACCATTATTGGGTTAATATTCAAATAACGTGACACATGTGACCTTCAGATCTCCTAGCCAAGTTACAGCACGACACAGAATCACGTATTGAAAATACCAGTTTAGCATTTGTCTTGCTTCCTAAACTTGTTATTTCTGAGAACATCATTGGTTAGGATTTGAGTAAGGTATACATACAGATAAACTTAATATTTATTTTATTTCCAAGAATAACTTTCCCTGAGCAGCAGTCAAAGCCATGAGCACACACTTATAACAGGACACAATAGCTATAAACAAGATGACTGATCATGTCTGAACCATTTCTCTCCCATGTCCTGGTTCCCAAAAATGTCATTCTTAACCTGTCAGCGTTTCCTGCTCTTGCTTTTGAGTTGACAATGGTAGATGTGACCCAGTGATGTCTTTATGTTGATCGTAAAGCTTTGGTTCCTGCAGGACAATGACAATACTTTTCCCCATTTTCCCAATTTCTTGACTGATTTTTCTTTCAGGATTTAGAAAAACATAAAAATTTCCCAAGAACTACTGGAAAGGAATTCCCATATGGAAACCCTAATGAGGGTGAGTGAGTGTATGGAGTGGAACGGGGAGGTTCTATTACTAAAGTACAGGACAGAATGGACACTAGGAGAAATCTCTGCTCAGGACTAGCTACATCATTTGTGGGTTCAGTGCAAAATGAAAATATGGGGGCCCCTTGTTATAAAATTGTTAAGAATTTCAAGATGGCAGCCATGGAGCATTAAACCAAGTGTAGGGCCCTTGTGAGCTGGAGCCCTATATAAATGCATAGGTCCCACACCCACGAAGCTGGCCCTGTCTCTGCTACATCTCATTTAGAAATCATCATATCACTTTTAATGGCTGCATAGTATTCCATTATATAGATTTAACATAATTTATATAACTATTTCTGTGTCCTTGGAAATTTTGGTACCTTTTGACTCAGCCATCTTTTTCCACCAGTTTCACTTATCACTTTATATTGAGATTGGTTTGATCTCATCTCAGGACATGTATGAAAACTTGGGGTTTTCTCCCTAAGATATAGAGGCTTAGCTTTGATACCCCTCAGGAGTTGAGGCCTGTTTTACCCGCATGGTTTAAATTGTGAGCTAAGGCAAGACAAGCAGAAGCCAGGCCCAGATGGGAGCTCCAAGAGGAAGGCAGTGTGGTCATGCGCAATACCAAAGGCAAATCAAGCCAAGCCTGGGTGGAAGTGCATCGGTAAGGGCAGGGTGGCAGACAAGGCAGTGCAGGGTTGTTCTCAAAGATGGGCCAGTGATAAGCTCCCCAGGGGGTCTTGATCAGCCGAGGGAAGTGGTTACCTTTTGCTTGGGGCAATCTGGTTCTTTAAAGTGTATCCCTGAGCTGATCTCTCTGGATTGTAAAGAGCTCATGCCTGTTCGGGCCATTTCTGTCCATGTTGGATGACTGTCTCTTATAAACTCTGGGCAGACTGGGAACTCAGTCATTAGGGGCCAGAAGGGAAGGGGAGAGGCTGGATGGCCACTTCCTCCAGGTCTCCAGAATCTCCCACCAACCTCTGTGTGATGTTCAACCTGAGATATTTTATTCAGAGCAAATGAATGCGCCTTTTTGGGCTGACACATTTAGCAAGAAGAGACCAATATGACAGAGTAGGAGACGCTACAGAGTAGGGTTGGGAGAAGCAAGTGGAATAATTTTCTCTGGAGCCAGAGACATCTCTGACGCTGTAATGTATAACCTAAATGATCTTAGGCAATACACTTAGCTTTTTGTGTGCCTCTCTCCTCATCTGTAAAGTGGGACTGTTGACCTATTTATTCTAGGGGTCAACACACTTTTCCTGTGAAGGGCCACACAGTATGTATTTTAGAAATTGTGGGCATAGGGGTTTTGTCCCACCTACTCAACTCTGCCTTTGCAGATTAAAAGCAGCCATAGATGATATGCAAATGAATGGTGGTGGCTATGCTCCAATAAAATTGGATTTACAATAGCAGGTAGCTGACCAGTTTGCTGACCCCTGGCCTATTTCATAGGACTGTTGTGAGAATTAAAAGAGATATGTAAATAAAAGGCTGACTACTGACCCTCCATAATGACAGTCATTTTCATGAGGAGCAGGAACAGCCAGAGATGAGAGTTGTTCGCGGCTTCCCGGGCTGTCGGGACTGGCCCCTTGTTTGTTAACATGATACCAAACGTTCTTCCTCATACACTTTTTCTTCCTGGGAGCCAAAGTACCAAAAAAAAAAAAAAAAAAAAGATCATGACATTCTTTTAAACAGACATAATGGCACACTTCTCTTCTATATTAGGTCACTCTGTATAATTATTTTTGAAGATGAACCCTCTCCAAGATGTATTTACAGCCACATGGCTACAACCACAAGAAGAGTCTTTGAGAATTTTCCAGCTCTTTTTTTTTCCATACTGTATGTTCTTTGTTTTTTCTTCCATTCATTCTTTTTTAAAAAAAAAAATTTCATTGCAATAAGAACACTAAACATGAGATCTACATTCTTAGATTTTTTTAAGTGTGCAATATAGTATGGTTGTCTCTAGGCACAATGTTGTAGAACAGATCTCTTGAACTTACTTTGAATAACTTAAATTTTATTCCCATTGATTACAAACTCTCCACTTCCCCCTCACCCCAGCTTCTGACAACCACAATTCTATTCTTTGCTTCCGTGAGTTTGACTATTGTAGATGACCCTGTATGTTCTTAAAAGAACATCTCTTCTGTTTCATGCTGTCAGCTTGGTCCTCCGAGGAGAACACTTGGGGAGGATTCTCCAGCCTGAGACCCCCTTGATGAGCTGCAAAAGGTTGGAGGTGGCTCAGACTCATAGCATCTCCAGGACCTAAGCAGAAATTAATTCCTGTGATTTTTTCATCAAGAATCTCCTAAAAAGCATTTTTAAGATGGGGATCCCGAATTTGGTCTCAGGTAGGACCTAGGAATCTGTCATTATCTAAAAGGTCCCGAGGTTATTCCCACCCTCAGCCAAGTATCTGCTTAGCCCTGGGCCAGCCTCCCACCTGCACTTAACTTCCCTGTAATCGTTCCCAAATCCCATTCTCCAAAGCCCCAAGCCCACAGTTGCCTGGCTTGCCTCTTTTCTTTGTCCACTTGCTATGTTAACCCAAAGGCAGAGGGCATGCGGTTACCACCTGCAGCGATGGCTTTGCACTCCAAGAAGGAAATGATTTCCCATTGGCTAGGCCAGCTGGGGACGCAGGAACTGTGTGCTCCACCTGTGACTCAAGAGAGCACAGGCCTGGAGGCTTTCAGTGTTTCCAAGTCAATGCCAAAGGCTCATGCGCTGGTGGATGGGAAAGTCATTGATTTTTCTTGAGATAGTAACTCAAGTGTGTTTTTTCAGTGTCTTTCAGAACCAAAGCCTTGTCTGATTTTATTTTTGTTTTGTTTTTTGCTTGTTCTGAGAAGAAAAAGCTTGACTGACTAAAGCAAACCTCAGTGTTTTATTGTTTAGTGGCTCCTGGGATCAGGTCGCTCTTGTCCCTCTGTCAATGTATTGACTCTTCAACAGATATTTAATGGGCACCTACTGTGTGTGTGTCATTGTGGGCTATGGAGGGCTTTGGGGAAAGCATGAGACCTGGTGGTTTTTGAGATGGTGGCCTGGCCCCTGGAGCTCACAGTTCCCCACAAAGGGCTTCTGAGTTCTCATCCTGGTCCTACACTAAGAAACCAATCCCAGACAAAAGTATTTTAAGGGAACTGGGACCAAATGCTCAGCAAATCAGGTTTGTTGTCCGGCCTTGATGCCTCATTTCCTGTACCTAATTCTTGCCTTATTTCCAGCGAGAAAGTCTTTTTCCCTTTCGTCTATTATGTGCCAGCCATATAACATTGTGCTAGGTGCTTTCCACCTGCTGTCTGATTTGATCTTCCCACACCATGGCAGGTAAAAACCACACTACCCATATAGCAGATGAGGAAATTAAGACTTGAGATTATTTTCCTGGGCTGAAGCCAGGTTGCGGGACACCAGAACCAGCACTCGCAACCCCTGTGCTAAACGGACTCCCGCCTTCCACCACAGCTTCTGTGACTGGGTCCCTCTGTGCTCGCAGATCAGCTCTCATCTTCTCCTTTAGACCCTCAACCCTGGCCTGTAAAAGTCAAGTATCCCTTCACCATGATGCATTTGGTGGGGAAAATAGTACATTTGTATCCAAAAGGACACACCGTGCCACTAGAAAACCACTCCATTTCCTCCAGAACATCTGTCTTTCTGGGGAATCACAAAATCCTGCTAAGACACTACTTCTCAAAACATGGTCCCTGTGCTGGCAGCATCAGCAGCATCTAGGAACTTATTAGAAATGCAAATTCTTGGGCTGTGCCCTAGACCAGCTGAACCAGCATGTCTCAGCTTGGGTTAAGGAATTGTGCTTTAATAAGTTCTCCAACGTGGCTCTGATGCGTACTGAAGTCGGAGAACCACTGGCCTGGATTCAATGCCCAATATGCTTCAATAATAATACAGTAATATGAACCTACCACAGACTGCTGTCATATCCTGACAAAAAAAAAAACAAACCCAAAAAGGCAATGAAGGGGACACTTCTGTGTTCCCAAATTTGTAAACATTGCATAGTCTGTTGCTCTCTTAGAAACCCATAAATATACCAGCATATTCAAGACCAGGAAGAGTCCTGCAGGAGAAAGACCTGTTTAACTTTCCTTAACCAGCCTCTCCTAAACTCGTGTTTAATTTTAATCATAAACCTTGTCTTTTGCAAAATACCTGTTGAGATCCCAAGGAACTAGTACTGAATAGCACACTTTGGCAAGTGTTGATCACCATGACCAAGATGACCCTAACTCTGATGTTTCCTCAGAATTAAATCTCCAAAAGCCATATCAGAAATAGAGGAACATCGTGCAGAATGTTTATTAAAAATCCCTTTTGGATCCACACAGACCCCTATGTTGCACAACTCCAAGGGACAGTCCTCCAGCCTAGACCTACCACCAAATATTGAATTAATCAAAGGCTGAAGAACTAAAATGTTTCCATCTATGAGAAATGATTTAGAATCTGGGGGTTTGAGGGTGTCTAGGGAGAGGGTTTCTAAGATATTTAACTCTTTTAACTGCATGGAAAATATTTCAGGAAGAACGATGCCAATAAATATTATACAATTGCATTGAATATAGTCAAATTTCTACTCCTTTGAGCCCAGTTCATTTTACATTTTGCAAGCATTTGATAGAGAATGCCTTGCATTGGGTAACATCTTCTATCCCCAAGTCCCATGGATCTACTGGAGAGATGATTGGCAAGAAAATTTCCCAACATGGAGTTCCCTCCCCTATGGTGGGATGGTGAGTTTCTAACAGAAGCGGGGAATTTGCTGACACTGAGGTCACTCGCTAACTATTGAAGATGGTATCAAAGCTAATCAGGAGACAGAAGAGCCAGCCCAGACAACACGACTGTGGGCTTCATATTTCCATGAATTAATTTAAGAACAATAAAAGGAATAGCTATTTCTTGTTCTCTTCGTGGTGCCCTAAGAACTTCACATTTAATCATGAGATGCTTGCTACCCCCAGGCCCCAGCCATGCCTGAGAAGTGCCCTCTCTTCCTTTGCATTAGATGCCGGTTCCAAGTTCAGCAGGGAACCAGAAATGTTAGACGCACATAAAAGTTGGGCATAGGGAGAAGGTGAGAAGGGCCATCTTTGAGTTCCCTTCTGCTTGGCAGGTGACTTCTTTTTCTTTTATTTTCAAATAAGATTTATTATTTTCTCCTTTATGAGAAGACTGCATTCTTATTATAGAAAATTTGGCAAAAATAGAAATGCAAGAAGCAAAGAAATTCTCATCATCCGAAGAGAATCACTATTAACAATTTGGTGTATTTCCCTCCAGTCTTTTTTCTATGCATTTAAAAAAACCGAATTACCATCACGCTGTATGTGCAATCCGATTCCAGGGTATTATAGTACGACCTAGACATATGCCCATGGTTTTTTCAAGCCTCACATTAACAAATGAGGCAAGGACACGGTCTGTTCTTGCCCATCATAATGACACTGGGACCCAGCACAGGGCCTGACACACAGTACATGCTGTTGAACAAAATAACAATGGACAACATGTCATCAAGTGGATATGTCAGAACTCACATAACCTCCCCTCTAATGTGGAAATGAAAGGTGCCTGCAGTTGTTCACTGTGGTAGGCAATGCTACAATTCTGTTATGCTCATTTTCTTTTCCTATATTGAGATTATTCTCCATAGCAGATACCATCAGCATCTCAGCCATTTTCCCTCAGCCTTTCTCAGGGGCACCTCCAGATAGTCCCTGGACAGTCTGCTGACTTCCTGTGTCACTTGTCTGAGCTCATTCTCCAGCCACGGAAGCATGGTTGGTCTACATATGCATGGAATAGCCTGGACATGCCAGTGTTAATGTCCCTGAGCAACCCTCAACCAGTGGGGATAAGAGTTGGTGAATAAATATCCCATATTCCTTGCTTCTCAGGGTGACAATTGCAAGGTGTCTTCTACACAGTCTGTCAGATGGTTCTAGGGAGATGGAGCCGCAGCAACCCATAATGTTCAATCATTAGCAGACCCATCACAATGGCTTCCCCGTCTCCTTCCTCCCCATGTTCCCTACTCCCTCACCAGGCTTCCAGGAATCACCTCCCAAAGAAACTGCTTGCACCAAACCCTTGTCTCAGGCTCTGCTTCTGGGCAACCCCAAACTAAATCATTGACTTTTGAGAGTCTCAGAAGCAGAGTTCCTGAGTTAAACCAAATGAATTCCTTAAATATTCAGGATATATATTGATTAGCAAGTAATTTCCACGTGAGGGTTTTCAGAGCTCTTTTCCTAAGCCTTAATTTTACTCTAAGAATCTGGACCCTGACCTGGATACTTAGGAAGAGGAGGAAAAGAAGTCAAAGCCCTCACCCGCCAGGTTCGCACTGTAGGATCTTTAAGCAGTTTCATTTGAGTTTGTTCTTTTGTTGCTCACTTTTCTCTGTTGTTTGCCTTGCTTCATTTTCTTCCGTGTTCCTGGACAGAGGCCAGTGGTTATAGAATTTTCTCTTTTGTCTCTACAAATAGAAAGGGAGGGGGAATTGAATGCAGCACAGAAAAGAACCTGGAAGGAAGAACGAGTGAGCTGTGGCTTTTAAATATTTCAGCCTTGGGTCTCTGTAACAACCAGAGTTGGGTATTTTCAGGGAAAATGTAAAGATAATAGACTGATGACAGGTTTTTGTCATCATTAAACCCTTGCAATCTACGAGGAGTGCACAGTTGTGTTCCAAAATAAAGCTGCATGTTTGGGGATTGTCATAGTGACCTAGAAAGCACGGTTTCTCCGGGGAAACACAGGAATGAAATTTCCTGACAGCTTTACCACTGAGGCCCTGGCTGTACATAGAAAAAGGACCGAGTCTGTTTTCCTGAAAATGAGGGCCCGTTCACTCTCTTTGGCCCAAGATCTCCTGGACATTCCAAGAAAGCATCTTTGCTGGGTGGACACGGAAGATAGAAATTTGAGCACTCACCTTTTGGGTCCAGGCTAGGACTCCCTTTCTACCCAGTCTTTGTACATTATGTGTGATGGAGATTTTTTTTCTTTTGTTTTTTCTTGTTTACAGAATAAAGAGAAGGATGCCTTGGTCAATGTCAGTTTAAAGCCAGTTACTAAATTAGACATATCCTCCCTCTAACCAGAAAATATCAGATGCCTCCCACATGTCCTAGGTCCACAAAGCCTTTTTAAAAACTCCCCAAGCTCTACTCCCCTCTTGAGAATCGTGGCTTACTCATAAATCCACTGTAGGGGGGACAGAAATCGCATGGCACCCACAAACTTCATGCCTGGTTGCCTACAGGAGCAACTGCACTGGAGTTCTAAGCTGAGCAGGTGTGGGAGCACCAGGTGCGGAGTGGCAGAGACTGCTTCATGTTTACCAAACCTGACTTCCTTTCCTTCCAGATGCACAGCTCGACAGCACATCCCAGCCCCATCATGGTTAAGTGGGAACACGTGATTGGCAGAAGGGAGACCTGTATCGTTTTCAGGCCTGGCCCTTGGCTCTTGTGCACCCTTTCACACTCTGTCTTTCCCCCATTCTTGCAACTGGATGTGCAGAACTCCACGGCCCCCCAGGATGAGGGAAAACAAGATGGCAGAAGCCTGGTCCCTGAGTCCTGGCATGGGAGTGACCTGCCCAGGAGAATTCCTGACTAGGAACATCAACATGGGGCATCACATGAGTGAGAAATAGTCCTTCATTACGTTAAGCCATTGACTTTTGGAGCTGTTTGTTATTGCAGTTAATCTACCCTGACTAATACATCCTGCAAGTAGTGGTTGCCTCTTTCACGTGTATTAGTTCACCTGGATGGCAGCGCCAATTGCACTGTTTGTCCTACTGAGCCCACCAAGGTTATTCAATGATTGGCGGTGTGAGAGGCCACGTGAAGGCATGAAGACAGCAGTGACTTTCAATCAGACAGGCAATCCACAGAACACCAGACTGACTCTTGGCCTGTCTTCACACTTAAGGAAGCAGCAGTCTGCATCCGACAGCAAGTCAGAAGCAGCGGAAATCTATACTGCAAATACCATGGCGCAGTGCAAAGCCACTCTGTGATACCGTCACACGCAAGGCTGCTTCTCAAGCCTTTTTCCTCTCCTACCCCAAATCCCCCCAAACCTCTCCCTAAACCCATCCCAAACTGTTCTTCTAACCTTCCCTGTCTCTCCCTGCCTGTTCAAAGCTGCTCTTTTCTCCCAGAGAGTAACTCTCCACCTTCTGCTCTGCCAATCAAGCCAGGCTTCCGGCCTGCCTGGCTCAACCTTTCCTGTTACAGCTCATAGGCTCAACTGATGAGTTAATCATGAGCCAGAAAGGTCCAAAAACAAAAACAGATTCTTCCTAGGGGCAGGGGATGAGAGAGTGGCTGTAAATATATATGCATTATTATTACTTTTGGTTTTGATCACACATAGATCGTCCACTCCACTCCCTGTAAGTTAGGTGATGTTGGGTAAATTCTGTAACAGCCCTGTGCCTCCACTTCCTACCCTGTAAAATGGGGTTTACAGAACTTCTCGGGATTCTTGCGGGGAGTAAATGAGATGAAATGGGATGCAATAGGAGTTTGCACACAGCCGGCAGTAAGCAATGTTCTGCCCTTTCTGAACTTGCGGCTCCTTTGCTCTATGTGAGGAGGATCAGAGGTGTGGGCCCAGCCCAATGGCACAAAGGAGGTAAACTGAGGCCCCAGCAGTCAGCAGCACCCGGTTTTGATGCCAGCTGCTCCGGATCTCACTCCTGAGTTTCCCGGTCAACTTTCGAGTGACCTTGAAGGAAGAACCTCGTTTCTGCGCCTCCAGCTGAGCGTTCCCACCACAGGGGAAACATGCCCGCTCCCTGTCCCCCAGGGTGGGTTGTGAAGGTTAATGAATTGGTATTTGTGAAGCGCTTTGAGATCCGTGGATGAAAGGCCCTATGAAGTCAAAAGCGTTGGGATGATTATTAAATTGCCTTGCCTGAGGTCAGACAGCACAGGACTAGGGGAGCTAGAAAGGGAAGACTCGTTCCCTTTCTTCCATTCCCCCGCTGGAACGACTAAGACCGTAACCTGTTCTTGTTAAGATGGGCTGTCCCTCTGTGGCTGGATGTCCTCGGGCCTTCGCATCCTGGCTCCTTTATTTCCGGCACCCTGGTTAGGACCAGGCTCCAACGCCTCGCCGGCCTGCTCATTGGAATGCAAGCAGCTCCCTCGCGCCCGGGGAGAGCTCTGGTTTGCAGGGTTTCAGCAGCTCAGAAGCCTGTTGTGTGCGGGGTAGACATTCACGCTTGACCCTGACACCCTTCTTGAGAAAGAAGGGGCAGTTTCTCCTGTGCCGACCGGACACCTAAACGAAGGAAAAGCTCTGCTCTGGCTGAATTTAGCGGGGTGCATTCCACACCGACCAGCTCTTTCCTGCATCCCATTTTCTTTTTCTCCTCTCTTTCATTTTCCTTTCTTTTCCATTCAACCAGCGTAGCAGTAGCAATATTTGTTTTACAAACATTTCCTCCATACCTTTGTGTTTTCCTTCCCCCGTGTTGGCTGTTGTATAGATACCTCATTGCAATTCAGACACATGTCACTTTCGGATGTCAGTGTGGCTGTTGCCACACTGATTAGTTAAGATGAAGACAAAAATACAGTGCCATATAAATAAAAAATTAGAGACTGTCACATTGTTTAAAAAGAGGCCACCTCCCAACGCCGGATCTCAGCAAAGCGGCATTCCTTCTGTTTCCTGGGCATCCCAGCTAAGGGGAATGCTTATAATGTCTTGTTTTTAGTGATTAAGTGGTTAATGATTTAATGAACTAAAAAAAACTCATTTGTTGCTTCCCTTGGACTTGGAAAAAACCTCAAAGAGCTGATTTTCTGTGTACCTCAGTCCAATATTGCTACCTGCTGGGATACGAACACAGTCTCTAAATAAATTGCTAGTGGCCTTAGGCGGGTGGAAGAGTCTCCCTTTGATCTTGCTCGAGCAGATGAAGTCAAATGTTCAATCAATCAATCACGTTCATAACTTGCAGCTACAATCGGGCTGACAACAGCCTATTATTTATTTTTAAAATCATATATTTCATTATTGCAAAACACACAGGCTCTCACGAGGGGGAAAAGACTAAATTATTGATAAGCCATATAGATGACAGAGTTTGTTGTTTCTGACATGCTTGTCACTAACTATTGTCAGGAAGAATTTACTAAGATGTAGAGTCAGGAAAGTTGGCCAGGAATGTATGTCGCGCCAAAGCAGAGATGGTTGAGAGCAGACTCTAATGGCCTCTCTCTCTCTTATTGAATTCTTGTAGCTAAAAAGCAGCTGAAGGCAGAACAGGTTTCTATCGCAAAGCAAGACTTGAAAAGCCCCCAATTTGATTGCTACAGAGCAGGAGATTTGGTTCTCAAAATAGCCATGCATTTGGGAAATGAATTTTTGCTGGTGTCTGTACATTCCTGGAAATAACAATCGTAACGCTCCAGAATTCCCACATGGACCAGGGCCAGGCATATTTATTCAATATTGTGTGCTGGGGCTGGGGGGAGATGGGGAGGCGAAGCAGGCGTGGAGGGGGCCAGCTTGGGGCTCCCCTTGCTTTTGGAGGTGGGAGAAGAGGAGGCGCTCTGCTGTGCCCCCAGCCAGGATCCCTGAGCCGGCAGGGCATTCGCAGTGGAGGCATCTTCCCTCTGGACCTGAGATCGAACTTCTCTAATAGGCTTGGGAGAAGGAAGAGCAGCCAGAAAAATGCTGACCACTCCTTTCTGTGCGCTTCTTTCTCTCCTGTTTTCTGGGTCACTAGCCGAGGAGGGCATGGCAAGCTGAGATCTTAAAGCTGCCACTGACCCCCTCATCTGAACGGTGAAGAGTTGGACTGGAAAATCTCCCAGGCCCAGCCTTTTCACCTGGCTGTCACCTCCATGATAAGGAGGATGTTGCTCCCGGATTTGCTGGAAGAAAGAGCCCCCTGGACTGAGGGAAAGGGAAGATGTTTTATTAAATGTTCACTCATACAGATCAAATCCTATTAGAATAATGTCATTACCTTGGAACAAAAACTGCCGTGGAACTAAAGATTTCTGACACCCACCCCCATCTGATACCGCCTGGAACACAAGCACAGTGTCAGTAAAATCCAAGCTCCTTTGGAAGTTCAGCGGAGATTTGACTTGTTCTCCTACATTAGTCGCTAATTACAAGATGATCTCCCAGTTGCTGGGCTGGGGAGAGACAGTGCTACGTGCGTGCCCTAGAATTGAAGGCCAAAGAGCCCTTCAGAATTAATCTGTCTCCCTATTTCATAGACGAGAGAACCAAGAGTCAGAGAAATTGGAATCAGACAGGCAGTTAGTGGCAGATCAGGGACCAGCTCCTCCCCGAAGGCGAACCAGGGAACCATGGTCAGGAAAAGAGGTGTCTCGATTCCCATAGAGTGCTCTATCTCCCATGTTACGCTGCCTTCGGGCGTAATATTCCACACGCATTCGTTTGGTTTTAAGATACTAAACTCATTTAGAACCCAAACAACCAGAAAACTCACTTAATCACATGTGCTGACCCCTGACAATGAGTAGTCAAGGTCATTGCAGGATCGGGATTTGGAAGTAACTTCTGAATCTATAAGAAGCTGTTGAGTCAGTCTCCTGGGAGTCGGGAGCCCTTGCTTCCCGCTTCCTGCTACCCCTTCCTTTGTGTGGTGGACGTGGCTGGCGTGGCCCCTTCTGAGTTCCGTCCATTAAGTGAGGCGTGGTCACGACAAAGACTCTCTCCTTGACCAAACTTAATCCAGGCTCCTCTGAGTCATACCCCTCCGTCCCTGTCTCTTCGGGGCCTGCATAGCCCAGTGCTAGAGAAAATCCTGCGAAGTCGGTTCAGAGAGAATGTCCCACCTTTGACATCTGTCCACACTGGCCTGACTTCGGCAAAAAGTCCACCCCCCTCTCCCTGGACAAAACTTCTTATTAACTTTCCATCCACTGCTTCCCCTGCCCCCAAACCTGCTCCTTGGCTATAAATCCCCACTCGTTCTTGTTGTATTGGAAACAGCTCCCAGTTCCACGCTGTGGTCTCTTTCCCCCTATGGCAACAGTTCCTGAATAAAACCTGTTTTTACCACTCTAACTACTGTCCAGCTCTGGTTCTCTTTGATGGTCTACCGCGCTTCAAGTCAACCTCTATCTCCAAAATTCTGCATAAAAATTCTCTATAAAATCATATTCAGAGGCATTTCCCTTTTAATTTATTTTTTGACCCATTTTCCACCTCTGTTGGCATATATGGAAACTGAGTTGACCAAAGGCATTAATGCACCAGACTAAACTATTTCTTATCATCTTCATGATATGGCAGAAATAACTCTTCACCGGGGCAAAAAAACCCCTGGCTTCTTAGTCTGGGCTTTGCCAAACCTGGCTGGGGTACAGGAATCTCCCTGTACCTCAGTTTTCTCATCTGTTAAATGGGGATATTGACTTCTTTTGTGCCTATCCAGCTGAGGCCGATTGCTGTGAGGATCTAAATTCATTACATAAGTGAAAGGAGGGAAAAAAAAGAAGCTTAAGTGCACCGCAGATGTGGAGTGGGAGTATTATTAGCTGGTGGTGGGAATTTACTATGGATGAGAGAGGCTGCGGCACATGTAAGATTACGTTTTTAATGACCTTCAGATGCCGACCTATGTAAATAGGCCTGTTGTGCGTCTTTGGGAGGGGGTAGGAGAAAGGGATGGAGTGGGACTCATTAACTTCGTGGTGATGCTTTTTTGTGGTCGTTTCAAGGAAAACATTTTAGAGGGGAGAAAAACAGCTGCCTCTGCGCACAGCTGCTACAGCAGAGAGATGCAGAGGCGCAGGCCCCTCCTTTGTCCTTCTCTGTGTTCTGGGTTGGGAGGTATGTTTGTCCACCAATAGCACATGGCGACCCTCCTTTGGCAGTGCCCACTAACACTGCAGTCATTTCCTCTGTGTGGCTTTTTTTCTTTTGAAACTTGTTCGCTGCACACTTGGGTGAGAGTTGTCACCTCAAGGAGGGCTGAGTACCTGCGTGATGTTGGCTGGTGGGAGGCCAGACAGATGGCTTTTTTCCCCCCAGCAAGATAAGACTCTATTAAGTATGATTTTATTAATAGTCTCTCTCCCAGCCCTGGTCCCCTTGGGAGCATTCCGTGATTGGTCAGTTGTACGATTATAATGGGCACTAATTATACCTGGGAGCTAAGGTGTAGGAGGCCTGAACTTACAAAGCCCTTGGTGATCAGGATTTGGGTAAACACAACGAGCTGAAAACCACTTCATCTTTTCAAAAGGACAAAGGAATTACTTCTTGAAAAATGAGCAACTTAGAGAAACAGTTAAACAGAGGAATGAGAAATGAAACCGAAATGCTCCCAGCTTTTCTCCAGTTAGGGGAGAATATTTGGAGAGGAATTGGTGGATTAACCCCGTGTGGACCGCGGAGGACTCACTTGAGAGCAGTCATCAGCTTGTTGTGGAGGTGGGCTGGGAACAGTGACACCCCAAATGAAGGGGAATCTCAAGTATGGAAGGCAAATTTGAGGCCCTTCTTCCTAGACCCCAAATATGTACACTGAAGCCCAGAAACGGCCCCAACCTACACCCAGATACAAAAGCCCTTTCAAAGGCTCCGTCTTTTTCTTTCAAATGACTCAGAGGCAGATGTGCCGGGACTGTGGATCTGATCCACAGCCTGTAGCTTCTCTCCCTGGGATTTGTCACCCAGGAGTGCTCAGCAGGGCCGGGATGACTGTATAATGACGTGCGTAAGAGGCGGCCTGTGCTCCGAAAGGCAACAAAGGCCACACCAGCACCGAGACGAACTTCCTGGAAGGAGGGGAGTCGAGGAAGCCATGCAGGCAAGGGGAATCGATTATTTCCGGAGCAGAGCTGACGGCCGTGTTTTGGCACATGGCACTGGGCTTTTCATGGATGTCCTCCCACGCCTGGCCTGCTTCCTCTTAGCTTCAAAATGACCCAGCCAGGTGGGGCTGT
Organism: Propithecus coquereli; assembly: GCF_000956105.1. Taxonomy (NCBI): domain Eukaryota; kingdom Metazoa; phylum Chordata; class Mammalia; order Primates; family Indriidae; genus Propithecus; species Propithecus coquereli. Next base: position 2,869,593 of record NW_012154618.1, on the reverse strand, counting down.
GATGGCCGAGCTGCTGCACTACTCTCTGGAGCATCTGGCCACGTGGACCAGGACACCCGCAGCCCTAGTCTGGAACAGACTGTCCACACACCCAGGGCGTTTCCCGGCCAGGAACGGTTTTGCGATTGCTGAGCCAGTGAGTCCAGAAGCCCAGGTTCAACGTTCTTGGCCTTGTGCACAGGCCCCGTGTGGCCTTACTCTGCCACTCCGCTGGCCTTGCCTCCTGCCGCTCTGCCACTGCTCTCTCTGAGCACTCAGCCTTCTTGCTGTTTGTCACACAGGCCTAGCTCCTGCCCCAAGAGCCGCCCCCCCCGCCCCCCGCTTGCACTTCCCTTGGCCTGGAACACTCTTCCCTGAGGAAGTGTCGCGGCTCCCCATTCGCTGCCTTCAGGTCTCTGTGCAAAGGCACCTTCTTTGTCAAGCCAACCCCAAACATCTTGTATAAAAGAGCAGCAACCTCCTCTCCCCAAGGCCTCATCCCCCACCCATCTGATTTTTCTCCAGAGCCTTTACTGCTATGGGACACATTCTGTTCGCGTGTCGATGTGTTTATTGTCTGCCTCCCCCACGAAATGAAGCTCCATGAGAGAGACCTGGTTTTGTTCATGCTGCAATCTCAGAACTTAGCAGCGTGCTCGGTGCATAGCTGGCACTCAAAAAAAAAATGTTCCTCGAACTGAATTTGAATTCAAACACCCAACTAGCCCAGTTTAGCTGGATCCCTTCTCAGGCCACATCCTAAGGCAGCTCCTGAAGACACGTGCCCTTGGGGGACATTTAAGAGCACCAGCCTTTTCTTTGCTACAACAGAAACATGCATATGGCCTGAGGATGGTACTGCGAGGACGTGATTAAAAACTGGAAGAAGGAGATGCGGATGACATAGACCTTGCCCTCTGGCAGCCGGCTGAGTAGAACCTTCAAAGTTTCCATGTGTGAGTCATTCTCACTTTTGATTTATTTTAGCAGAAATAAATCTGCTGGACTTTTTGCCAGAAGAGCGATCATTTCGCTAGACTCCACTTGCCCACGTTGTCAGAGGAGAAGGGATGTTGTGTTGTTCGGCAGGAGAAGTAGACTGGAATAGGCAGCCTCCGCTCCAGTCCTGCCCTTGGCACTGAACCATAGCAACGCCCCCCAGATATACCCCAGGGCTTCCAACTCCGGCTCAGTGGGATGGACTATATTATTCACTCACAGTTCTTCCTTCCCTCCTGCCCTTGCCCTGTTTACTGTGAGTCCTCATACCACTGATGTTAGATTTGGCCATGTGACTTGCTTTGGCTTTATTATAAGGGCAGAGGTGACAGTGTGCCAGCTCTGAGCCTAGGCTTTCAGAAGAATCACTTTTTTCTTCCTACCTGCTACCCTTACGGTTCTGACACCCACCATGAGAAAAGCATGCCCTGAAGAGCCATCAATCCAAGAAAGAAAGACACAAGAAGGAGAGCTGAACCCAACCCATAGCTTGAAACAGAGCTGCCCCAGCCAAGCCACAGACCCATGAGTGAGAAAGGCATGTGTTTGTTGTTGGGGTCTTGATATTGTTTGTTACTCAGCATTATTGCAGCAATAGCTGACCGATACACTCAGTATGAGTTTTCTAGTGGTCAAGAATTTCCAGGCTTTTGCTGTACCTCTCTCCACCAGCCTTTAAAGGTACAGCTACCCAAGGTCCATATGTCAAAGATATCTTTGGTACATTTCCCAGTGTTAAACAAAGAAAAAGACTTTACCTAAGAGAAACTGGAGTAACTGGAAGGTACAAGAGAGACAAAGAAAGGTATCACCTAGATTATGCAGGAGATGAGAGAGATAATGACTGATATATTTTGACTTTTGAGTTGTCATTACGAAGATAGATTGGCTTTGCTTGTCTTTTGTCCTGTATTTCAAAAGCAAGTCTCTAAATTATTGACTACTTTGGTGAACTCAAACACTCTCTAATTAATGATCTAAGTTTTCCTGGGTGAAGTAAAAAAGGCTTCATCAGAGTAAAAGCTTTCATCATGTGACTGTTTTTTAATTTAATCCTCACCCTGTTTAAACAACAAGGCTTTGGGATGTCCTTGCGGCACTGTGCAGCAGGAACCCTGTAGGGGAGGGAAGGGGTGGGACCGTGTAGCTGACTCCAAGCCTCAGGAAGGCAAATTGGGATCATGACTTCCTTTAGGAGTTTAGAAGATTCTCCCGGGCACCTTCATGTAGGGCAGAGTTGCATTTGCTTCTAGAATAAGACCTCAGAGTCTCTTCAGCTTCTGCCAGAGATTAATGCCAACCTTCCCTGCAGCTGAACCTTCCCCGGCTCCATTCAGCAATGATGCTAACCAACGTTGATTGAGTGCCTACTAAGTGCTGGGAGCGTTGTAAATGTGTCACGTGTGGCACCTCATTTACAACAGCCCTGCAAAAGAGGCATAATTATTAACTCCATTTTACTCGTGAGGGGGCAGATACTGAAGTGTTAACTCACCCAAGATCACACAGCTGGTGAGTCAGGGAGCTGGATTCATGCTCCAGAAGCTTCCCTCTGAGTTCTTGACCAAAATCATCATCTCCAGCTCCTGCCTCCTCACCAGCTAGTTTCAAAAGCCCAGCTGAGCCCCCGAAGGATGCACAGTCTCTTCATTCATTCACATACACGAAAATCTGTACCTGGAAGGAAGAAGCATGTTTGATTATCAGAGAAGCATCTTGGATCGTCAGAGAAGCAGGGACCGTGACCCTTCCTGGTGGTTCTATGGAACAGCACTTAGGAGCATCAACTTATACAGAGGGTGCTACATGGAATGGCTGCATCGCTTTGTCACTTGGTACAGTAAGGATGTCACTGGGGCCTTGTCCTTGATATAACCCGGTGATCACTGCATGAAGATTCATGGGACAAGAAGCCCTCCGGTCTCATATCCGACCAATAGATATGGATGCACATGATGGACACCTGTCGTCTTTCCTGCTTCACATAGACTCTAGGGAACTTAGAGACAAATGTCTAACCCGCCTCCATCCTGTGGGGAGAGTGTCACAGCCCCAAATTTGCGAGTTAGTCTCCCTCTCTGGGTACCAGATGACTCTTCTAGGTTTGGTTTCCTTTGCTTTGCTTGTTTTCACCTGCTCTTGCTGTATTATGTGTGTGTATACACATGTGTATAATCGTATGCTTCTCCAGCTTAGGGCACAGATACGATAACATCTCTTTTATTTTTCCAGTCTGTTATTTGAGCATCATCTGCCTTCTATTAGCAGACTATCCATCTTCGAAGCTTCCTCATTCCTGAACCCTGAGCCTTTAAGTGAAGAAGTGAAACTAATCCTGCCCCTAATTGCTGGATGAGCAGAGACAAACGGGGTGGCTAAGTGATATAAAGAGTTGTTGCTGTGGCCACTGCCACTTGCTGTCCCTGCTGGTCCTTCACAGTCCACTCCTGTGTTGAAGGTCCTGCCAGGATCTCAGAGTGTTCCAGCATGGACCTCACATTTGCTCTTTCAATTCACTATTATGTCAGAGATTCATCCTCAAAGCACAACACAAGCCAGGGAGCCAACCCTTCCACCCACAGCAAAACTTCTGGGCCCTTGGGATGATCTTGGGCCATCCTCCCAAGTCCCTAGAAGAACTCCTTGGTGGTAGGGACCATATCCACCACCAAGGAGGTCTTCTAGGGAGCCCCTTGTCTTCTCTCTTGCTGGAGAACTTTGACAAGGGCCATCCTATCAGACTTCCCTCACTTTGAATTTCAGGGAGCAGTTTTGGGGTCCTAATATAATACCATCCCTCCCAGAAGGTCCTGAGCTCCTAATGCAAATGTCCTCCCCCTCTTTAGAGCTATATGCATCTTGCCAAGGGCCAGTGGAGCTCTGCAAGTCAGTGCCTGGCTGACCTCACACGTTGCATGTGGTCCTGAACTTTGAGCAATCTGGTTTCACGCACCTTGGCTGCCCAGTAGCTGCATTTGCCATCGTGCGCTCTCTTAACTGTTCAGGAACTACTTGTTAAGCGCCTCTTGTGTGTCAGGGCTGGGAATGCAGCCTCTGATAAGATGGGAATTTTCCCAAGCCCTTAAGAATCTTACAGTCTAGTGAGGGAAGATAGACAATAAGGTGTTAAAAAAAATAAAGTTACTTACAAACAGTGTAATGAAGAATGGAAGCAATGATTGGTGCCTCAATCCTGGGTCACTGCTGAGCCCACTGCCAAGTCCCCTGAGAGCTGAGAAGCTCAAGGGAAGCAGAAAGCAGGAAGAGCTTTCGGATATCTCTGCCACATGGGGGAGTCTGTCCCCCAAAGGAATAACCAGGAGAACTTCATATAGAATAAGCCAGAAGCCTTGTTAATGAGGTTCATTCTTACTGCGTTTGGAACTAAAGTCAGAGAAGTAAGAACTATATAGCTCAAAGGGATCTTGGAATTCTTTCTGTGCAATCTGCTCTTTTCTTTGGGGGAAGGTGATAACTGACATCCAGAGACAGGAGGTAACCAGGGAAAGTCACACAGCAAGTGCTGGAAGAATTAATCCCATGTTCCGCACCAGAAGAAGGCTGGGTCTTCCATTACTGTTAAACCTTATGCCTCAAAGGAAGAGAGGACCCTTCCAAGGGACTTTACCACGAAGAAGGCAAAATGGGCATCTTCCCCACTTTGTATCAATGACTCTCTTTGAAGCTTTTAACTGTCAGGTAATAAGCATGAAGACAAAAAGCTGAGTTGCTATTTGATGACAATATCACGCTTTCAGACCAATTCTAAGATCACTTGCCTTCAGATTGCTTGTTAAGTAAATGCAGGTTGAGTATCCCTTATCCAGAAGTGTTTTGGATTTTTTTTTCAGATTTTAGAATATTTGCATTAGATTTACTGATTGAGTATCCCTAATCTTAAAATCTGAAATGCAAGATTCTCCAATAAGCATTTCCTTTGAGCATGATGTTGGTGTTCAAAAAGTTTTGAACTTTGGAGCACTTCAGATTTCAGAGTTTGGGATTAGGAATGCCCACCGTGGGGCCATGTCCTTAGGGCTAAGGCACTGTTGGTTGTATTTCTCTTACATGCAGCCAAAAGCATTCCTATCTGATAAAGGCTCTTTTAGGGTTACTTGTCCTATTAAGCTCTGAATACATCAACTGTTACCAGTAGAGTAGGAACATTGTATGGATTTCACTAGTAAATAGGTAAATATTTTTTCAGATAAAATTCACATAATAGTACATTCACCATTTTAACTATTTTGAAATGTACAACTTCTTGGTGTTTAGTACATTCACAATGCTGTGTATCCATTACCACCATCTAATTCCAGAACATTTTCCAAAAAGAAACCCAAATCTATTAAGCAGTCATTCCCCATTTCTCCCCAACCCTGCAGCCCCTGACGACCACTAATCTCTCCGTCTGTATGGATTTGCCTATTCTGGACATTGCGTAGAAATGGAATCATACAATATGTGGTCTGTTGTGCCTGGCTTTTTTCACTTAGTATAATGTTTTCAAAGTTCATCCATGATGTAGCATGTACAGATGGCCCCAACTTGTAATGATTTGACTTACAATTTTTTGACTTTACGGCAGCGTGAAAGTGATACATATTCAGTAGAAACCGTTCTTCAGGCTAGGCTAGGCTGAGCTGTGATGCTGCGTAGGTTAGGTGTATTCGATGCATTTTCGAGTTACAATATTTTCAATTTATGATGGGTTTATCAGGATGTAACCCTATTGTAAGTTGAGGAGCATCTGTATCTGTACTTTATTACTTTTTATGGCTGAATAATCCATTGTATGGATATACCAGATCTGTTTTATCCATTTATCAGTTGATGGACATTTGGGTTGTTTTCACTTTGGAGCTATTATAAATAATGCTGCTATGAGCACTTGCATAAAGTTTTTGTTTGACCATATGTTTTCAATGATCTTGGGAATATACCTAGAAATGTAATTGCTGTGTCATATGGTAATTCTCTGTTTAACTTTTTGAGGAACTGCCAAGCTATTTTCCACAGTGACTGTGCCATTTTACATTCCCACCAGGAACGTATGAAGATTCCAATTACTCCACATCCTCATCAACACTTACTATTTTCCTTTTTTAACTTTAGCCATCCTAGTGGGTATAAAGTGGTATCTTGCTTTGGTTGGCATACCCCTAATGACTGATGATGTTGAACAATTTTTTTCATGTGCAATATGGCCATTTGCTTTTCTTCCTTGGAGAAATGTCAATTCTGGTCATTTGCCCAAGTTTAAATTGGGTTTCTTTTTCTTATTGAGTTTTAGTTCTTTTTATATTCTGGATACTAAACCCCCAATATATGATTTGCCAATATTTTGTCTCATTCCAGTGTTTGTCTTTTCACTTTATTAATAATCTCATTTTGTGCACCAAAGTTTTTAATTTCAATGAAGTCCAATTTATCTGCTTTATTTTCTTCTGTGACTTATGCTTTTGATGTCACATTTAAAAAAATCATTGCCTAATCCAAAGTCATGAGGATTTACACCTATGATTCACACCTATGTTTCCTTCTAAGAGTTTTGTAATTTTAACTCTTATATGTAAGTCTTTGATCCATTTTTAGTTACTTTTTTGAATATGGTGTGAGGTTGGGGTACAAATTAATTCTTTCTCGTGTGGATATTCAGTTCTCTCAGCACCATTTTGAAAAGACTGTTCTTTCTCCATTGAATGGTCTTGGCACCCCTGCTGAGAAATCAATTGACCAGGAAGGTAGGGAGTTTATTCTAGACTCTCAATTCCATCCCATTCATCTGTAGGGCTGACATTATGCTAGTACCTCACTGTTTTAATTACTGTAGCTCTGTAGTAAATTTTGAAATCAGAAAGTGTGAGTCCTCCAACTTTGTTCTTTTTTTTCCCCATGATTGTTTTGGCTATTTTGTGTTCTTTACAATTCCATATGAATTTTAGGACCAGTTTGTCCATTCCTGCAAAAAAGATCACTGGAATTTTGATAGGTGCTAGGATCTGAATTTTGGTGTCCCTCTCCCCACCTCAAATTCATTTGCTGAAATTCTAACCTCCAAGGTGATAGTCTTCAGGGACCTTTGAGAGATGATTAGGTCATGAGGTCAGAGCCCTCATGATTGAGATTAGTGCCCTTATAAAAGATAACCCACCCAGCTAGCTCTTCCCTTCCACCCTTTGAGGACACAGCAAGAAGGCACTCTCTATGAGCCAGAAAGTGAGCCCTTTCCAGACGCCAAATCTGCCTTGATTTTGGATTTCCCAATCTCCAGAACTGCGAGAAACAAATTGCTATTGTTTATTAGTGACCCAGTTTGTGATATTTTGTTATAGCAGCTCAAATAAACTAAGACAACATGACTTGCATTAAATCTGTAGATCAGTTTGGGTTGTATTGCCATCTTAATATTGTCTTCCAATCTATGAATGTGGCACGTCTTTCCACTTATTTAGGTATATTTTATTTTTTCCAACAATGTTTTGTAGTTTTAGTGCACAAATCTTACATTTTCTTAAATTTATTCCTAAGTATTTCATTCTTTTTGATACTATTGTAAATAGAATCATTTTCTTAATTTTATTTTTAGATTGTTCATTGCTAGAGTATAGAAATACAACTGATTTTTGTATATTGATCTTATATTCTGAAACTTTGTTAAACTTGTTTATTAGCTCTAGTAGTTTATATTGTTCATGGATCCTTTAAGGTTTTCTATATATTAAGATCATGTCATCTTTAAACAGAGAAAGTTTATGTCTTCTTTTACAATCTGCATGGCTTTTGTTTCTTTTTCTTGCCTAATTGCTCTGGCCAGAACTTCCAATACCATATTAAACAGAAGTACTGAGAGCAGGCATTCTTATCTTGTTTCTGATCTTAAGGGGAAAGATTTTAATCTTTCACCATTGAATATAATGTTAGCTGTGGATTTTCATATATCCCCTTAAGGTTGAAGAAGTCCCCTCCTATTTCTAGTTCATTGAACTGTACATTTCTCCCTTCTATTCTGTCAGTTTTTGCTTTATGTATTTTCCAGGCTATGTTGTTAGATGTATGTTACTTATAACTATTACAATCGTCTTACTAGATTGACCCTTTCATCATTATATAATCTCCTTTTTTGTCTCTTATAACAATTTTTGCTTTGAAGTCCACTTTGTCTGATGTGTAGCTACTCCAGCTCTCTTTTTGTTACCGTTGTCTGGAATGTATTTTCTAAATTCCCCTTTTAAACCTATTTGCTTCTTTGAATATAAAGTAAATCTCTTATAGGCAGCCTTTTGGAGAGTTTAACCCATTTTCTTTTAAAGTTATTGATAAGGAAAGGCTTATTTCTTTTATTTTGCTATTTGTTCTATATGTCTTATGTCTTACTTGTTCCTCAATTATATAATACCATCACTGCC
>NW_012154618.1:2858911-2860236 GCF_000956105.1 Propithecus coquereli | reverse complement strand
TAATATCAATTACCCTATTTTGAAATTTGTTGATTCCTCCTTTTGTTTGCTCAGATATGCTGTTGAGTGCATCTAGTAGATTTTTCATCTTGGTTATTGTATTTTTCAACTCCAGAATTTCTATTTGGTTCCTTTTTATAATTTCCATCTCTTTACTGATATTCCATCTCTTTACTGATATTGATTTAAAGTCTTGGTCTAGTAAGTCCAACATCTAGGGTTCCTCATGAACTATTGATTGCTCTTCTTCTTGGGTATGAGCCTTATGTTTTGTTTCTTTGCAAGCCTAATAATTTTTTGTTGTTGACAACTGGACATTTTGAATATTATAATGTGGCAACTTTGGAAATCAGATTCTCCTCCTTTCCAGAGTTCGTTGTCACTGTTTGTTGTAATTGTTGTTTGTTTGTTTAATGACTTCTCTGAACTAATTTTGTAAAGGTTGTATTTTTTGTCATTTGTGACTGCTGAAGTCTCTGTTCTATTAGCTTAGTAGTCAGCTAGTGATTGACCAGAGGTTTTCTTAAATGTCTGAAACAAATAAGCAAACAAAAAAACAAATCTCCCAGTCTTTGAAGATGGGTTCTCTGTGTGTATTAGAGCATACCTTCAACACTCAGTCAGGCAGTTGACAACTCTGCCTCAGCCTTTACTTTCTGCTTATGCAGCATCTGAAGGTCAGCCAGAAGTGAGGGATTAGGACCTCCTCAGGTCTCTCCTGAGCATACAACTATGCCTGGGCATGCTTGTGGCCCAGGAAAAGTGTCAGAGCTTTTTAAAGCCCTAATTTCCCAAAGCACCTCATTGCCTAGCCTTTCCTCCCAAACATTTTGGTTAGTCTATTATTTTTCCATACTGTTGATAGAGATAATATATAGAAGAATAAGACAAGATTCTTTGCCCTAAGGAGGTCACAATACTTAGGATGAATGAAAATTCTTGATGAAATATTCTGGTTCTACACAATAGCAAAATGTTCCATAAAAATTACTAGTAATTTATTCAGATGCATCCCCTCCCTTTCTTCTCACGTCCCTTCTCACTTTCTGCCCTCCCTTTCCTTCCTTCCTTCCTCCCTTCCTTCCCTCCTTCCTTCCTTCCTTCCTTCCTTCCTTCCTTCCTTCCTTCCTTCCTTCCTTCTTTCTCTCCTTCCACAAATATATGATGTGCTAGGCACTGCCTGCATAATAAAAATAAAGCACTAACGAAAATAGATTTGGTTTCTACTCTCAGGGGACTTACAATCTGGTGGCTGAGTCAGGAATTAAAAAGACAATCAGAAATAATTAATTACCACCGAATCTAGATAACAACAGAGACTTGTG
>NW_012154618.1:2774159-2858861 GCF_000956105.1 Propithecus coquereli | reverse complement strand
TCCATACTGTTGATAGAGATAATATATAGAAGAATAAGACAAGATTCTTTGCCCTAAGGAGGTCACAATACTTAGGATGAATGAAAATTCTTGATAAAATATTCTGGTTCTACACAATAGCAAAATGTTCCATAAAAATTACTAGTCATTTATTCAGATGCATCCCCTCCCTTTCTTCTCACATCCCTTCTCACTTTCTGCCCTCCCTTTCCTTCCTTCCTTCCTCCCTTCCTTCCCTCCTTCCTTCCTTCCTTCCTTTCTTCCTTCCTTCCTTCTTTCTCTCCTTCCACAAATATATGATGTGCTAGGCACTGCCTACATAATAAAAATAAAGCACTAACAAAAATAGATTTGGTTTCTACTCTCATGGGACTTACAATCTGGTGGCTGAGTCAGGAATTAAAAAGACAATCAGAAATAATTAATTACCACCGAATCTAGATAACAACAGAGACTTGTGACCAAATCTAAGGGGTCATAAACTGTGTCCTCAGAGAAAGGACACTTACTGTAGGATTTTAAAAAGGGAGAAATAAGGGTGAGGCAAGAGAAGAAGTAAGGGGGATTCTCAGGAGCAAGAACTAGGAGATATGCAAAGACCGTGAGGCAGGAGGACATCTGAGAGTGGAGAATAGAAATCAGGCCAGTGTGCCAGGCACTGAGAGGGAGGGGAAGCAATGGTACCAGGTGAGAGTAGAAAAAAAATGGTGCAGGGGATATGCCATCTGGGGGCTCATGGTACAGATTTGGTCCTTCTCTTAAAAGCAATGGAAGCTGTAATAATCATAATCCCTGGTGATGGTGAGGTACTCACAGCTAACTCTAAGACTCAAATGTGTCTCCATAATGTAACTTTTTCCTATAACTAATGTCAACATGACCTTGCACCTCCACCAAAGAGAAATAAAACACTCACACTAGACATTCTTAATATCTCAGTTGTCTCCAATTTAAAACAATCTCTTTAAAGTTAACTCTTTGGGATAAATATTTGGTCTTCTCAGAAAGTGCTCCCAGTTAATTCTGGAGTTTTCTTACCCCATCTTCAGCCCTTCTCCCTGGGGCGGTCCAGCTGTTCATTGTTGTTGTTTGTTCATTTGTTTGTTGTGGGGGTGGAACTTCTGTTCCACCCTGGCATTGTGGGAGTGGTGTGTCCAATGGGTTTCTCTTCCTTGTGCCTCTCCTGGGTCTTCACTGGCCTCTCCAGAGACATTTCCCATCCCTGGCCCCTGGGGGCTGGTACCCACTGAGGTGAGACTGGGCCCAGGTTCCCACCAAAGTCCTCATACTCTGTAGCCTTCTTCCTCTCCCTTCCCTCCCTTCCATGTGGTAAGTGTACCCTTGGGGAATTAAAGATGAACCCTCAAACAGTGGCCCATGCATTCTGACCCGGTCACTGGGATGGGTTACTCTGACGCACTCCTTACTCTCACCCCTGCTAGGCTAAAGGATTGTGTCTCGGTTTTAAAACTGAAAGTTTCATGCTCAGGAAACCCTTTGGTCTCAGGCAAATGGAGCTGATTGGTCTCCCTACACCCATTCCTCCTTGTGGCCAGTGGCTAGAAGTCAGGTGGCCCACGGTTAGGCATTACACAAAGAATCGAGATTGATCTAGAGAAGGAAGGAAAGTGGTCCACACTTAGATAGCCACGAGGCTTCCATGTAGGTTTCATTCCACATTGGTGAGAATATAAAACAATCTCCTTGCTTGTATTTTTTGCCAAGGAGGAGATATTTCACGGCATAAATGGATTTGATTAAATAAATAAATAAGACGCATGTTTTAAAGTGTAGAGATTAAGTAGCTAAGCCTTATGCTGAAGTCAGAAGAAAAACAAGAATCTTAGGTCATGTATCTAAGTTTAAACAAACATCATCTAATTCTTATTTATTTGGATAACACTTTGGAGCAGGAGAAAAAAGTCAAATGTTACAGTTACAGCATCAAAAACATATGTAAAGAAGCTCTTACTAACCCACGCGGTTGATGGGAACTGCCCTTTTGGAAGGGGTACGGAAGAATGCCTTTGTGCTGTGGAGTTTTTATGTTCTTGACTTACCAGATCAAGGACAGATGTGAATGTATTTTTCAACTTCATAACCAACAGGGAGTATTGCAACGTCAAGCAGCTGGGGAAGAAAGCCGTGTATAATACAACATTCTTTCTGGAAACTGACTTTTATTTCACTGGGCAAACTGGGAAACATCAAGGGTGTATATTTTGATTCACTGGGAGAAATATGGTTGGGGTTGGGTATCTTGGAGTTTCTCCTGGTGTTAGGGTAAGTTCCTTTTGCCCCCTTAGGGAAAAGCTTCCTCTTCAAATTAGTGCCCCACTGTCTTTTCTGTCTGGGTCCCAAACCTGGTAGGAATGCCACCTGGGGGTATGGGCCAGGCACAGAATTACTTATGGGGTGCCAAGGACGGTGCTGTGCTTTACATGTCAGCTCATTTGAGAAAGGCAGTGCAGGTCCTTGTGCCCTTACCCAGAAATGATCGAGGTCGGACGTATTTTAAATTGACCCACTTTTTTTTCTCTTTCAGATTTTAGAGGAGGAATAATATGGGACATAGACTATACATTACATGACACCAACACCACCCTGGCTGTAGGATCAAACACATTAGTACTTAGCATGAAAAACTATGACTATTCACATTTGGTGGGACAAATAAAAATTATAATTTGCCTTATATTAATTCAAGCCAGACTTCAGAACCAAATGAGTTTTAGTGCCAAACTTTTGGGGGAAAAAAAAGAGAAAGTCTTTCTGTTTTCAGAATGTTTTGGATTTCAGAACAACAGGAAGGAATGTAGGAATTTTGGACCCCTATTATAATGCCTGTGTAATGGATAAGGAAGTCGAACGTGCCCATTCGCTTACATCTCAGTCTCTTCTAATCTTCAACAACCATTTCAAGATTAACTCCATCTCTTTTGGGTCGATACTCAGTTTTTGTGGAATTTTAGCTGCTGTGGTTGAGTCTCGAGTGCCCAGCTGGGATCCCCAGCTGCATAGGCACTCGCCTCCCTGTCTCCCTACATCCAAACCTGGTTCTTCCTCCTTGTCCCCTCAAGAAGGAGGATCACTGGGTGAACAGCGGGCAATAATACGGCTTGTTTTTACTAAAATGAAACACCCATGGGCTCCCCTGCCTGGGACCCCCATACATTGGGAGTTTTACTTACGGTTCCAGAACATTCCATGTTGGTCTGAGTAAGCATTTAGAAGGCAGCAGGAAGGGCCCCTGCCCATCCCCACCCATACATAATAAACACTCACCTGCGGGTGGTTCTGAGGAGAAAGAAATCAAATGGTCGCAATAGAGGCGGGTGGGCACTGCCCGGACTCTGAGGTGCACACAGGTGAGGCCCAGGTGAGTTCTACAAGCAGAGAGCAGGTGGGAAGACATTGTGTGGAGGGAGTGTGGGTGGCTCTCCGGGAGGTGGAGCTCCAGCAAAGTCCACACCAGCCCCCAAAGCCTCTGTGATCGTCTTTGCCCTCTCTTGCCTCCCTAATTTCTGGCCAAGAGGAAGCAAGGGATCTGGAGCCAGGGTCGCCAAAGCCGTGGCAGAATCGAGTGTGCTCATCAGGGATGGGCACTGCGGCCCTCCCTGGCCCTGCTGGTGACACCGTTCTGCTGGGTGACGGATCGCTGCCGGCTCCTTAATAAATCACTGATTACAGGCTGACAGGGGGTTGCGGGTCCTGGCTGGTGGCTCTGCGGGGTTGCAGAAAGTCGGGGAGCCACCAAATTTGCCTCTTGCCTCTCCCAGCAGCTCGTGACCGTCTTTCGAGAAGGTAAAAAGCCTTGCTATTCAGGAGCGCTAGAGACAGAACAGCAAACGAGCCCAATCGCGCCTGGGAAGAAAGCAAACTTCTCCCGAAGTGCAGAAGTTCTGCGGTGCGTTCGGCTCCCCCGCTGACCCAGCTAATGTTCTAACTTTCAAAGAACCAGGTAGGAGTCTGACATGCTCATCGAAAAAAGAGAGAGAAAAATCAAATCTTCCCCGAGAACTTTTAAAGTTACTTTCTTCTCTCCATTTCTGAAGGGACTTGAGCCCAAGTTCTTGCCTGGAGAGAAAGTGCTCTCAGGAGCTCCGAGGGTGGGAAGAGAGAGCGAGCGCTTGGGAAGATGCCCCAGAGGGCGGAGGGGATGCTGACAGGGACCCTGGAAACAAGGGTTGATGCGGATAATGAAACCCCATCCTGCCCCCCTTGGATCCGAGCCGGGAGCCGTGCGGAGGCTGTATGTGGGGACCATTATGCTATGTCATCAATTCTAAAACAAACCTCCGTTGTAGACCGTAACATCACCACACTTGAGAGGTGCCTTACAATTTATGGCATCTCAGCATTGAGTCATAGTTTAATCCACAGCATTTTTTTTTTTTTTACTTTTTTCAGTGGTGCGTAAAATAGTGGTGCATCTTATAACCAGTGGCAGCTTAGATCTGCGCGAGTCGGGTGTTATCCCATCTTACAGGTGAGGCCTGGAGCGGTTAGGAGACCTACCCAAGGCCACACGCCACTATCTGGACTTGAAACAAGGTCCGTCTGGTTCTCTGTCACTGGCTGCCAGTGGGGTAGGAGCTGTAAGTCCCATCCCTGTAGGGAAAGGGATGTCCACTCTCCAGGCAAGCCTAAGGAGGGGAGGGGGCCTTGCCAGACCTGGCCCAGCCTGCCAGTGATGGGAGGGGGGTGTGGGGGGTGAGAGAACTAGATGGCACAGGGCTGCTCTCCATCTAGGGTTCTGTTTCTGTCACTGCTCAGCTCTTAAGCATCAGCTGGTTTCAGAATCTCCCTCTGAGTTAGATTCACTTTAACTCAGAGTAACCAAATTGTCAAAAATAATAATAATAAATAATAACAGGGATCCTTTGGATCAAGAGTGACCACTTCTTTCAGGGAGGCAGTGGGGAAATGGAAAGAGGCCAACCTGGAAGTTGGATGCATCTGATTGGAATCTCGGTTCTTGCTGCTAAAAGCAAGCTGGCACGTTCCTTAGGCTCTCCGAGACTCAGTGTCCTCATCTGTAAAATGGGAGCAATGAGGACGCTCACCTGGAGGTACTGCTGATTTCCTGTATGGAAAACGCCTGGGTTGTGGTAGAGCTCAGTAAATCAAAGTTACTCTTTTATCATTGTTATGTCATGATGATGATGATGATGATGGAGATGGATGGACACAGCGGGCCCTTTCTCTCAATTGCCTCACATCTTTTGCACCCTCTCCCCCCAGGGCTCTGCCACCCCTGTCTCCTTGGCTCCCCCATTGCTGGGCTGATGTCCCTCTCCTGCCCTCCTGGCCACAGGTGGAGCCCTGATCGCGACCCAGGCAAACCCAACCTGCCCAGCGCTGCCCACTCTTGGGCTCCCCTAGAGAAGGAGACCCTCTGCAAAGGGGTGGCTGTAACTGCCCCTCTGGTGTCCCCAGGGGCCACTCCCACATTCGTTCCTTCTTTTGTTCACTTCAAACAGCTCAACTCCCCGCTTCCCTGGGCTCAGGCAGCCCCAGAGCAAACAACAGTGGCGGCCTTGCAGGATAGTTTCTGGGTGCTCTGGCCACACTGGGGTCTCCCACGCTGAGGGAGGGAGGGAGGGCACTCAGCTTCCCCCATGCGCTCCTTGGGGAGGTTAAGCTGCGGCCCTTTGCCCAGGCGCTCCTGGCACCCGACACGCCCGGTCACTGCCCCCAAGACGCTCGCGCCCGCTGGCGTCCACAGCTTAGGCCCTCCCTCGGGCCCTGAGCTGACAGGCAGCTGCCTCTGCTACTCCTCACCGCAGCCTAGGAGAAAGGGTCTGTAATTTCCATTTTCCAGATGGAGAAACAGAAGCCCGGAGAGATTAAGTGTCAAGTCCAAGTTTACAGGCAAGATACAGATAGAGCCTAGATTTGGGCTCATGGCTGACCACACGGACCCTCCCGTACGCCTAGCACCTCAGATCAACTGCCAGGGTGGCTGTCGTTTGCCACAGAACCCAGGCAGGGTGTAAGCAGGAGAGAAGGTGAAAGGCCGTTTGGGGAAGAGAGCTCAGGGAGAGAAGCAGGCGGAGATGCACCTGTGTGGGCCACGCGGGCCGTGTTCCTGAGCAGAGAGCCAGGGGGGCACTTGGAGGGCCTCTGAGCTCCTGCCAGCCTCGGCCTCTCTGGGCTTCCTGCAGAGGAAGAGCCTTGATGCCCTCTCTGGGAACCCCCACAGATCTACTCTGGAAGACTACAGTTGCAAGACCTTTCTAGAAAAGGTGGTCCCACTGCTCCCCTTCAGCCAGAGCCTACAGCTCAGCTCCCGTGGATGGTTATAAACCTGACTCAGAAACACCAGGGAGAATTTTAGGAATCTCCGTGCAAAGATAGCCATCAAATTCCGGCCCAGGGCAAGCAGCACAAAGATCAGTTTCCACTCCAGTGACTTCTGCGGCTGCTGTTTTCCTCTTCCCTCCATCTGGGGTTTCCACACCCCCCCGCCCCCCGTTCTCTATTTGAGGAGCTCCCAGACCTTCTCCAAGACCCAGCTCTAATGTCACCTCCTCGGAGATGCCCTCCTGGCTCTTTCGGAGCACAGAGCCTCCCCTGGCACTTCAGACACCTCTTAGAAACCTGTACTAGCTTGTCGGTTTACCTGTCCATCATGCCCACTAGGCAGCACAGTGCTTGTGACGCAGTAGGTGCTTAATAGATGCAGGTGGAATAAATATGTGCATGAATAAATGCCTGCTTTAGCTTAGTTTGTGCTGGAAATCGCAGGGAGCTCATCCACTAGATCTTTGCATCAGCCTGATGAGGACGGTTCCACCTGAAGATTCTGTGGCCATGGCCGCTGTCGTAAAAGAAACCTTAGCTGCTGCCCAGGTCTCGGCTTGCACACGAGGCCTGTATGGAGAGGCTGGTAGGATTGGGTCTTGGTAGCCTTGTCTTTACTGTCCTCTCGTGGCCAGAAGTTGCTACTGCAGCTGGAAAAGCTACCAATTCCATTGAGGCCGCAGAGCGGGACATTTTTGCCTCCTGGAGCAGTCTTTTTAGGATCCCTGAGTTATTTTGATCCTTCCTCCAGGGCCTTGAAAATATGTTAAAAGAATAATGAATAGGTAATTGATAGGGTCTGACCAACCTCAAAAAGAGCATTAAAGAGACTCCATTGACTCTAGCTTACAGCTGTGTTAGGTGCTTGTGTGTGGAAGGGAAGGATATATACAAAGTATGTGACAAATTCGGCCCACAAAGACCTTGCAGTCTATTTGTAACACCTTCATCAAAAGTGAGTAGTTCAGGATCACACTGAACAAAACCACATACTAAAGACACATGAACATACCTGTCAGTGTGGTAGCCAAGGTTCGGAATCAGACAGGGTGTCTCTCCTGCTCCCACCACTTACTGCCTAGGTGACCTTGAACAAGTCACTTCATCTCTCTGAACGTCGTCTCTTCATCTGCAAAATGGCTAGTGGGCGCACCTCTCCACAGAGTTGGAATGATGGATCAAGACGACCTGGCAAGACCTTGGCCCGGTGCTGGCAGAGAGGAAGTTCTCAAAAAAGTTAGCCGTTATTATTATAACTAAGGTTTTTAATTCTCTGGTACAGAGAGAGAACAAGGTGAGATGTAATAAAGAGCTGGGTAAATACAGTCCTAATCGTGGCCCTCTTAAAGGCAGACCTCCTAAGGTTTTTTTTTTTTACCCCTAAGAGTCCATTGCAATAGTTGTTTATTAATGTGAGAGTCCCTCATGGTCAAGGTGATCCATATGGCTGCTGTTGTCACAGGCTGATGGGGGAGGCAGGCTGTCAGCTGGCTCCGGCCAGAGTCTACTTGTTTCAATCTCTCCTTCCTAGACCATGGCAGACATCACTAATCGATCATAGCTCTCCTTCACGTACATCACGTATGTAATCTCAGAATTCTCATTATAGAGCTCCAGGCAGTTACAACCATTAAGCAGAGTGGGAAAACGGCATTCAATCTAATTTACCTTTCCAGGTCTTGGCACATGGGCAGATTACAGATGTGTAGAGGATGAAGGAGGCATTTTAGCCAGAGGCAGGAAAGTAAGCTGAATTACGAGTCAGAAGACTGATCCGATAGGAAAAGGAAGTAAATTAGAGAAGGGCTGTGTCACAGAGCCCGTTGACTTCAGGCTGACTTAAAGCAGCAGGCAACAGCAGGGAATCACTGGAGGGCTCAGGCACATGGTGACAGTCCTTTGTGGGCAAGGTCTCTCTGGCAGCCAGTGCCTTGTAAATTGCACTGGGTAAATTGTAAATTGAGTCCAGAGGGGAGGTGAGGAGGGCTGGGACTCAGGGCAGGGTGTTAGGAGAGGCTGGGAAGGAAGTCTTGGTGGCCTGGCTGACTCCTGGCACCTTAGGAATGAAGGAAGTGGTGCCATCAAAGTGGCTTCCCTGACCTTGAGCTCCAGAGGCTGGGAGAACAATGGCACCTCCCACGGGAAGGTGGTTGGGCCCAGAGGAGAGGATGTGCTTTGTTTCGGGCATGTTGAGTTGAAGGCGCCCTTGGGACATCCACGGTAACTTCCTGTGGGCAGCTGGAAACGGGAGATGGGAGCCAGAGCTAGAGCTACAGATTTAGAGAGAGATGAGAGGAAAATAGTTCATGCTTTCTGGGTCCAGCCTCGCTTTTACTCAAAGCAGTTTGGGCAGGAAAAGAAAGAGCAACACACTCAGGAAAAAAATGACCTGGGTGAAGGTCGTGGCTTAATTAAGAGGCATTTGCTACAATCTGGTTATTCCAAAAGCCACTGCTTATCTGGGTCAAGTGTCTTTTTCACAATATCACCTGAAATGAGTGGGAAAAAACATTTTTTTTTTTTTTTGGTAATAGGGAATAGTAAGTCTCATGTACAGGACCCCTAATGTCCCAATTGCTAAGAAAGAAAGTATATATTTAACTGAAATACCCAAGCAATCAGAAGAGAGGTCAGAGGGACAATTCCTTTAATAGAAGACTCTATTTCCTAACGGGTAATAAAGTCAGTTGGACACTAAGGTCAGACAGACCTAGATTTGAACCTCAGTTCCACCACTTCCTAGCTGTGTGACCTTGGGCAAGATACTTAACCTCTCTGAACCTTGGTTCCCTCTTCCATAAAGTGGAGATAATAGAGTACCCAGTTCATAGGGCTGGCTGTGGTGGTGATCAAATGAAATAATGCATATAAAGGTTTAGTCCAGTACTTGACACATAATAAGCATTGAGTGTATGAGAATTATCTTTTTATCTAATACCGAACTTCTTTAGGAAGAGATTTTAAACAGCCAGTGCATCTTTTCATCGCTGACATGATTCCTGGGAAGTTCTCTGAAGGACGCAGAGAAACTCTACACCGATATGAAGCAACAAGGCAAATTCTTTTTGTCTAAGTCCGTTGCATCGCCCAGTAAGTGATGAAGTAGCAGACTCTTCAGGAGTTCTGCCGGAGGCTAACCACTCACCAGCCATGACCTGTTGGGTGTGTTTTGGGACAGCGTGGAGGGCTCCACAGTCTACTCTCCAGGGTCTTTCCCCATTTCCCCCTCAGTTCACAGACACAGGAGTTTCTGAGGAGTCACGTGGACTGTGCCACAGCCCCCTTGACCTGTGGGTGGGGGCGCCCTACCAAACCAAAGGAAACGTCCCTGAGCCGCAGGCAGTGAGCAGGGAAGGGGTCTCTTCTTGACCCCACACCTGTCCTTGAGGAGATCTTTGGGGAATTCTTACCACTGATGGACAGTGGCAGACTAAAAATCTGGAAAGTTCTTGAAGGTTCCAGTTTAGGGTAGAAAGAAGATTTGTTGTGGAAGGATTAAGTATGCAATATAATAGCAGTACCTAACATTAACTGAGCAATTACTATGGGCCAGGAACCATTCTAGGTATGTACCAACTCACTCCATCCTCACCATGACCTGCAAGGGAATAACCATTCTACAGGGGCCCAGACACGTTAAGTACCTTGCCCTGGGTTCTCACCGTTACTAAATAGCAGAAGAGAGACTTGAACCCGGGAAATCTGACGTCGGAGCCCATATCCTCAACTACTGTGCCGTACAGCCCTGTCCACAGCCTGGGCCAGACCCGAGCGGGAAAGGGCTGGCGGGAGACCTGCTGACCTTCTGAGGAAGGGCTCTGCTGGTAAAGGAATCACCCGTAAGTCCTGCCGTCCCAGGGCCTGGGTGCAGCGCGGTGGCATGCTCTGCCCGGTGCCAGGCACCCAGGTGAAGAGCTGTCCTATCGGATGCTCCCAGTGATGAGTCACCCTCAGGAAGCTGCCGACACTTCTCAAGGACCTTGTTCTTTCATCTCCTTGTTCCTTTCCTAGGAAAAAATAGGACACTGGGAGAATTTCTCTAAGTCCTGTATTTGATCAGATATTCTTCTTACCCCCAAACATTTTTTAATGGGAAAGGTAAAAACATCCCTGTTGCATCATTTTCTTCCGAACTGGTGAGGGAACTGGGAGATGGCCCAGGGGTGGAGTTGAACAGCTCTCCTTGTTGAAAGTGTGATCAAGTGACGTGCCCACTTGTCCCTGCCTCCCCCGCTGCTCCGAAGTGGCTGCAAGCCTGAGCAACAGGAGGGGACTCCTGCCCCCAGGCTCCCTGCTCAGGAGTAGGAGCTGAAGGGCTCATGCCAGGCTCGGGGGCACTGCATTTGCATGCTGGTGTCTTGAAGCCATTGGCATGAAGGTACCATGATGGACCTTAGACTCTCAGGACAAAGCTCAGGTGGGAGCGGTAGGAGCAGGACCATGCCAAGGTATCTCAGGCAATATGCACCTTTGGGGACAAGGTACACAGACACCTCCCGATGCTATTCTGTGCCCGCGTCCTCTCTGAGCTCAAGTCAGGGGCAGGAAAGTTATGAAATGAAAGACTGCGGTTCACTCACTCTCAGATTCACTCATTCATTCCACAAACGTTCACCGAGTGCTTTCTCTGTGCCCAGAACCCTGCCATGAGCTAAGCCAAGATGGACACGGTCTCCAAGGAGCCTGCAGTCTGGGAAAGGGCAGGCTCTAGACACCCAGCCGGAGGCCCCCACAGCCCCACATCGCTGTTTGGAAGCTCAGAGACCCATGGGACCCTTCATCTCTGCCCTCACTGGGAAGATGCATTGGCAAGGTGAGCTCACTTAGGGCAGGGAGGAGGCAGGGGGCAGCAGGCACCACTCGGGGTCCCCCAGTGAGTGGGCTGCTCACTGACCCTAGACCCCATGCTCAGCTGACACCCCCTTCTCTCCTCATCCTCGGGGAGCTCTTGGGTTGGCGGGGCTTGGCCAAGTGGAAGGTGTAAAGACGCTCCTTCCTCTGTCCTCTGTTCCAACAGCACCGGCTCAAGGGAAGAAGGCAACGTGGGCTCCGCAGGGCTTCTGTTTGAGGGGCAAGCAGAGCCTCCCAGAGCTCAGACAGAGATTTGGGGCCATATCCATCTCGATTCCAATCCCAGCTCTGCCTCCCTGGGCAAGTGTCAGTCTCTCTGGGCTTCAGCTTCCCTGACCGTAAGCATTGCCAACAAGAGTCCCTCCCTCGTGGGACCACGGCGACCACTAAATGAAGCAATGACTTCAGGGCTCTCAACACAGCACCTGGCACACTGGAGTCTGCAACAAATGGTAACTATTGCTGTGATGGCACTAAGGGTATTTTTACCATACTCACATTCTTTGAAAACTGGAGCGAACTTGGAGTCAGAAGACCTGGCTCAAAATCTGGGTCCCAGTCCTTCCTCACTGTTCTGTCCGTCCATCTGTGTCTCTGAGCCTCCCTTTCCTGGTCATGGGGAAAAACGTGTTTGTCCTGCTATGTTATGAGGACCAACTGAGACAACAGAGGGTGGAAAAATTTGTTGTGAATCAGGGCAGTCAGGGGAGAAGATTATGCGCCAAGTGTTCCCACAGCTTCCATCCCACCTCTGCGGGGAACATCGCCCGGTGCCGAGGGCTCTCTTCCTCCTCTGAGGCCTTCTCGCCCTCTGTGGCACTGAGAATTTCCAGCTGGTTCTATCTTGTTACCTCTCCCGGTCTCTGGTGACACTTTCAAGTCCCCTGTGGTTCAGCCCTGTGTCTCACACCTCTTCGCATGCAACCGAGAGTCGCCATGCATTGTACCTGGGGTGTGCTGAGCATTTTGCAAGCACCGTCTCATGCTCTCCTCCCAACAACCCTGCAAGGAAAGGACCATTGTTACACCTGCCCATTTGCTAGATGTAGAAACTGAGACTTAGAGGAGTTAAGCGGCTTGCCAAAGACCTACCAGCCAGGGTATGACTTTTTCACAGGGGCCCACAGCAGGAATTTGAACCCAGGTCAGTTAGACCCCAAGCCAATCTCTTAGCCCCATTCAGAGTCGGCCCAGGTAGGCACCCAGCACAAGCATTTTGCTTGGTTAGTTCTAATGTCTATTTTATTCCCACTCACACCCCAAAGAGGGAAGAGTTCGCGAATGAGAACTGCACATCGGGCGAGGCAGTGAGCACACATTGGTGGACGACGGGGACACGACCCTCGTCCTAATTCAATCGACACATTTCTCAGCACGTGTGACGGCCGGGCCCTGTTTGAGGAGTTCGTAATATGTATTCATTGTGTTTTTTATTCTCTGTATCGTAGGAAGTTTTGACATTTCGGGGGCCTTTCGGACACGTGTGGAAACTTTCCCTTGCAGGATCATTCCTAGAGAGATGGCAACTTGCTGTGAGCGTGCCTCTCACCTGCAAACCGACCAACCTGGAGTCTGCAGCCCAAACACCTCCTATCTCACTCTCACACCAAGCCGGTATCTCCCCGCCCTACATAATCTGAGGGTCAGGTACCGGGCACCCAGAGAGCACCCTGCACCCCAAAGCCCAGTGGAACTATTCAAATTAGCGAATCCCAGGGTGTCTACTCTGCCGCGCCTTTCCTGGAGAGACCCCCATAAAGGCCCTGGCCTAAGCTCTCTCCTTGTTCCTCCTTCTGCCCCCCGACCCAAATCTGGTGCTTCCCTTGTTTGGCATGGCACCCCCTTCCCTGGGGAAATGCAAGCAATAAAAATCCTTTCTCATGGCAGTGGTCTTCCTGTGTCATTGATGAGTCACTTCCATACCTTAAAATCTTGCAGGTACATTTTGAGACAGAATATATAGTTCTGTGGGCAGACACGGTCCTGTCCTCATGGGGCGTGTGAGGAATACGGGCGACAGATACACAGTGACTGGCAGTGGACGGAGCTACAGGCAGAATCCTCCAGAAGAAGGAAGAGCTCAGGGAGTGACACAAACCAGGTGCTCTTTGGGCTGCGTGGTCAGAGGCCGGTGCCTCCATGGAACTGCCATCTGAGCAGAGACCTGAGTAGCTGCAGAAACGAGCCATGTGGATACCAGGGAAAGGAGTAGTGCAAAGAACATTCCAGGCAGAGAGAATGGCAAATGCACAAGCCCTAACAAGAGGACACGCGGGTGCATGTGAGGAACAGCAGGGAGGCCAGACTGGCTGGCAGAGAGCAGGTGAGGGGAAGAAACCCAGGGGTGAGGCTGAGGCTGGACGGGTGGGTCACACAGGACCCGGGGCCCATGGTGGACTGTGGCACTTACCCTGAGTGAGGCGGGAAGCCACTGGAGGCTTCGGTAGTCAAATAGAGAAACAAAACCAATCTTTGTCCTTCCTGGTGTGGACCAGTGATTCTCAGCCAGGGATGATTTTGACCCACTCCCCATCCTAAGGACGTCTGATGTCTGGAGACATTTTGGGTTGTCACAAGTGTGTGGGGGGCATGCTACAGGCATCTAGCGGGTAGAGGCCGGGGACAATGCTAAATATCCTAAATTGCACGTGACAGTCCCTCACAGTGAAGAATTGTCTGGCCTAAAGTGTCAACAGGGCCCAGGGCGCGAACCCTGGTGTAGACGCAAGGACAGGCACCGTGCTCTCAGGAAGGTGGCAGCAGTTTGCAGATGCAGGATCCCAGTCCCTCGGGCCCCCGAACCCCGCCCAAGGCAAATGTTCCCTGCATCACTGTTGGCATTTCCTTCCCTACGCCAAAAACTACTTCACTGGGACACAGTCCAGGCCACTTCCTGCTGCTTGGCGCCTGCTGTGTGTCCAAGCTGAGGATGATGGATTTTCTGTGCTCGGGGCCATCCGTGTGTGTACGCAGCCCTGACGTCGTGTGTATATCCTGCATCCTGAAGTGTGATTTATTAGGTCTAATCCCCGTCTGGGGGGACAGTAAGTCTTCCCTGTAGAAATGCCGTGGAGGAGGACACGCCCCATTATTATTTCATTAGGACACCGCTGGGCATTCCCGGAGTCCCCGAGTAGCTATCACATGTTCCTGGGATGATTTAGAGGAGACAGCCTGGGGCCTCGTTCCTCCCAAAACTCAGGAAAAATGACCACGCATTTCCATAAATATGTCCCAGCCTCTCTTCTGATTACTAAATTCCTTCTTTTCGCTTCATGCCAATTTGTCTTTCCACATCAGTAGAATATGCAAACACTTTAAAAGGAAGCGTCGAGCACTAACTGCTTTCTCAACAACGCAAGCAATAGTTTCAAAAGCTAATGTCAGCCACAAAGGTTTCTAACCTCGGAACTTGTGTTTCCGGGTTTCCCTCTGAAGTCAGCATTGATGGAGGCTTCGGAGGCAAGTTCGCATTTCATTAATTCCCTGTCCTCCCTCACCCCAGCCATCCGAACATGCAGAGTGAGGGGAAGGGCGTGGAATTATCAAGAGACTCCCAGCCTCTGTCCCCCGCAGGCAGAAGGAAGAGTCAGCACTCTCTCAATCACCAGCCTTGCCCTTGGTTCTCTTCCGCCCCCGCCATGCCCCCATCCACGTGCAAGGTCTGCTCTAACACACCCAAGGTGCTTTTAATGTCCCTGGATTCTAACCGCCCAACTCACTAAGGTAGATGCTCTTTGCGTGAGCATTTCAGTTCAGAGACACCTTCTTCTAGGTCCTTTTCTCTCCCATCCTGTTGTGGCGTCCACAGCTGATGCAATTTGGGAATGAGTCACGGATGTTGCTTACCTTGACGGTACGAAGTGCTCACACCCATCCACGGTTGCCCACCATTACCCCACCTGCCACCTTGCAGCTCCACCCGTCACTACGGAAGCAGCTGGACCGGAAATGGGCCCCAGGTGGGCTGTGGAGTAAGAACCTTGAGTTCAAATCCTAACCCTGCACCTGAGTAACTAGGGCCCACGGGTAAGTCATTTCCCCTCTCCCAGCCTCAGTCTCCTCATCTGGCGAATGGGAATCACGGTGCTTGCCTTCTTGGGTTGTGGTGGGCAGAACGTGAAATGATGCATGTGAAAGCAGGTTTCAAACCACAAGGCGCAACGTGGCTGTTAGATTCTAGTCCAATACGTCATTTTGCTGTGAATTGGTGGAAACAGTAGGCTCGTGTGAAAGGAAGTGTCTCCTCCTCTCAGGGTAAGTTCGGAGTCCCCCGGGCTTGGCTGTGCCGGGGGTCAAGCCATCGGGCTGACCATCTTATCTCACCAGCTGAGTGGGTGAAGGGAGGAGGCCAGCGCTGCACCCCTGCCTCAGAAGTAGACGCAAGGTTCTGATGATCAGCTTTTCCCCAGGAAGTAAACATCCGACAGTATACGACAGCAGAGGGATTCGCTCCTTCCCCTTCCACTCGACGTACAGCAAAGCAGTCATGGAGGGAAGTTCGCACGCCAAGATTCGAAGTCATTTCTGTTTAGCTCATCAGTAATTGCCTTATAAGAACTATTCCATGCCTAAGAAGCATTTTAAGCCTTTTTAAGCTCCAAAGATTAGGGTGCAACAGGGAGGGGTGGGGAAGGACAGATAAAAAACAGGCCGGAGTGCATTCTCCATGCAGAGAAGTAGATTCTCTACTTGGGTTAGATTAATCCCCAAATTGAAACCGGCCCTGAGCATGGCTCTGAGAAAGAAGAGCAGAGAGATAAGAAGGCCCTCGGCGAAGCCAGGCATCGAGCTGTCTGCGGAAATGCCGACTGCGCCCTTTCCCTGCAGCCCAAGGACAGAAAGGCAGGCCCGGGGAGGACAAACAGAGGGTGAGAGTTTGCTTAAGGCCAGTTTGGGAAGCAGCAGGGGGAAGAAAAAAGGGGGCAGTGGCCGAATGGATGGTGCCCGCATGTTTTGTCAAAGTACCACGTGGTCTTCCCCTCCCAGCCCGGGGACCACCGACCTGCCCAGGCTCCCACCGTCGAAAGCAAGGGCATTGGGTTCTTAAAAGACCGAGGAGCAGGGCAGGCCGGCTTTGCTTGCAGTCGCGAGCAGAAGGACGCTCGCAGAGGGCCTTCACACCCACGAGCAAGCTGGCCCCCTTCCTTGCGGCATGCCTGGTTTCCAACCCCAGCACCGCGGCCTTCTCGGGAGAGGCAGGCTGTGGCTCCCGACGACTCAAGTCTGTGCTTGAAGGCTGAAGACTGTCATCCAAGGAGCTACCGGGACGTGGGAGCTGAAGGTGGGAGCTAACAGGATTAGCTCGACTGGATTCCTGGGTCTTCCAAGAAGCCCGGAAGCGTCTAAAGGCACAGCACTCATTTGGAGGTGTTGGCGACTTAAAATAACAGCCCCATTATTTGATAGTCACACGTACAGAGACTGAACTACAACGTCTGCAGACGTGGCCCTGCAAGGCCCAGCAGTCAGGAGCGGGATATGGCAGAATCCAGTGCCCAGGAGGGGCCAGGGCGAGGCTGGCGGGGAAGCCGAGCAGGCCATTGTGAGCGACCACGTGGGAACAGACCAAAGGAGCAAGAGGGGAGGGGGAGAAGGCACCTGGCTAAAGCAGACACTGGCGTTCTTCCTTTTCCCCTATGGCTGAGGCTTTGAGAAAGGCCAAGCAGGGACATGGGGAGATGGGAGCCATGTTTGCAGGTCTTGACAGGTCTGCAGGAGGGCGACAACCAGGTGGCCACATGGGGAAGGTGCCCCAAGACGATGCTGGGCTCCCCATCCTCGATCCCCCGGGCGCTGTAGGGATTCGGACGCTTGGGGACCTTTCGGTTTCCATGCGCCGCTTGCTGACGCAGCTCAGGGCCATGTGGGCGTCTCTGTAATTAATTTTCTTTACCCACAATGGTGCGGCGAAGAAAGATGTTGGGCTTGCCTGCCTGCCCGGGATCTGAGGTACTCCCAGGAGCGCAGGGTTGGGGCGAGACCAGAACGAACTTGCCAGAAAAAGCAACAGTCCATGCAAGTAGCCCAGGCAACCTGGGAGAGGTATACCCAGGGGGAGTTACACAGTCTTAACTTGTTTTCCAGATTTTTAAGTGGCATCCAGCACATTCCTTCTAACCTATTCTCTTCTTCCTGCTGCAATTGCATCTGTCTTTGTCTTTTGGGGGGGAAAATTATGTATTAATATTATAGAAAATATAACATTAACATATTTTAAATATTGTATCAAAACCACTGAATTGCACACTTAAAAATAAAAGATTTTTAAATATTATGTCAAAGTTATATGTACATATAGTTAAAAAACAAGTAGCACTAACTGGCTTATAACAATAATTTTTTTAAAACCCTCCCCTCTCAACTGCTTTTTAATTTTTAAAATTGTTTGTTTTTAGTTCCACTGGTGATCACCTCTGTATCTCCAAATAATCTGCTTCTACTCCCACTTCTTGCTTTATTGACTGTGCACTTGACCTTCTGCCTGGATATATGAGGATCTGGCTCATTTGAAAACTCACCCACCTCTCCTCCCTCCTTCCCCACACAGCTAAATCACAGTTCTTAGTTCCTCTGTTGGTTACCCGTGTCTAAATTATGTACGCATATGTATTATTTAAAAGTATATACCATTTACATGCATGTATGTGTCTGTATGTCCACGCTGCTGTGTCTTTTCTGTGTTTCATCATGTCTCTTGCCATGGCTTCATCTACATCTGTGGTCCCCGATCCGCAGGCCACGGACTGGTACTGGTCCATGGCCTGTTAGGAACTGGGCCACACAGCAGGAGGTGAGGTGAGCGGCGGGCCAGCAAGTGAAGCTTCATCTGTATTTACAGCCGCTCCCCATCCTTTGCCATCCCCCCAACCTGGTCCGTGAGAAACTTGTCTTCCATGAAACTGGCCCCTGGTGCCAAAAAGGCTGGGGGCCGCTGATCTACAGCATCTCATGTGTTGGGATGGCAGAGTAACCACATGCAGCTTTATTGCTGCCACATAGATGCAAAAAGGAGGAAAGAGTGAAATGCATAAGGAGCTGGTGTCCCCAGCCCTAGAAATTGACCCAAATAAAACGAAGGTGGCAAAGCTCCCATGCACCATGCTTACCACACACAGGGTTTGCCAGTGGAGGGTCAGACACCTGTAGAAAGGTCGGGCACTCCCAGAAACACGTCGGCAGAGGCCCCTTTCCCCTGGCTCTTTGCCAGCCATCTCCCAGTTGGTGACTGCGCGTCCCCAGCGCTCCAGGACTGGTCACCTCTAGCAGGTCTCACTGTTCTTGCAGCAGCTTTCAGCTCTGCTTCCTGTTTCAGCCAGCCATGGATTCCACAGATATCCACTGAGCACCCACCCTGTGCTTATACACTGAGGACACAGGCTTGTGCAAGACACAGAAGGGCCCTGAATCCAGGGAGGGAGCGCTTAGGAAGCCAGTGAAAGGGAGAGGCAACAAATAAATTAATGATTGCCATGAAGGATGTTGAGAGAGAAAACAATAGACCTGTCTCTGAAGAACAATGCCTGCCCCTACACATTGAAGCTGAAGCCAGAGAATGCAAAGGAGCCAGGCTTGCAAAGAGCAGCCTGAAGGGAGGTGTGAGAAGAGGAAAGTGAATGTGCAAAGGCCCTGTGGCAGTGATGGGCAGCAGGGTGTGTTCGAGGAGCTGAGAGGAGGCTATCTAGCTACAGTGCAGCAGGCAAAGGGGAGACTGGTCCAAAGTGAGGTTGCCAGGGGCAAGGGCCAGATCACAGGCCTGGGTGGCTGAGTAAGGAGTTTGAATTTTTGTCTAAGCACAATAGGAAGGCATCAAAGGATTTCAGCAGGGAGTGACCTGACCCGATTTTTGTGCTCTAAAATGTTCCTCTTGAAGAATAGACTGGAGGCAACCAGGGGGCTCCTCTGTCCTAACCAGAGGCATGGACACCTCGTTTTTGCAGGGAGAGGGGTCCGTCTCCTCCCCAGATGTTATCATCTGTGGCCAGCAAAAGGTTCCGGGATCTGGGAGAAGGAGGGAGCTAAACAGAAGAGCGTTCAAACCAAGATGCCCGCTTGGCCATATTTAACACGGCGACTCTCACATCACAAACCAACAAAAGGTGCACCTGGCTTTGAGCATCCTCTCGGGGTGAACAGGGTCTACCTGGGCAGGAGGCTGCAGCAGCCTGCTGCGTCCTTTTCCCGGGGTTTCCAACTGGGAATTAGAAGACTGGAATTACAGACAGATGCATGACAGTCCTCTATTAACATCTTTTTTTTTTCTTTATCACCTGAACTCCTTTCCAGCCTCCCTGGCTCCACAGCAGGGGTCCCCATGTGATTTCTGCCAGGATCCACCCCCACTTTCAGGGAGCAGGGTTTGAGGTGCTGCCCTCCACTTTTCAAAGCCCTTCCCCTGGTCATCAGAGAGTGTCTCCTCAGGGCTGGGCTCTGTGAAACAGGGGACTTCCTCTCCCCGCCCCCCTCCCCGCCTCTCCCCTCCCTCCACCTTTTCTTCTTTATATCGAGTTGAGTTACCTGTTCAAAGCAAAGCCATCTCTCTCCTGGAACTGCCTGGATGGGATCCTGTCTCCCATCAAAGCCGCAGAATCTCTCTCGGGCCCGGCCAGTTGTGTCTGTCAAAACTTGAACTGCTGCATCCTTTGTGGGCAGCACTGCCCCGTGGTTAGGGTTACGGTTTGCTAATTAGAGCTAGGCTTGCGCCTGCCACACACAGACCTTCTGTGTAACGCACATACCCTGGTGGATGAGATGAGCCAGGACTCTGAGTCAGGCTGCCTTGTTTCTCAATCTGGCTGCGCCATTCGGGATAGCAGTGGGCAAGTTAACCTCTCTGAGACTCAGTGTCCTCATCTGTAAAATGGGGCTAATGACCGCAGTATCCTCTTCATAGGGTTGTTAAGAGGATTAAATGAGATCAAGACCCGTGTAAGGCACTTAGCACGTGGAAGTATTCAAGGAAGTTGTTCCCCATGATAGTAACCAAAATAATTCCAGATTCTGAGGGTGCTGAGATGGTGCAGGAGAAATAGAAGTTTCCAGAAGATGCCACCAGAAGGGAAGGGAAGGGAAGGGATACCCTAGCTTTGCAATCCTTTGGTCCACCAAGCTTTCACTAGCGCCCCCCAGTGGCCAAACCCACCCGGAAGCCAGATGGCAAGACAGCCTGATCAGTGTGGCTCCCTCCGTGCCAAGTGAAGCTGGGGAGAAACAAGGAGCGGATCCAAGCACAAGCAGGCATCACACACAGGGTGCATGTTTTTACTTTGAGTGCACGAGGGCTGTCTGGAAATTATCCAGGCACTGTCAATATAATTTGTTATAGCACATGGCTGGATACTTTCTGGACAGCCCTCCTATGCAGTCTAGCTTGCATGTTCATAAATATAACACATCAGGAAATGACAGCAAAGCGCTTTGCATAATCGACCCTATTTAATCGTCACAAAAACCCTGTAAGGAAAGGAAAGCAGGGCTTGGAGGGATTGCTTTGTCCAAAGTCACACGAGCCTTAAGCGTGGGTCCGGAGTAGCAGCCCAGACAGCCTTCCCCAGAGCCTGCGCTCTCGATTGCACCGTTTGGCCCACAAAGCTAGCTCGAGAGAGACTTTCGGTCAAAGCTACAGAAGCGGCTGCGGGTGACCACACTCTCTCCGTCAGGAACACACATCCGCTGCTACAGGAGGATAAACCCTGCCAAGGCAAACATCCCAGAGCCACCTGTCCTGCTTTCGTTTTTCTTATATATACGCTTACCACTTGGCATTGCTTCTTCAGCAACATTCAATCTAGTAATACAAAAGAAGTAAGAAGAATCAATGACCATAGACAGAAGATTTGGGGAAGAAAAATATTCAATTCTGTTTAGATAAATGCAGCATAATTAGTTTCTGATAAAAAATCCAAGTACCGCCAGGCGCAGTGCTCACGCCTGTAATCCTAGCACTCTGGGAGGCCGAAGCGGGCGGATTGTTTGAGCTCAGGAGTTCGAGACCAGCCTGAGCAAGAGCGAGACCCCTTCTCTACTAAAAATGGAAAGAAATTAATCAGACAACCAAAAATATGTACAAAAAATTAGCCGGGCATGGTGGTGCATGCCTGTAGTCCCAGCTACTCGGGAGGCTGAGACAGGAGGATCGCTTGAGTACAGGAGTTTGAGGTTGCTGTGAGCTAGGCTGATGCCACGGCACTCACTCTAGCCCGGGCAAGAGAGTGAGAGTCTGTCTAAAAAAAAAAAAAAATCCAAGTACCTTCCACTGCCCCCCAAAGGCTGCAGGGAAGTCTGGGAAGGGCCTGGGAAAAATGGGGAAACAGAGAGGAGTATGGACGGTGGCTACCCCCCTCCGCTGCCCTCCTGTCCACCTGAGCAGCAAGCCCGGCCTGGGCTGTTCTTCCTCAGCACCGAGGCCGGGGGCTGGGGAAGTCAGCAGGGCTTGGGTTGGCAGGCAGACCGGCAAAATGTGTTCTTTTTCTTTTTCCTTTTTTTAGGGGGGACCGGTAGAGGGGTTGAAAAGAGGAGGGATGATCTCACCCTTATTTTTATAGTTAATCACTTGGGCCCCACTAGCAGGAAGTGCAGACTCTGCCCCCTCAGCGGCCTCCCACTGCAGGGTTGTGTCATCTCCCAGGGGCCTTCCCGGTCCAGTGGGAGATTCAGAGCAGGATCTGAAAACCGGGAGGAGAGAGAGAGCTGGGAGCAGAGCCCAAAGCTGGCCCTCAGATGTGCTTTAGGCGACGCCTACAATGTTGGCCCACGCAGGTTACAAATCAATGGATTCATTATCGATTTTTAGACATTAGGAGATTTTAGGATTTCAGGCTTCTTTGGGAAGAGCTAACTCTCTGGCTACACTAGGCTCACATCCCTACAGGGCAAGGATGCCGATGGGGCCTGGGCCCTCCAGGTAGCCACAGTCACCTCCATGCACTAGGGCACCCGCATCCTGGCAGTTCCTCGCCGTCCATCCCCATCCCGGGACTTCTTCCTTGCACCGACCTCACGCCACTCATGTCAATGACCTGCCCAGCTCCTAGTCTCATTCGTCTGCTGCTCTCATTGTTCCTGTCCCTGCCACCGTTCCCCTGGGGCCACACAGAGCCCCACACCTGCCCTTCCAAAGTTCCCTTCCATTGTGGTTCCTCCCTCCGAGCAGAGGGGGATTTACTCCCTGTTCTTGAAAAACGGGTTCCTCCACCACTTCCAAGCCTTTGCTCCCACCATGACCCTGCCTGCCTGGCATGCTTTTCCAACTTTTCTACTAGCAACTCATTTTAGCCTCTCTGTTAGCTGTTTTTTATTGCTGCCATAACAAATTACCATACCTAGTGGCTTAAGTAACACGAATGTATTCTTTTATAGTTCCGCAGGTCAGACACGGGGCTCGGCGGACTGAAATCAAGGCAGGGCTGTGCTGCTGGTCCTTATTTTCGTGCTGGCTACCAGCTGAGGGTCGTTTCTCAGCGTCTCGGGGCCACCCACGTCCTTTCTCCATCTTCAAAGTCTAGTCTCTCTCCCACTTTGAATCTCCCCTTTCTTCTGTCTCATCCCTCTCACCCAGTCAGGAGAGCCTCTCTGCTTTCTTTTAAGGACTCAGGTCTTTAAAAAATTGGGCCCACCCAGATAATCCAACGTAATACTGCCATCCAGAGGCCCGGTCACATCTGCATGGTCCCTTTTGTCATAGAAGGTTACATATTCACAGGTTCAGGAGATTAGGGCATGAGCGTCTTTGGGGGGGGCCATTATTCTATCATCTATCTATGTATCTATCTATCATCTATTTTATCACACTTACTTAGAAGCCCAATGTAAATCTTGCGTCTTCTTAAAAAGTTCTGCTTCACCATTTCTTTTCTAAACTGCTGTGCTGTGTGACATCGAGAGAGTCCCTTGATGTCTCTGTTTCTCACTTCCATTAGCTACAGTGCAGGGCTGATGAACTTCGGACGGTGGCTCTCCAGGGTGGGGGGAGGCTCCGACCTACAGTGCTTGCCCATTTCTGTGATATAAATATTCCCGTGTGGTTGACTTCAAGCTACCTATCGTGATGTTACCGAAGGCTGAGTTGGGAAGAGATGTGTGCAGTCAGCTCCTGGAAGTCAGTCTGAGCCACCTCCAGCATATCACCGCTTGTGTGTACAAAGAGTAATTGACTAGTGATCCAAGAATCACTGGTGAATTAGTGATTTCTCTAAAACTGGGAAACATCTAATGGCTCTCCATGTAAGTGCGCCCCTCTCTGGGGCGGGTGCCGTCTCCAGTGTGAATGTTTCAAAGATCAGAGGACCGGTTTTATGAGAAAGGATTGGAAGAAACTGCCTGGAAGGAGACCCAGAGACCTCTGGGATCTGGGGGCCCCAGTGTGCTCACAAAGTCCCAGGATCCAACCACAAAATGAGCTTAGCTTCCAGAAAATACATGGTTTCTTCCCAAGAAAATAATCCAGGGGTGTAATGGTTGTTACAGTGATTTTCTTCAGGTTCACACAAGGAGAAACCAAATGGAGAATGTCAGCGTCATGAAGGAATCGCTAGGATGTCACACAAAGCACACTAATAATTTTCTCCTGCAATACGTGCAATTCCTTGTGGTGGTTGCATGTCTTGCTCCTAGACGGCCCACAAAAAGCATAGCTGCGTTTACTGAGTGTTCACCACTTGCAAGGTACTGTGCAAGACCTTCACGTGTGCTGTCTAATTCGACTGGTCTTATTAGTCCCAGCTGTGGAATCACCAATCCCTAGAACACTGGGGCACCGAGATCCAGCCGTCAAGATGGGCTCGCAGCAAAGGTCCGCGCGGGAGCCAGTGGGAACGTCAACTGGAGCCAGCGCCTGCAGGAAGTGACAGTCCAGGGAGTCTCTGTTTCTGCAAGAATCAGTTCCTGTGGGCCCATTGATGAATGCTTCTTTTATTTATTTGCCGTTGTTGACTTAGCCCCAAGGGCAGAGGTCGAGGATAAACATCCGAATAGACTCAGACTGGATTTAGGGACCCGTCACCTCCAGAGGGCATCACCACGGGTTTCTAAGCCTGCCTTCCCACTTCCCTCTTTCTCCTCCCTTTGACCCCCTACAAATGCCCCTCTGAGATCCCTGTTACCTCACACACCCCTAAGGGGATATATGCACATCCATGTCATTCAGCAATTATTGAGCACCTACCGTGTGCCATGTGCTAGAGATCCAAAGATGAGAGAATCACAGTCTCGGTCCCAAAGTGTCCCCAGGAGTGGCACACCAGGGCCTTAGGGCCATAAATGCACAAGATGCCAAGGAGTCCTCAGGGTTGAGGGCCGACACCAACCTCCAGGGGAAGAAAGCTTCACACAGGAGACCCCTGAGCTGTGTTTTTAGGGAGAAAAGAATGGAGCTCTCTACAGACTAGAGGTGGGAGAAGGCTTTTCCGACAGGGAAACTGTGAATGTGAATAAAGGAAGGCACCAGACAGGGTGGGAGCTCAGGATGTATGTCAGGGCAGTGGGGATGGGGAGGAACAAAGCTGGGGGGGGAGGGGAAGAGGGGAAAGTGAGAGTCCCAGGGGCCAGATCAGCAGGGCTTCCTACGCCAGCTAATCAGTCCGGACTTTGTCCCACAGGCAACGAGAAACGTGGAGGAGTTTTAGGCAGATGAGTGACACACGGGGTTGGTGTTGTAGAAGATCACGGCTCTGGCACGGCGAAGGCTGGGCTTGAGGGCAGGGCTGAGAAATCAGAGGCTACCGCCAAAGTCCAGGGCCTGAGCCACATGCCCAGCAGTGAGGCAGGGGGCTGAGAGGACAGACAGACAGAAACACCCAAACCTCAAGATCCCTCCTCCCTTTCAGGTTTTCTGTCATAACCTGAATATTTGGTGGGCGCCCAGACAGATGCGCCACTCGCATGTGTCCTCTGCAAAGACCCCTGCCCGGGGATGGGCCAGGCCCACAGGCCGGAAGGCCCACATTCCGCAGGGCCCAGCGGGTTGGAGGAGAAAATGAACTCTGGAGAAAGGGGCGCGTTCAAGACAAAATCCCCTGACTCCGGGCCGACGGATAAACAACGACCGCACAAACAGCTGCAGAAATGCCGCAGGGGGCAGAGCTCGGTGACAACACACAGATCAATAACCAACGGTTCCAGGAAGAGGGGGACCGGCAAGGGCAGCCGAATACCAAACCCTCACGTTTGGGGAGGGCATCGCGTTTAGGAAGCATTCCAGCTCCTAATCACCACGTTGGCAAAACTGATAAGACGAACTGCATTTCACAGTTGAGATCGCTGAGGCGCAGGGAAGCCGCTGCTTTACCCGGGGGTCCAAAGCTGGTATGAGAGGGAGCTGGGACTACACCCCGAGCCCTGGAGGCCAAGTTTAGCTCTTCCTGACTCCCTCTTCTCAAGTTCTGGGGCTCGTGTGGTCTGTTCCATGCGATCTAACACTTGCCCCTTCTCTAATTACGTCGCGAGGGTAGTGACGGCTGAACGCCGGGGGTCCCTGCTATGTGGCAGGAACTGTTCTAAACGCTTTCTATGTTGCAAACTGACCTAAGCCAATTTGTCCATTCAACGGCTGTCAGGCTCTTTTGGAAATAATAGGGGCCTCTGATAATGAGAGGGAGATGGGACCTATACATCTTCCCCCTCTCAACCTTGCTACCGGTGGCTTTACCATAAAAGTAGCTCTGCTACACATACAAAGAGGCATAAAATCAGCCACATGTGGGTCTGTGTAAGTCCTATTCTGCCTTTTCAGGCACTCTGACATGCACTTTGCATGAAAAGGTCATTTTTGCAATCATAGCTCAATGGCAGGGTCAGCCGGCCCTGTGGTCGGACCAGGAGTAAGAAGCGAGAACAAATGGAAGTCTAGACCTAGAAGTCTCCTATTCTAGGTGTCGGGCAGCCCGTTTTGCCAGGTTCTTTTATTTTGTTTATGCCAGGGTAAAGGTGCCTGTTCAGTCATCCCAGCCAGCCCTCTATCTTAAGTATTGCTTATTGCATCAATGAAATGCATTTTTAACATCTCTTATGCTAATTAACTGGGCCGTGGATGCAAGTGTAGTTAGTGATATTCGGAGCTCCCGCATAGACACTGCGGAGGGTAGGTCATTTAACAAATGTTCTCAGAGCACTCACTAGGAGTTGGCGTGGTTCCAAGCACTTTGAACTTTATACATCTTAACCCATGTAATTGTCGTAACAACCCCACAAGGTATATACTGATATTATACCAATGTCACAGATGAGGAAACTGAGGCATGGAAGTGATGGTGGCTGTGGTCTGTTCTCCTATCTCTATCCACAGACCCAAACCCCATACTGGGCACACAATTAATACATGTTAGTAATAAATAGTAATCCCCAAAATGGCAATTGGTCCTGCTGAAAGGCCAGAGATTGGTGGCGCGTGGGCGTTGGCTGAGAGCTACCCTGTCATCATAGCGGAATCCATTTGCATCTGTCATTTTTCTCATGTGCTTCCCTCCAATTCTCATGCATCTTGTGTGGCCCAGAGTTGGCCTTGGCAATGACCTGGTTTCATAGATGTCTGTAGAGTTGCTGGCTTAGGCTTCCCTCAACAGAGACAGAAGTCTCTTGTGCATCTTAGGATGCGATAGTACCCAGCACTCAATAAATTCTCCTAAAATGAGTGAATGAATGCGTGATTCAGGTAGAAGAATCGCACAGCTCTGTGTGTATGTTGTTGTTGTTTTTTCTACTCTTGTCTAACTTGTTTTTAAATAAAAACCTGCTTTCTTGATTATCATGCCAATTTGGAGGAAGACTTGCAGTTTCCGTAATAAATTTAATAAAAATAATTTAAGCAATGGAATAGGAAAAGAAAGAAAGATAAATGAACACAAATCCAGCACCTACCGTGTGCCAGGCACTTTCACACATATCATCTCATTTAATTCACACAAAACTTATTCAAGACAGGCTCAGAGAGGTTAAGCAACTTGCCCAAGATCACGCAGCAAGTAAATGGCTTTTCTGCTGGCTCTGTCTGATGCCAACCCAAGCTCTTGCTAGCACACTGCAGAGCTAGCATGCAAATGTGCCTACGGAAGATGGCAACGCCAGGAGGTGTCTGGAAGAAGTACATTTTACAGAGGTGTTCAGAGGTCTGCCTTCCCCAAAAGCAAAAAGGCTTTTGAAAATAGCACAGCACGCTCTGTTCAGAAAGCGGACATGTCTAGACAGAAAGGGACCCCCAAATCTCAAGATCCCTCTTCTCTTTCAGGTTTTCTATTATATCGAAGCGGGGCGGGGGTGTGGGACTTTGCAACATGCCAAACGTATGCAGAATTTTATTCAAAAATGTTTAATAAATCAAAGATGCACTTAGAACAAGAAGCATCACACAGCCCAGGTGATGGTTCTTTGAGAGGCTGGAGATCGGAGGAGGCTGGCTGCTGTTTCTGTAGCACTGATTGATGGAGTGGGAGAGATGGGGGGTTGGGGGTGGGGAATACACTCCCTGCCATGGACAACCAGCAAACAGAGGACATTTAAAATGCAAGAGGGAAGATTGAGGCCCCGCTGAAAGATTAAAGGAAGGAAAGAAGTACAATGGGCAGGTCAATTACCATGTGAAGATTCTAAGTTGTTTAACTCGTATCAGGCTGGGCTGCATTTGGAGGCTGCGAGTTGCACTGCATCCGTGGTTCTTACATCTTTCCAAACCTCATACATCACAGGAGCCAGAACCACCCATGACTCAAAGCAAGAGGGAGGCACCTCTGAATTTGGAGCCCATGGCTTGGCCATGAGCCACTGCCAAGAGAAGCCATCGTCTGTCTTGTGATCAGACATGGCTGCCCACAGTACCTCCGCCCATCCATCCATCCCGTAAGTATTTATGAATGCTAACTCATACCAGGCCCTGAGCCAGGGGATGAGTGTAGGGCCACGAGCATGACAGGCACGGTCCCTGGCCTTCTGGAGAACAGTGACATGAGTGATTAGGGCACAAAATGAGGCCGGAGAGGTTAGAGGGAGTTCAGATCAAGCAGGGTCTCGGTGAGAGTTGGGGACTCGATTCAAAGTGCAAAGGGAAGACATTGAAGAGTTTTAAGTAGGGTCGTGACATAATCTGATTAGGTTCTTAAAAGATGAACGCAACTGGATGGTGGAGAACAGATTTAACAGGAGGCAGGAGTGGAAACAGGCAGAGAGGAGGAGGCTGATGCAGGAGGTGAGGCGGGGGTGGCGTGGGCTGGGTAGGGTGGAGCAGCAGAGGTGGAAGGTGCTGGAAGGATTCGAGATGCATTCTGGAGGTATTATAGAAACATGACAATGATTTAGGTTTGGAGAGCGGGAGGAAAGGAGGAAATCAGTGATGAGTTCCAGATTTCCAACTTGAAAAGCCATGTGTGTACTAGTGCCATTTCTAAGATGGAGAACGGTGGAAGAGGCTATGCATTCCTCCCGTCCTCCAGCTGGCCCTACTGTGTGCTGGGATGCAACACCTGCTTCTGAGAAAAAGAAGAGAATCGGTATCACAGGTTCATCCAGACTCCCGCTCAGCCACAGAGATGCGCACTCTTCATCTGGCCACGCTGAGGGGCCACACAGAATTCAGGACTGTCACTGTGTCAGGGAACTTCTCATCCTGTTTAATCAATTCCAGCCTGCACTCACCGGCTCACGAGGTTTTTTAAAAATCAAAATTGAACTGGAATTAGCCATGGGGAGAAAAAACTTTACTTTTCCTGTAAAATTGACTTATATCTGATGTAAATCATGGCAAATGATCTGATTTTTCTTTTTCCTTTGGCCGAAAAGAAGCTTAGCTATAAATGCGTAACTCGGGTTAATAACAGTTTAGCGTTGATGGTTTCCGTAATGGCATTCCGCTTTTCTCCTTGATATTGATTAATCCAACTAAACATCTGTCACTGTCTGCTCCATGGAGCAGCCTGGCGATGTCTGTGGCCCCTGCTGTCTCCGCTTAGACCAGGCATGGGCTGGGGACATTCATCCAAAACCTGCCTGAGCCATTCGGGTTTCCTGAGCTGGATACCTGAGCTCGGGGATATAAACCGAATTTCCGGCTCACAGGTGGAGTGGTGGCGTGCTGTGTCCACAGATGCCCTCTTCACACGAGGCACCCTGCCTTTGAGCTGCCAGGTGTTGGTTGCTGAGGGTTCTCAGCTGAGAATTACCATTAACCAATTATTATTAATATAATTTGGCTATATATTATACAGATAATTTGTCCATATTATCCTCTGAGAATTACCCTTAACCAAAGAGAGTTGCTCGAAGCCACACCCCTTCCATGGGGGCAGCTCAGATCCAGTGATGAGACCATCCCAGTACAAAGGCCCAGCCCTATTGGCTCATGGCAGGACGATGCTAAGGGCCTTCCAGTTCCAGAACTTTCCGTGGATGGGCCTCTGTTGCGACTGCATTGAAGTTCTTCTCCTCTGCCCAGCCCTGCCTCCCACTCTCCCCGACACGTGTTGATTCTAAGAGTACGTCCCCGTCACACTCCCTGCACGCAGAGCTCAGCATCCCTGTCTACTTCCCAGGAAACCCAGTCTGAGACAATAACGGCTGCTGTTGCTGGAAGGACGTGATTTCTTTCATAAACACTGGGCCCATCGCACCCCCAGTAAGTAATGGTAAGGACGAAGAGAAAATGAAAATTGGTGAGGTAGTGGGAGATCTCTGCTTTTGGATGGGTGGCTTTCTTCGGTAAGTGCTCGGGTGGCATTACCTCAAGACACTGGCATCCGTGCAGTAGAGTGGGGGGCACTTGGCTTGAAGTCAGAAGACTTCAAATTCTGGCCCTGTTTCAAGCTATGTGACCTTGGGCAATTTATTTCACCTCTCTGAGCCTCACTTTCTTTAACTGCAAAATGGGCCGAATCAATTTGCCTGGTATTATAAAGACTTGCATGAGCTCAGGATTATAAATAAGTACCCGAAACACAGAAGCTGCTTGACAAATATTGGTTTCCTTTCACACACTCAGGGGCGTCCTCGTGTCTTCCAGGTCAGAGAAGGGGGTGTGCAGTAACAACGAGTTTCCGGTGGATATGAACGTACCGAACTGCGCAGGGGGCCCCGGGGCAGAGTGGGAAAGGTAGCCTGCCCCGTGCCAGGTTAACAAGGCCTTCCCATGGCTCCCTCCTCCTGAAAGTGGGTGGCCCCTGGAGTTAATGGACCAGGACATGGCACAAGGGGAGAGAGCAGTGACACCTCCTGTAGGACGTCGTCTCTGATCAGGAATGACTTTAGGAATGTACCTGAAGACTAGCCACATGACTCTGAGTGAGGGGCATCGTGAGACCGTAACTCCATGATGCTGGAACGCGGTCTGTCTTCTTTAACTCCCTAGAGCAGTGGTCCCCAACCTTTTTGGCACAAGGGACCGGTTTCATGGAAGACAATTTTTCCAGGGATGGGGGTTGGGGAGGAGGTGGTGATGCGAGTGATGGGGAGTGGTTGTAAACACAGATGAGGCTTCCCTGGCTGCTCGCTCGCCACTCACCTCCTGCCGAGCACTCCCCATCCCTTCCTAAGTTTCACAGAAGATAATTTTTCTACGGATGGGTGGGAGGGGGAGGTGTGGAGCTAGGCGGCCTTGTCCCTAACAGGCTGCAGACATACTGGTCCAGGGCCAGGGCTCGGGGGCCACAGCCCTAGAGCACTGATTGGCACATAATAGGTGCTCAGCAAACACTTGTGGAAGGAATGACTAAATGATCTTTAGTTCCTCATCCCCCAAAGAAGTCTGCTGATTTCCAGAGTGGGTGTGTGCGCATAATTTCTGGGTAAATGATCTGAGGGCAGCAGTGTGTCACCAGTCCAGGGCCCCTCCCATGTTTTCCAGTGAGCCTCCCTCGTCCTCTGGTGTCCCTTCGAGCTGTGCGATGCTTTGGCTGCTTCTGCACTGCTTTCTCCTAGAGCACTGGTCTGCAAACCACTGCCCTCCCTTTGTAAATACAGCTTTATTGCAACATAACCGTGCCCATTTGCAAAAGTATTGCCTGGGGCTGCTTTTGTGTTACCACAGCGGGATTGAGTAGTCACAACAGACATTGCATGGCCAGAAAAAACCTAAAATATTTACTCCGTGGCCCTTTCAGAAAAAGTGTGCTGACCCCCGTCCTAGAGAGATGAAATTAGAGAAGGGTTCCTCCCAAGAAGGTGGTCATTCCGTCCCTGTGTTGGACTCACCGAGCACCAGGCCCTGTCATCTCTGAGGGGGCTGAGCAGGTGCCATCCCATAGAGACTTGACTAGTACCAAAGCTAGGGTGCTCTGCAATGCTCTGCTCTATGCCAGCCGCTGTTCTCATGGGCACCTCTCAGCCATGCCACAAAGTAGGAACTATATTATCCCTATTTTACAGATGAGGACACTGAGGCCCAGAGAGGGTGAGTGACTGACCTAAAGTCACGCAGTGGGGTTGTGGTAGAGCTGGGACTCAACTCCAGGTCTGTTTTGAGTCCAAGCTGCTGCTCTTGGGTGTTGCTCTAGGCCGCCTTTCCTTACTGAAGGCTTGGCAGAAAGAAGGAAGAAGACAGCTACTTGAGAAAAACAAATAAATATGAAACAGGTTTGTTCAGGCCCAACAGGTGATTGCTGTGTAAAAAAAATTCTCCACCCAGTCCATCAAAGCATGGGTCTCTGGCAAAGGCATTGTGCGGAAGCCTTTCCTGCGGGTAGAAGAATCAGCTATGGAGGACCAGACTCCCAAGGCCTCCTGAGGCAGGACCGGGCTCTCCCCAGCGCACGTAACCCAACACGTGAGAAATGGCATCAGAGCAGAGAGACCAGATTAACCTGATGACACCTGACACCCCCACTGGGACGGACACTAAAGCCTCTGTGTTTGGATTTAAAAAACAGAGATTTCAGGTAGGTCCGTTCCAACTCCCCGGATAAAGACATATTCCATGATAAGCCAGCCTCTTTTGTCCTTCTAAATTCAAAAGATTAAGTATCTCTTAGAGAATTCTCTCCTTTAGAACTAACTATAGAAATTTATCCAATTTCACATTGTCATGATACCAAAACTTTAGGGAAATAGGAACAATACGCGAAAGATCTGTAGTTATTACAAAAAGAGTAAAATTGTTCCCTTTTTGTTTCAAATAAAAGGAAGATTACACGGGAGGGAAATTAATCCGGATTACAAAGATGAACAGCACACTCACCCGGGTCACTTCCTGTTGACACAGGAAGAAAAGCTTCTGGCTTGCTTCCTGGGAATCTCTCCACAGAGTCAGAAGGTCACTAGTTCACGCAAGGCAGTGGAGGGAGAAAGAGACGCCTGAGTCACACGAGTGATTCAGTGATTGGCCTGCCCGAACGTTTCCAATCTTGCTTCTCACTGTGCAGATGCTGTGAGGGCTCCAGCTTTGAATGTGGAAA
Organism: Propithecus coquereli; assembly: GCF_000956105.1. Lineage (NCBI taxonomy): Eukaryota > Metazoa > Chordata > Mammalia > Primates > Indriidae > Propithecus > Propithecus coquereli. Next base: position 2,826,339 of record NW_012154618.1, on the reverse strand, counting down.
ACAGCAAACTCTCACATGCGCTGCCTCTTTGGCCCTTGCTCTGGAATCAGATAACTGCCAACGTCATCCCCAGCTCTGTACCAGTGTCCTGCTTAGCCACCGCCGCCACCATCACTGCCTCCCAGTCTACAGAAACCTCCCCCCATGAGGATTTCGGTTTCACTGTGTTTCGTGCAGATCATGAACCAAAATTCACTGTCTGCTTTTCCATTGTCTGCCCGTCTCCTCCTCTATCAGTTTGTGTCTGCCTCCTTCGTGCTCCTGTCACCAACACCTGGCTCGCCGTAGACCCTTAGTGAATATTTGCTGAGTATTAATGGAGTGTTCAGGAATAAGTTGAAGCGTGCTTAAAATTTCACAAACGCTTTTGGGTTTTCACATCTAGTTTTTCTTTTCACATTGAGTTGGCTGTGCTGTCTAACGCACCCTGGTTATTACATATCCAATGTCGCTTTAATAAAGTGGTCTTTCATTTCTTCATCCCATCCAACATAAATTCATTGAGCACCTATCCAGTGCCGGGCATCTATGGCAAGAATCCAATGGTGATCAAAACAGAGTGCCCACCCTCGTGGTCTAATGGGGGAAGCGAGGTAACAAATATTAATGAAGTAGCAACACAGATATAGTATTACGACCTTGGTAAACGCCGTGAAGGAAAAACACATGCCCGGCTTCTGAGGAAGTAACGTTTGGGCTAAGATCCGAAAGATGCGTTAACTAGGTGAGTTAACTAAATTAACTTGCTCAAGAGTGATTAGAGTTATCATCAGGAAAATGCAAATCAAAACCACAATGAGCTATCACTTAACTAAAAGTGAGAATGGCTGTTATCAAAAAGTCCCAAAACAACAAATGTTGGTGTGGATGCAGAGAGATAGGAACACTCTGCTGGTGAGACTGCAAATTAGTTCAACCTCTGTGGAAAGTAACATGGAGATATCTCAAAGAACTAAAAGTAGAACTACCATTTGATTCCACAATCCTACTACCGGACATCTACCCTAAGGAAAAAAGGATATTCTATAAAAAAGACATCTGCACTCAAATGTTTATAGCAGCACAATTCACAATTGCAAAGATGGGGAAACAACCCAAATGCCCATCAATACATGAGTGGATTAATAAAATGTGGTATATGTATACCATGGAGTTCTACTCAGCCACAAAAACTATGGTGAACTAGCACCTCTTATATTATCCTGGATGGAGCTGGAGCCCCTTCTACTAAGTGAAGTATCACAAGAATGGAAAAATAAGCACCACATGTGCTCACCATCAAATTGGTATTATCTGATCAACACTTATGTGCACACATGGAAGTAATATTCACCAGGTGCCAGGCAGGTGGGAGGAGGGTGGAGGGGTTGGGTAAATTCACAACTAATGGGTGCGGAGCACACTGTCGGGGGGATGGGCAGGCTTGTAGCTCTGGCTTGGGTGATGCAAAGGCAAGGTTTGTAACCAAAATGTTTGTACCCCCATAATATTCTGAAATTTAAAAATTTTTAAAAAAAGAGTGATTAGGGTTAGAGTTTAGAACAGAGTTAGGGTCAGAGTAAGGATTAGGGGAAGGACAGGATAAGGTTAAAGAACGTTAGAGAAAAAGGGACTAGCATGTCCATGTGTCATAGGGATCAAATGGATGTTGACCAGTGGGGAATTGATGTCTGCCTAAAATAGGATGGACACAAAATAAGCGGAGAAAAGAGAAAAAAGATTGGAATTATTTAGGAAGTAAAATGACAGGACTTGGTTAGTCCTTCAAGGCTCATGTGGTGACTGAGGCAGGGACTTGGACCTTCTCCTGGGCTGGGACCTGTGGTGCTTCCATGGCTGGCGCCCTGGCTTCCAGAGAAGGAAGCAGGCACTGAACACTCTGAGTGCGTGTGCAAACAGGGATGGCAGATGGGGGACGGGGTGGGCAGGGGCACGGGTGGGCGCGAGCCTCGGTTGGCAGCCACGTTTCAGAACCTCGATTTAGGACTCAGGTCTGGAGGATTGCTGGAGCCCGTGCATAGATTACTGTGGGCAGTCAGGTGTTTACAGGAGCTTAAGATCGTGTCTATTAAAGAGATCAATTGTGTCCACGAGGGGTTGGCTTCCACGCTTAATAGGTAATTGCTGATTTATAGAGCCCTGCCTGTGACCAGTGTAGCCAAACAAGGAACATAGGAAACAATTGTCCTGATATATGAACACGGTGGTTTTTTTCCCTCCCCTTGATCAAAGAAAGACTCCAATGAAAGGGGGAAAAAATAATTAAAAAGTAAAAGCCTTACGTAATGAGATTTAAAAGAAAACTTTTGAAGCCAACAAGCAACTGTGGGCAATACTTCAAAGGGCCCAGAATCAATGTTTGTCAATAGCAGTTTTGCATCCTTTAATTTATCTTTCATGAATATAAAGTGTAATGTTATTAGGAGCCCATCCATGCCTTCATTTTGTTTGCAATTTGATGAATCAGAAGTCTATTAACATTCTGTCCAAATGAGCAATGGCAGAGGCCCGTGGCACAGGCCTCGCCCGGTCTTTCATCCTGAGGTTGGGATGCTAGTTACACGGTCATGCCTTCTGCACTGAACACTCAGCAGCTCCCATGTGCACTCAGGAGCCGGGGGTCGGGGGTTCGTTATGTTGGCCATTGTCTTTGGAGACTTTCTCCCCAGGGGAGAAGCCACCTCATGACTCAGCCCAGCCCCAAAGTGACCATTTGTTTAATCAAGATAGTTGGTTTGCAAAACATTAAACATTAAACAGTATTTGATGCCTAGTTAATAATTTGCATCCTCTTCATTTGTTTCTGAATCCTTGGAGATTGACATTTTTCCCCCTAAAGGCATAGACAACAAAAGAAATTGTATTGAAAGCAAAACTGTGGTCCTTACACTGCAAAGAGGGTTACCGGAATGTCTGGTCTCCACGTTCTGCTGTTAATGGTTCTGGTGGGAAAGCCGGCCTTTGGGGTAAGTGTCCTTTTCAAATATCTATAGTCGAGGGACTCTGAGGTTATTAGGAGGACCAAACCAGGTGGGCCAGGAGCGCTGAAACACTTTAGTGTGAAAGGCTGGAGTTGCCAAGTTGAATGTGTCCTGATTACAAGAACGAATGCAGGCCTGTGGCTTTGGGTGCTGTTGGACAGCCAGTCCCGTGGTAACGTGCATGTGACTTGAGCCCTCTTAGAGCAGAGCGTCTGTGCATGCATTCCAACAAGGAGTGTGTGGCAAGAGAATCTGCTAGGGCATGGGTTGTAGACTGCCATGGATCTCAGACACCCCTTTGAGAAGCCTTTGAAAGCTATAAACTCTCTCCCCTCCAAAATATACCTATATACCAGTGCTGACACACACCGAGTTTTCCAGCCATTTTGGGCAGACACTAGAGTAAGAACCCAAGGGCTTTGGCCTTGGAGGGGAATATTGTTGACTGTGAATCATCCTGGCAATGGTTTGCTTAGATGGATTGGATTTGGGGAGTAACTTTGTGGTTAGTACTTTTTCTCCTTTTTCCCCGACCGCAGTGGATGGAGCATAGAGAGGGTGAGCCAGGACCCAGGGGAGGCTGTGGTGAGCAGGGAAGGGAAGTGCCATCAGAGGGTCTTGAATGGGGAACTCAAGACGTTTGGGAGCAGGTGAGTTGTCGAGATGTTGGCTCTGGTTGTATGCTGCGTGGACCAAGAGTGTCAGCGGGATGTCTGTGGCCATGTGAAAGAGCGCCGTAGACAGAAATGCAGCCGCCCGGGACTTCCATACTGGATGTGGCCTGGGGCATGAGTGTGGGCTTTGCGGCCAGGGTTTGAGTCTCAGCTTTGCTACATTCTAGCTGTGGAATGTTGGACAAGTAACATAATCTCTCTGGGCCTCAGTGTTCTCTTCTGCAAACCAAGTGCTAATCTCTCACAGATTTGGGGAGGGTCACGATTAAGCAAGGTCATGAATGTGGCTTGCAATAAATGTTAGCTCTTTTCTCTTAAAATTTCTAGAATGAACACAACTTCTCTATAAAACCAGAGAATGCTCCCCTTTTGTGGGGAGGGGGTGGTATAAAGTGGACGGGGCGAGAACTGAAATAACAGTCAGCTCTTTATCTTTGTGAGAACCTTTGCCTTTTTGGCCTCCTTTCATTCCATAGAGCATTTCCTCAAGGAAGCAGATTAAGTTACAGCTTTTCTAATTAGCATGTTTTTAAAACAACAGCTTCTCCACCCCTCTTGGTAAATGGTACTCAGACACCTCCATGTTAAGCTGCCAAGTGACTAACTTCTGAAAGCATTTTCTTTTCGAACTATGACTTGTGTATGTGTGGTGGCTGCAATTACAGATGGTTATCAAGCCCCTACATCGTTTGATTGCTTGCTGCATGTCTGAGGCCGAGACACAGCAGAAACACCAGAGTTCTAGAGAAAGGCAGTGGAAATCATCACAGGCTCACAAGGGGCCCAGAGAAAGTACCAGTCGGAAAGAATTAGATCCTAAAGTTTGCAGGCAAGGAGAAGCGTTGACTCAGTCTGTTTGAAGTTCACAAAAGGATAATGGTCCCGAAAAATCCCTTTTTTGCAAACCCCAGTGAATTTTTAGGGTTGGCGATGAAATTATAAGTCAATAATGGATAAAAGAGAAAATATGAGAGTTAGCCTTCAGGCAATGAGCTTAGTCAATTCCAAAGAGAGGACTCGGGGCTTTGGAATGTTTTCTTACCCCAGATGTGTGCCAGACAGGTGGTCGGGAAGGCGGCTTGTGTTGCACAGGCCGGCACACAGACGTCGGGGGAAAGTGGCCGAGTCACTCAGATGCTTTGGAGAGTTTGGGGCATCTTGGGGGGTAAGGGAGCCACATGGCCAGATGGGCTGGGTGGCCTCTCCAGCCCCGCAGAGCTAAAAACAAAAACCAACTGCTACCATGAAATGAGGAGTTCTGAGTGCTAGGCCATGAGCTTTCCATGGATTGGTTCATCCCTGGAAGGACTCTAAGCAATAAGCACTATCACTGTTCCCATTTTACAGATACAGAACTGGATAACTTGTCCCCAAGTCACATAGCTGGAACGTGGCAGAGTGAGCTCTAGACTGCAGGCTGGTGTCTGTCTAGACAATGTGTCCTGCCTGGGGCCCCAGCTGAGGATGAGATTTCTTTGGTCCACATAGCTTCAGGGGCGTGGTCCTTCCTGCAGGGAGAGGAGGCTCTTAGACCAGGGCTCTGCTTCTGTGCTGCGCAAGCACAGTGGATGGACTTCACGTGTCTCTGAAACTCTAAAGAAAGGGCCGGTGATTGCTACCTGGGTACTCTCCCACGAATTCAGATCACACAGCAAGTGAGGACTCCTCTTTGAGATCATCTTCCATGTAGATTTTTATTCGAATATCCACTGTCCCAAGAGATGTGGCTCAAATGTCATTGCCCTGAACTCCAGGGCATCATTCATAGTCATTCGTGGTGCCTTCCTGTCTTGGCCTAGACGGGCCTTACCTGTCAGTTCTGAGCACCTGTCCAGCACAGCCTGTATCATCATCCCTGTTTTATGGATGAGAAACAAGCCCAGAGATGTTACACTAGCTTTCCAGCCAGGTCTGTCCAACTCCTTGCCCATCGCAGGAGGCCTGCTCAACTGTAGGGAACACGTGGACTGTCTGAGAATCTCTTCTTGCTGGGTGTGGTTCTTAGGGTGATTTGGGGCGGGGCAAGTTTTGGCCATAATGGAATTTGACCTTATCTAAGGCCAGAAGCCGGAGGACAATTCCTACAGGACAGCGTGCTTATCGCAGCCCATCCCCAGAGAGGGGGAAAGACAATGGCTTCTCCTCTCCCCCACAAACGGAACTTCAGATTGAATTGCTGTTTGCTCACATTTCTGAGTTTTCTAAACCCTAGAACTCTAGAATCTTCCCAAGTATAGGTTTGCATAGACCAGAGGTTGCAAACTGTCAGTTTGGAGCCTGTTCTGCTTAAGTTTTATTTGGAGGGTAGAAGATCAGCCTGAAGAGTATTTTAGTTTTCTTTTAATTGCTTCACAAAATTTGAAAATCAGAGTGTTTCACATGAAGGCACAGATCTCCAGCTTTTCTGGAAAGTCAGACATTCAAGTGAAACTGTGCTTCCTTTCTTGCCCGGCATGTGGGGAGGAGAGGCAACTGCCCTTGTTAGGAGAAGCTTGGGTCTCCTGGATCTGGCAGTGCCCACCACTTTCTAGAACCCCTCCCACTTGGCTTCTGTGCATTATTAGCCTGGTTCTGTCTGAGAGGGAGAGAGAGAGAGAGAGACAGCAAGGATGTTGCTTGCAGTGTAGGAGCCAGTGTGAGACGGGCAAATGACCAGGTTCTGCATCTGATTAATTCAAGCATCCAAAGCTACATCCCGGACCCAACAAGACCTTTGACAGGAAAGCACAAGCCACCCTTTTCGGAGCCTCCAGCCTGGGGCGACATCCTTCCCTCTTGCCCTCTCCACACAGTCCTAAGGAAATGGGAGGGACTGAATTTCACTGCGACTTCTAGATTTCTTTTTTTTCTTTTTTAAATTGATCCTAAGCACACGTCGAACTTATTAGCTTTGGCAGCGTACACTGGTATTTAAAGAAATCAGGTCGCAGGAAATCGCCTGTGTCCATAGGCACGGATATATTTATATTTTAAATTCATTAGGGTTTCCTAAATGCAAAAGCAATTCTGCTGTCACGGAGAAACAGCATGGCAGAATATTCGGCAGCCGGGATTTTAAATAAAACATGCTTTTTCTTCATAATTAATATAACAAGGTTTCCTGGCTTAGGACTTGGCAAAGATCCCAGGAAAAACGGCGGGGGGCGGGGCAGGGGGGGCTGGCGTGACGTGCCTGTGACCTGCCGAACAAGTTCCAGGAAAAGTTTGTGCTGAGCCAGCTCTCCTCAGTCAACCAGCGATTTGCAAAACAAAACAGAGCAACTCACAGATCTCAGAGGCTAATAATAGTCATAATAGTAATAGTAATGATAATAATAGCAGCAACCATTGATGAAGTCTTTAAATATGCCAGATACCATGTGCTTTATGTTTATTATGTCACTTAAGATTCCCAACAACCCGATGAGGCAGGGACCAGTGTCACTCGCATTTTATAAGTAAGAAACTAAGCTATGGAGAAGTTAAATAATCTGCCCAAGGGGCACCCCTGGGAGGTAACAGAGCTGTGATTCAAACCCAGGTCTGCCCGATGATGCCAAGGTCGATGCTTGTAACCACCATGGTCTAGATTATCTTGCCTGGTGCTGCCCACAGACGAACAAGCCTGTTCAGTGTGGTAGCAAAGGTGTCAGGCGGGGCGGGGGCCTCAGACTCCAGCTTCCAGCAGGAGCTGAAGTGAATCCCACCTGGAGGCTCCCCCGGCAGCCCCGGAAGCTTTACCTTCTGACACCACAAGGATCCTGTCTTGCCAGACAGCAAACCAATCAGTTCAGTGTGCTCAAAACTTCAGTGGTGAATGAATCCATCTGCAGAAATGTTGCCAAAGCTCAAATTAGTTTCTTAATATGCTTCTTGAACAGACTCACCTTTTCCTCTACTAAAACTGACTTATTTTTAAAGGAAATTGTCACTACTATAAAGAAAGCAAAGAGGTGTCATTGAATGCTAGCTGCTGCTATTGTTACGCGAAAGCCCTGGCGGGGCAGCCAGTTTTCTCCTGGAAGGGGAGATGAGCAGAGGTAGAGGATGGTGACACATCAGCACCCCGCTGAGTCCTTCCTCCTGGTGGTGGCCTTGAAAGGGTTGACGGGAAACCCAGAAGGGAATGACTTTCTCACGCTGCACTTTGCTCTCACACCGTTATTTCACGCGCTGGCCTGGCACCACCTAAATCAACTCAAGTGCCACCGGTGGTTCACGTCCCCACACCATGGAAAGCACAGAAGTAAGGACAGCTTCAGGGGTGGTGTTGGTTCCCAGCAGTGGGTAGTTACTTTCCCGAAGCCCTGGGCTGTTTGCTGGGGCGACTGGCCAAGAAGGTTAACGTGGGGTCTTGCGCCCATGCGCGGGGGTCTCACACTCAGCCACTGTTCGGCTTGGTCTGCTCGTCTGCCTTTTCAAAGGGCCCCCGAGTGCATTATCACAGGCAGAGATGAGTATTCTCATCCAGTCTCCTTGTCCCGGATGGCCTCGCTCCCTAACCCTCAACTCCCTCCCCCCAAGTCCCTGGGATGATTTGTACAGATGCTTCCCACCACGTGCTCACCTGAAGACTAATTATTGCAAATGCTGTACTCCCGCTGAGCTGCCAGATTCCCTTGAATAAAACATTGGATTGGGTAAGGGAATTCTTCCTTTTATAATTGGAGAAACTGAGGCACAGAGCGATTCAAAAACTTGCACAGGAGCAAAGATAGGCATTGAGTCTCCTTGGCCAGGGGCTTCCTGCCTAAGAGATCTAGGTTTAATCGAAGTGTGGCCAAGGGCAGCGTCTCCTGGGCATGGGTGCAAATGCATGTTCTAGGCCCGCCCCAGGCCATGGAAGCGTCACCCCTGAGGGTGGGCCCCCAGAGCTGTGTTTTTATTAAGCTCTCCAGAAGATCCTTCTGCATGTTGAAGTTTGGGAGTCAGTGTCTTTGCGGTGGAAACTCCCCAGCTGTACAGACGGGACTCCTTTTGCCACTTGCCCCTGTCCTGTCTCTGCCTGTCACTGCCACATGAAGCTGCAGCCCAGCCCTTAGGTGACTGGGCAGGGTCTGAGAGGGCCAGCTCTGGGCTTTAAAGCAGGGAAGCTGCAGAGTCCCTCTGAGCCAGGCACAGGAGATCGGTGTCAGAGCCAGGAGACCTGGGCCTCATCTTCCTCCTGTGTAGATGAAGGGTTGAGGCCAGTTCCTCTCTGTGATGCCTCCTGCCTTGTCACTGTGGTCCTGTGAACGGCTTCACTCAGGCTCCCAAGAAGGAAGCCGCTCACAGGCACCGCTGGCCAGTGCCTTCTCCTTTGGCCTCCAGATTTCCCCATGAGAGCCTTTCCCCCTTTGCCATCAGCTTGAGATTAAAGCCAAGCTGCAGGGAGCCTGCCCATCCTTGAACAGCACTGAGCGACTTGTGTGTTAAAGCAACAGCAAGAATCCTTGTGCTACAAAGCACAGAGCGGCACCACCTGACACATAGTAACATGGGTATCATTTTTAAAAATGGAAAATAACAAGTGTTGGTGAGAATGTGGAGAACTTGGAAGCCTCAGGCATTGCTAAGGGGGATGTAAAATGGTAGGGTCACCGTATGGCAGTGCCTGGAAAAGTTGAACATAGAACTGCCATATGACCCGGCAACTCCCACGTAGGCATGTATCCAAAAGCACTGAACGCAGAGACTCGAACAGACATCTGTACACGATGCTCACGGCAGCATCATTCACAATCGCCAACAGGTGCAAATAACCCGTGTCCGTGGACAGATGATGTGTAAACAAGACACGGCAGATAGACAGACCAATACAGAGACACATGCACAGTGGAATACTATTCAGCTGTAAAAAGGGAGGAAATTTTGATCCATGCTACGACATGTATGGACCTTGAAAACATCGTGCACAGTGAAATAGAGCCAGTCATAAAAGGACAAAGATTACAGGGTTTCACTTACATGAGGTACCCAGGACATGCAAATTCACAGAGCCAGGAAGTAGAATCGAGGCTACCCGGGGCTGGAGGGAGGAGGAGGAGGTATCGTGTACCGGGCACAGTTTATGTCGGGGATGATGAGAAAGCTCAGGGTATAGATAGTGGTGACGGTTACACAACGTTGGGAATGTAATTAGTGCCACTGCATGGTGCACTTAGAAATGGTTAAAACGATAAATATTCAGTTATGTATATTTTACCACAGTTTTCAACTAAAAGGACTGCCTGGCTTGGCACAGTTGCTCATCTTCCAGGATAAGGTGACCTGTGTCTCTCAGTCCTACCCGCTTACAATGTAATCTCCTTGGGGATGGGGCCGCATGGGCCCAATCCGTTTTGTCCTATCTTGAATCAGTGATTATTTCAACCCAGGCTGAAATGACATAGCTTATGTAGCAGCAGGAGCAGAGCAGGAGGATGGTATCAGGCAGCACGTGACCTGGACACTGGCAACCCCTGTCCTCTGCCGCCTGCACCACTCGCTCTGGCCTTGAGCTCTCTGTCCAGCAGTGGGGACCGGCCCTGCTGAACTGTGCACACTTGTCCCTGTCCACCTTCCAGCCCTGCAGCAGCAGCCTCACTTGGCCATGTTGCAGCGTTCCCACCTGTCCAACTATCCTGGAAAAATTTAGTCCTTGCCTGGTGGTCCGAGGCATCTGGTCTACCAGCAGGACATGGTAGAACAGCCAAGGAGGAAGGAATGGCTGTGATCAGAGTCCCAACGTTTTACCTACCAGGTGAAAGATTTCTCTGCTCTCGGTCCATTCTGAGCTGAGCCATTGTCCCCCAAAGACAGATCTAGCCTCACCTCCCCACTCCACTGCTTTCCAATCCTCTGGGAACATTTTCTATCAACTAATTCCTGGAACATGTCAACTCAGATTTTTAGCCTTTTTGGGATTTTTTTTCCTGGAAGGTTTAGAATTCTGAAAGGCAGAGAAAGAACCTACATTGAAATAATGTACTGCATTGAAGATAGGACAAAATAGATTAGATCTTCCCCCACCCCCAGTGAGATTATACTGTAAATCAGTAGGACACAGAGACACAGGGTCCCTCTCTCTGCCCCTCCCTGCCCTCCTCCCTAACCTACCCTATCCTAGGAGACACCAGACTTTGAGACAAGCTCGCTTGTGGCTTGTGCCAAGAGCCCGCTCCTAATCTCAGGAAGGTCAGAGTGCTGAGCCATGATCCACTGGGAAAGCCCAAGTGTGGAGTAGAAGGAAGAGCAGTCGGATCTAGAATGGTCTCTCTAAACCTATTGCAAAGCTCCTACCCTTCCACGTGCGGGAAGCGGCAGCGTCCAGCCTTTTAGGGGGGGTTGGCGGGGTTGGGCCCCTGTGATGTTTCAGCCTTGCTGAAACAAAGACCCGGCGTGGTGGGCGCGCTGGGCAGTGGTGCGCCTGCCTCGTGAGCTGGGGGGAGATGTTAGTTGAGACGTTTGCCGCAGTGGAGTGGGTGCGGCTCAGTCGGACTTTTGTACTTTCCCCAGTTGTCACTGGGGCCCAGTAGCCTTCTCTGTGGCCTGCCAGGCCTGGGCCAGTCTGGACAGGCCTTTTACAAAGCTTTCCAAGAACAAGACCCCTGATACTTTAACCTAGCTCAAGACCCTGCCTCCCTTAAGGTTAGCGAGCTCTTCTGTTTCTTTCTGTTCCATCGCTTCGTTACGATTTACGCTTGTTGGGGCTCCTTCCATCCCGCTGCCACGGTGATGAACAGCAAGCACTCTGATGTCAGCCCGACTCTGTCATATCCTGGCTCCAGCATTTATTAGCTGAGTTATTTTGGGGAACTTATCTCACCTCTAAAATGGACATAATTATAGTACCTTCATTATCAAGTATTGTGTGCAATGAACCAGACAAAATGCGTGTAAAACATTTAGCACAGCCTTGGGACATGGTCAGCTCTTAATAAATGGGAACTGAGGTCATAGTTCTCTCTTTCTTCTTCCTTATCTCCTCCTCCTCCTCCTGCGTTGATCTTCCTCTTCGGATGCAAGTCCCAGGCGTGTGTCTTGCTCCGTCATTTCCCCGTCGCTATGGAAAGAGTGAAGGCAAGAATGGGGCGAAAGGGGGCAACTTTTGTGTCCACCCTTCTCAGCCGCCATCACCCAGGTTGGTTTCAGGGATCCAGATGTGGGGCATCCATAACCAGCTGTTAGCCTGGCCTTTCCCGTGTGGTCCCCAGATATCCAGCCTGGTGTTTGGGCTGCCAGTTTGCCTACTGCACCATGGCCTCTGTGGGTGGACACAGTGAGTCACAAAAGGAGTGACTTGCTTCGGATCCCTGTGACACCCTGACATGCAGCCCACGCTGCCCGACTTGGGGGCAGCAGCTCCAGACTCCTGAGAGCCCAGCCGAGAAGTCTGGGCTTGCTTCATTGTTTGGTTTCCAGCGAGCGCCTGCTCCTAGGAAGGGCATGTCTGCCACCTGCTGGCTGTGGACAGCACAGCACCTGGCTGTCCCTCAGGCTCCAGCTAGAGCCAAGATAGGGGCTCTGGCCCAGGTGCAGGTCCTAGGGGGCTCTTCCCTGCCAGGCCCTGAGGAAGGATGTTCCCCAAAGTCCTCTCTCCTGTCCTGCCCAAACTATTAAGCTCAAAGAGAAGAATTCTTAGAGAATCTGGGTGGAGACAGGTAGAGAGGGAAAGGCCCTGATCTGAGAGGACAAGCTCCACGGAAGGTAAGCGAAGCAGGGCACAAGGACCAGGGCCAAGGCACCGTTGACTGGCCTTGATTACGGCGAGATTGAAGGAGGGGTAACCTTTTTCCTGGGTGTCCCCTCATGCCTCGTCTTTTGGTACCTCCCTCATACTCCAGAGATGTCAATTTCAGATGCTGCCCGTTCAAGCACCCCAGGCCCAGGGGCGCCCCTAAGGCCTGAACTGCCCTTCCTCTGGGGCACATCTCTCCATGACCAGCCCCCCACCTTCACCCCCACATAGAGCTCCTGTCCTTGTCTCACTGCTTGCAGAAATGGGGCTGGGGGCTGGAGGTCATTAGACAGCGGCGTGGTCCCAGGAATAATGCAATGAATATCTTTCACCCAGATAGGTGCAACAATTGTTAACATTTTGCCACATTCGTGTTGCCTCTCATTCTTGGGCATGTGTATATGTGTGTGTGGGTGTGTTTACAGAGTGATTTGCAGGTAAATTGCAGACATCACCCTAAATACTTCAGCATGTATCTCTTAAGAATATTTTCCCACAGAACCACAATGCGGTTATTAACTTTCAAGAGATTCAACACTGATTACAATTATACTATTAATATAAATCTATATTCAAATTTCCCCATTGTCTCAATGTCTTAGTCCATGTAGTGTTGCTATAAAGGAATACCCGAGGCTGGGTGATTTACAAAGAAGTTTATTTGGCTCACAATTCTGATGGCTGGAAAGTCCAGGAGTGGGGCAGCTGCACCAGGTGAGGGCCTCAGGCTGCTTCCACTCATGGTGGAAGGCAAAGAGGGGGCAGGCGTGTGCAGAGATCACACGGCAAGAGAAGAAGCAAGAGGGGGGAGGAGGGGCCAGGCTCTAATTAACAGCCTGCTCTCCTAGGAACTAATAGAGTGAGAACTCACCCACGGGAGGGAAGGCATTAATCTGCCCATGAGGGATCCACCCCTGAGACACAAATACCTCCCATGAGGCCCTGCCTCCAACAACTGGGGATCAAATTTCAACATGAGGTTTGGAGGGGACAAATATCCAAAGCATCACACTCAGTAATGTCCTTTATACCTTTTTTTTTTCAATCTAGTGTCCAATCAAGGATTACACACTACATTTAGTTGTCATGCCCTTTGATAAAAAACAGTTCTCCCGTCTTTTTTTGTCTTTTACGTGTTGACATTTTTGTGGAGTGTAAGGCTGGCTATTTTGTAGAATGCCCCACAATTTGGATCTCACGATTTGGATCTGTCATGTTCCTTATGAATAGATTCAGGGTAAGCATTTCTGCCAAGAATACTACTGACGCTATGTCCTCAGTACATCGCATCAGGATATGTTCTTTCTTTTTATCTTTCTTCCCTAATTTATGATCTGCCTACTTCCCAAAATCATTTAAGGAAGCCTACAGTAAAACAGAAAATTAAAAATTCTGCTGAGGGTAGAGGAAGCAAATACACCAAAGTGTCCTGGTTGACGTGGGTACTGGGAAGACACATCGCATTGATCTCAGGTTTCTGGCAGCCAAGACCTGAAGGGGCATCTGTGGAGTGATGGAACGCTCATTGTTAAAATCAAGGGTCAGCAAACTTTGTAAAGTGCTAAATAGTAAATATTTTGGATTATACTTTCTCTGTCACAACTATTCTGCTGTTGTAGCCCAAGAGCAGCCATAAATCATACATAAACAATGAGCATGGCTGTGTCCCAATAAAACTTTATTTACAAAAACACAATTTCTGGGCTTGACCCAATGGCCTTAGTTTGCTGACCCCTGATTTAAATGAAAGTATATATTCCAATTATTAAATGAGTAAAACTTTCTTTTTCTGGTTGAGTACCGCATGTTTAAAAGAACTGTTTATATCATTATTTAGTTATTCCACGAAAACTTTTTATTTGTACAAATTTCTGGGGTACATGTGCAATTTTGTTGCATTATTCAGCAAAAGGTTTTGAGGAATGGCATGTGTCAAGCACCGTGCTAGGTACTGGGTAATAATACATCAACGACAAAGCAGACACGATCCCTGCCTTTCTGACAGAGTCGGATGTGAGAGACAGATGCATGCAAATTAACCAATATAAAACTATATCTGGTCATAAGGATAGTGGAGGGAAAGAATGGGTACAGTGACAAAATAATGGGGCTGGGGGATGTCATACTGATAGGGTATTCGGGGAAGGCCTCCTTGAGAAGGTGGCATTTAAACTGAGACTTAGTGAAGGTCATGAGAGAGGATTTCCAGGCAGAGGGGACAGCACATGCAAAGGCCCTGAGGTGGAAGGAACTTGGCTTGTGCCATTTTGAAGCCAGGTGTGGCTAGAACTTAGTAAGGGGCAGTGGGAGGGAGGCATAGGGGAGGAGGTTTGTAGGTCATGGCAGGTGTTTGCAATTTATTCCAATTTATTCCAATGGAAGTCACTGTAGAGTGTTAAGCATCCGTTCATCCCCAGTCCCCAGGAGCTGTCTCCTGAGGAAAGCACAACACCTGAGATGAATCCTAATTCCACTGTGTGACCTCTCACCTGTAAACAAGGCTACTACAAGCCTCCTCATAGGGTTGTTGTAAGAATGAAATGCAGCAATGCGCAATCAGGCAGGGAGTGGGTGGAAATCACTATAACCGACAAGCATGTCGGTCCCTGGCAGCCATGTTCCAGCACAAGGACAGGGGCGCACAAGTGACAGGAGTCCCTGCGGCACAGGAAGGGCAATGCTGCCGTGCTCTGGGAGCGCGGGCAGTGGGGTTACCTTAAACAGACCCACGACACTCCAACCCCCACCCACCGCAAGCTTCAGAAAGTGCCCGGTGCTCCTCCGCCCTGGAGGTGATCCTCTGGCTGATGGGAGCTCAGGAGGGCGCCCAGCTGGCCTGGCCCAGCCCGGTCTCAACCTTGCTCTGCGGTGTTGTTTGTCTTTCAGAGCGTCCTGACATCTATATTAGAACGCCTGAGCACAGGTGAGTGTGCGGGTCCCCCTGTGGCTTCCCACCAACCCCAGGCTGGTTCTGGAATGGTGAAAGGGGGCTGTAGCATGGGAGAGTTGGCGGGATCTCAGGGCTCCCCTGGTTCAGGGGTGTCACAGACGCCCGTGAGAATTTGCCCAGAGCGCGATGCTTCACATGATTTCAAGTTGCCCATGGACACCCCTGGTGCCCAAGTTCAGGACCCCTGAGGGAAAAACTGCTGATGTAGTTAAAGTCTTTGATTTTACAGAGAATGAAACTGAGGCCCAGAGAGGGGAAGCAACTTGCTCCTGGTCACACAGCACCTTAGTAGCTGAGATGAGGTGAAAGGCCCAGGCAAAGTGAGGGTGAGATGAAACAATGACTGGCCCCAGGCAGGCTGGCCCTGCGCCACCCCATTCACTCCAGGATGACCCAAGGCTGACCCCCGGATGGTGACAGCCTCTGCCAGCACCTCCACCGGGTCTCCTCTGCCCAGGTTGTTTGTGTCCTCAGGCTCAACACGTCTGCCACCCCGTGGGGCCACAGACTCCCTCTCTCACCTTCTCCCTTTCTCGTTTCCTCTGCCTGGTGCCCAGGGCTGGGCCCTGCTGAGGAGGCTCCGCCCTCCTGCCACGTCATCCATGTCGTGGTCCCTGACTCTGGGTCCCGGCCTCCCTTTGCTGCTCTGAGCCCCGGGGGAGAAAACTCCTCTCACTACTTTGTCTGGCCAGAGGCCAGCATTCCCGACTGGTAGGGACCTGGGCTGGGCGCCCAGAGCCCGCAGGCAGCACTGGGAGACTGCAGTCGGGTTTGTTTGGAGCCAAGATGGCCATACCTGGGCCAAATTCAGTTTGACAGTCAATATCTCCAGCAGCGAAGCCCGGGGTGGGCCGAGTGACTCACGCCTGCTCAAAGCAAGCAAGGCCAGGTCTTTGTGCCACCCCATGTGCTCATAGAATAGCTGTGGCATTGAACAGGAATATGTATGAGTACGGTGTGTGGGCTTTTGAGAGACTCTGTGTCTTTCCCCAAAGCAGAGGAGAATATTCAACAACAGATTGTTCACTTCCTCAGAAGGACGCTCTTTCAGAGGGACTCCCTTGCTGCTGGCCAAGCCACCATCCACGCGTGAGGCCAGGAGAAGCAGAAGCCAAGGGGCTAGGCAAGCAGCCTCTTCCCCAGCCGTGAGCACAAATTGCTTAGGCACCATTAAAGGGTCCCCTTCCACCTGGATGTTGTCAGAGAGACAGAGCTGCAGAAGCGACAGGTAATACAATGGAAGAAATAGGGACGTAGAAGACTCGAGGAGCCTCACTCCTTCACGTACTTGAAGAGCAACCCCACCCCTAGTCTATGAGACAACCTTGTGGGAATGAAGACGTGTCTTTACCTCAAGATGTCCAGCTGCCAGAAAGTTGTAAAAGATATCTGCAATGAGGTTATGACACCCTGGAATTGTACAGTGCACAGCTTGAACAACTGTAAGCAGTGGCCCTACAGAACAGAAACCACAGAAAAGGGGGCGGATTCAGTCTATGTGTCCATAAGGTTTATAGCTTTAATTCAATAGATTGGGAGCCACAGGGTTAGATTTGATCTGCAAAGAGGAAGCACTTTCTGAACACCAGTGTTGTCTGAAAATCTGAATAGGTTGTTGGGAATCTCGGGAAGTAATGAGTTCCCCATCACTGGAGGTATTTAAGCACAAGCTGAAAAAGCACTAATCGGGAGTGGAGAGTATTGGATTTAACATCCCAAGAAACTGGGCTCTACGAGAGCTTCTGACAGTTTGGGGAGAAAATGAAGGGACCTCGAAGCCGGCCGCCCCTGGGCTGCGGGCTCCATCTCCATGTATTCTGTCAGCCTCTGGCTGTGGAGTGGCATGAGACGTAGTGGTTGGGCCTTTCTGCAAAGAGTAGATTAGATTTAAAAACATCCCTGTTAGGTGTCTGATTTAATTTCACACCGGGGTTGTGCTTTGATGGAATTTGTCAGATCCCTGCTGGCTCCAGACACCAGCGTGGTGAAGGAAACGCCACGCTCCTGCCTACAGGCAAGCTGCGTCTTTGGCGGGTCTTGCTGGAGACGGTGCGCGGCAAGGACTTCTGGGGCAGAAGGCACCTGGCCACAGTGCCCAGTGGGTGGCGGAGGAGGTAGCCCTCAAACTTCGGAGACTCTGCCCATCTCGCCGAAGCAGGTGACGCAGTAGCCAGCAGGCGTGTGGAAATGCCTCTTCAAAGGTGGCGTGGCCCTGCTTGGCAACACAGGCTGAGCCCATCCATCAGCTGTCCCGCCGCCTGCCAGCGAGGGTCTCTGCTGGGCTCGCCCCGTCAGCCAGATTGGACGCGTCAAATGCAGCTTGACAGGTTTGGGGTTTGGGGGAGGCCCTCGGAGGAGCCGTCTGTGCCACAGTGATGGATGACGCCAACAGGGACGACATTCTGGGGATTTTTATTCCGTTCCACACATCTGGCAAGCTCCTTAACCGGAGCAGCTGCAAAGCCCCCGTCGCAGGAACTCCGAGCTCTTCTGAGAGACCCTGAACATGGACCATGTTAATGCCGGTCAAGGGACCTGGAGCATGTGCTTAGAAGATTTCCCGATGCGTGTCACTTCCTGAAAGCTAAAACCCATGGAGTTTCGTGACACCCAAACCCACGAGAGGTTCCAGGACTGTAAAAAGGCAAACAAGACTTGGAGTTAGGTAGACCTGGGTTGTGATGCCATCCCCTTTGGCCTGAGTTTTCCCTCAGCTGTAGAATAAGAATAATAGTACCTATGCCACAGGGTTGTTTTAAGGTTAAATAAGATTGTGTGCAACCACACTGATTTAATTTAGTGTCTGATATATAGAAAATACTCAGTATATTGTAACCTATTGTTCAGATGATTTGTGTTAACTCAAGATACTTTTACCATTCTTCCTGATAATTTCTAGAAACAGACTCTGATAAATTGAAAATCCACAAGGCTTTCTTTTTATATCTAATGTAAAAATGCTTCTCACGGCTGCCCCTTCCTTCCTGAAAGCTCTCCCTGTTTCTATAGCCTATAGAACATCTCAAATAATCTGTATTTAAACCCAGAACCCAATATTATCTCAGACTCTGATCCCTCTTTACACAGGAAAGCATTTGGGAAAGTTTCTAGATTTCTACAGGGCTCATCAGGCATTTTCTTTACTAAATACCTTTGACCCAAATCTCACATAGTTTCCCCTAAATTCCCCATTTGCTCTGCTTTAGGCAGACATTTTTTTTTTTTTTTTTTGCCAGCAGAGTTATGTGCAAGGCAGAAAATTTGACCATAAAAGGAAAAATCAACTGTCAAACACATACATTAACTACATGTAGGGCTCTGTGTTGGGCACTGTGGGGTAGAGAGAAGAAAGAATAGAAGTGGACCTTGCTCTTAAGAAACCAACTATCTAGTTAGAGGAAACAAATCAGATAGGCCAAGTACCCAAGAGAAAGGTACCATCTGAGATCCAGCCATCAAACCTAAAACTCTGCAGCCAACTGAGCCACTAAGAAATGCTCTCGTATCTAAAATTCTTATCCCAGTAGCAACCTAGTATCAATCAAGCCCTGCCTGTCAGTTTGTTATTACTGCATAATACACTAACCCAAACTTAGTGGCTTAAACCACTGACCACATATCGAGATTGTAATTCTTAGGGTTGGCAATTTAGGCTGGGTTCAGCTGGGCAGTTCTTCTGGCCTGCATCAGGCTCAGCTGACCTTGACTGGGCTTGCTCACGTGTCTGCAGTCAGCTGGTGGATTGGCTGGGATCTCATATGTCTGAGGCCTTAGCTGGGACCACTAGGCCTGCTGCTTTCCACATATTCTCTTATACTTCTTGAGGCCCAGGCTTTGAGCTGGCACACTGTCCTTCCACCAAGTTCCAAGGCCAGTCCAGACCAAGGGGCAGAGAAACTGACTCTATTTCTTGGTGGGAGGAGCTGAAAAGTCACATTGCAAAGAGTGCGAGATACAGGGATGGGTGGAGAATAGGGGCTATTTTTGTCATCAGACTGGCTCATACCAAACCAGGGTTCCACTGTGGAACTTGAGGCCACCAGACCTAGACTTAGTTACATTTAGCTCTCTCGCCTCTTCACTACCCTTTGATCTCCTTCCTTGGCTGGCTTTCTTTCCTCACCCAACCTTGACTCGAGGCTCCTTTGAGGACAAGGACATATTCCTCTCTTATTTGTATAACTCTTCACTGTCCCCAATGCCATCCTCCACCTGGTATAATACTTGGTCCATTGTAGGTGCACAATGCAAGCTTCTTACATCAACAATAGGATTAAGTGCCAACAAATGGAAAAGACAAAGTAAGCTTTAGGTTTGGAGGCAGAGAAACCCTCCAGGTGATGCTCCTATAAAGCACCTTCAGAACACATTGCAGCCCACCCCAAATGTAAAGGATTTGGGTGCTTTCCATTGCACAGCCCCCAACTGGATGGCTTCTTCTAGCCTGGTGATCTGGAACCACCGAGCTCCACTGGTTCTACCCACCTCAACCAAGGACCCTGGGCTCCAGAGAATAGGAGCACTTATTGCCTTGCTTAGCAGGAACATGATTCAAAGCCAATGTATTTTATTTCCCCTTTAGCTGCGCGGAGAGATGAGCAGACCTTGTTAGTAGGATGGATTCGAGTCAAAATCCTCTAACAGACATTTCATCCATCCCCCATCATCTGGAAAATTCACACCATCCCATCTACATAAGAATCTTCCCCATTTCCAAATATCTGCAAAAGGAGTAATTCTTAATGACCTAGCCAAGATTACCCTGTCTGGCCCCCAACCTGTGGGAGAAACAGGAGAAACTATAGGAGCAAACTGAAGTGCACTTATCTATAAACACCTGTTGGAAAAACAAAAATAGCTTCTCCTAAGAAAAAGAAATAAATAATCGATGCAATCCTCTCGTTACCAAACCCCATTGTCTCTCCCAAATGTCAGTTTGAAATCTTTCATGTCAAACTCAGAAAAACATTTTTCCCCTCACTTCCTCACTCTCTCTCTCTGCTTTATCGTGCCAGATGGAAGGAAACTTTATTTGCTCCAGGAAGACAATAGCCTTATCTTCAACCTAGATCCTCATCCCTGCAAAGGTGGCCTCCCCCAGGAGCATCTTCAGAGTGGGGAAAAGCAGCTCCGGAGAAATAATGAGCAAGCAAAGGGAGTCTTGACTTGACACTGTGATAAATGAGGTGAAACTTTGGCAAGGAACCAGAGTTGGCGTATTCAAAAAAGAAATAAAAAGGTAGTTCCATTTTAATGGGAAATATAAAACAGCCATTGTGCGACAGTCGATTTTTCAAAAGCCAAAGAGATAAAGACTGTAACAGAATGACTGAGAGACAAGTAAGATAATGCGGTTGATAATCAGGCTTCGGTAAAGTGCCATCCTCCAAGCCACCGGCTGGCTCCGTAGGAGTGCCTTTTCAAGTCGGCTATCTGCATGAGCTCCTGCCTCATTACCATGTGCATCTCTGGACAGCTTCCTCCCAGCTTCAGCTTGCCCCCCTTGCCATACTCCCACCAGCTGGAGAGAGCAAAGTCAACCCAACTTTCTTCAAATCCCAAACTTCCACAAAACTGCCAGCCGCAGAGCTCCCAGCATCTCCCAGGGCCCCAGAGAGCAAAGCGCTCGAGTCCAGCCTCACCCACACCTGCTTTTCCCAGTGACTGGCCCAGCACGAGGTTCACAGCGGTGGGCAACTCCACACACTGTCGTCTCTTTCAGTGGGCGAGCTCCATGAACGTTCTTGAGGTTGTCCTTGGGCGATTCCTATTAGCAGGCTGGATATTCCATGGGGATGGCTGGGCACATTTTCCTGAGGGTAAGTGTGGATGCATCCAAGGCAATGTCGGGTGCCAGTCGAAGCAGTTGCGTATGGCAATGGAACTAGTGGAATTTAGCTGTTTTATGGAGACAAACCGCCTTAGTTCACATCCTGCCATTTATTAGCTATGTGACCTTGGCCAAGTTACTCAACCTCATTCAGCCTCAGGTTTCTCAACTTAAAATACAGTGACTAATACAACTTCTAGATTTTTATGAGGGTGAAATAAAACGGTGCATGTAAAGTGCTTAGCACAGGACCTGACATGCTAAAGCTTCAATAAACAGTATCTGTTAAAATGACTCTATAGATGCAGCTTGGGAGCAGTTTGATGCCAAGACCAAAAGGAAAGGGAAGAGTTCCTTTGATGTCATTAAGCTAAGATGACTAATGACGTCCCATCAAGAAATATTATTCACAGAACCACCCAACCAGGCACTCAAGTGTCACGTGATGTGACCCTGGACAGACACTATATGTAGGACCCTGGAGACCTGCTAACCCTCATCCTCTGCCTGCTGTTCAGAGATGAGAAAACCAGGGTGCCAAGAATACAAGTGGCTTTCCCAAGGTTGCAGTGAGCAGAAAGCCAGGACTCGACTTCTCCCCACTTCTAATCAGGTGCTCTTGACTCTGCCAAATGCCAACACTGTCTTGCTGGCTCACAACGTCCCCCAAATGAAAAGACACAAAGCCTAAACCCCTCCTATCCACCCCTATTGGTGTGAGGAGCTGGGTAGACACAGGATTCCTCCTTGAGGACTTTGAACTCTTTGGGAAAAAGGTGTTTGACTACTTGAAATGCTGACCTATTTGAGTCTAGTGACTGGGCTTTCTGTGTCCTGTCCCCACCCCTGCAGATTGGGCTGGTGGCGACCACGCTGTGCACAGCTACGAGTATTACGATGAGGAAGAGCCCATCAGTGCCGCACCTACCCACGCCGACAATCCTGACTGGTACTACGAAGAGGACGGTAGGTCCCCAGTCTGTCTCAGGGGCCCTCTGGGGAGGAGGGCAGCATGTCTGCAGGGGAGGCGTACGTGTGACCATTTGCAAGGGCCCCTTTCTCTTCTCCTCTCTGACCAGCATCACAAAATAAGTATCAAAGAAATTATTGAGACTGGCTTCTTTTTCAGTTAGAATCATAACTATAAGAACTGGGAGGTTCTTAGACACCCTCTCCCCTACCCTCAAGTGACAGATGAAGAAAGTGAGGCCAAGAGAGGAGCTGATTTGGCCAAGGTCACGCAGCTGGTTAGCGCAGCATCATCCGGGTTTCCTGACTCTGAAGAGCAGTCATGGCCAAAATCACTCCCATCGCTTAGGTCACAGGTCAGGTCTTAAGTATGCCAAGGAGTCTGCTTTAGTGTCGAGCATCAGATTGCAGCGTTCAGAAGTTTGGCTTTGGGACTTTCCTTCCCTCTGCCTTTGCTGTGTTTTTCTTTCACTTGTCACTCTTTAGATGCTTTCCACAGCTGTTAGGGGCTGTGTGCATGTGTGCGTGTGAATATATGTGTGTGTGTGTGTGTATTCACACACACGTGTTTCTACCATGCTTGTTTTTGTGGCTTCTTTACCCAAGAAATGGGACAGAAAGGAAAATAAGAAGCTGGGTCCAAGCAAGACCAGCTTGGACCATGTGACTAAACCAGGAGAAGGAACACGCAGCACTTAGCAGCTGCAATAAAAGCTGTGTAACTGTGCAAAGTGGCCTGGAAGGCAGGGCCAAGATACAGGGCACCGGGGAACATCAGAAAGAACCATCAAAACAAGAGCCAGGCCCAGGGATCCTAGTTCCTGAACCAAAGAGCAATGTGTGTGAACAGAAGGATAAAGAATTCCCCAAGGGAAGATCCATTCAGACAACCATGAAAAGCCAAAGGCACAGATGAAATATGACAAAATCTAACTGAACAAGTAGTTGAAGAAAGATGAAGGCCACTGGGTCATTTCCTCCTCGCCGCCGATTCTTCTGTCACCCTCTTGCCTTTGGTCTTCTCTCCTGATGTTCAGAAAGCTCGTGTTTCATTAGGGGTGGGTTTTCTTTCCCCAATCCTGACCTCCACCCCTGGGCACTGGAAGTAGGGGAGGTCTTCAGGCTTGTGAAATGCCTTCAGCATCAGAGACAGACCCCGTGGCACTCCCAGCAAGACTGGGAGGAGAGAAGCACACATGAGGGAAAAGGGGAGTTTCTCAATGAGAAAGGTCCCATCCGAAGCCAGGCCGAGGGGAGACAGCCACGATTCCTTCTCGCCTCTCCTCTCACTAACCTGAATCCCTCTCTCTGGTCGGGCTACTGCAGTTTTTCTTGCGGTTTAAGGACAATAGATGTTTTCCTCCTTTCCCCAGTCACTGGCTGTAGAGTTCCTCTTACATTTGGGGCAGGAGACTGAAGTTAGATGATCAAGTAGGGGTTTCTCACCTGCTGTCCCTTGCTAACACTGACTTTTGCCCGTGTGTCCTAGATGCCTGCCAGCCCAACCCCTGTAAACACGGCGGGGACTGCCTCACCGACGGGAGGACCTTCACGTGCAGCTGCCTGGACCCTTTCTCTGGGAGCAGGTGTCAGAACGGTGAGTGCATCTTCACTGTTGCACTCTTCCCTCTGAGCTAAACCAGAGGCAGGTCCTTCTCCAACTCTAGGGGTAAGGAAGAGCGGAGTGATGCCCACGGAAAACATTAAAACTGCACAAATTGTATCCTGCACAAGGAATTCCTCTGCAGGCTCCCAGGCAGCATCTCACCAAATCCTCACCTCTGCACTGAGAGAAAGAACTAGTATGTCCATTCTATAGATGAGAAGATTGAGGTCAAGAGAGGACAAGAGCTGGACTCTAACCAACATGCGTTCCAAACTCAGGACTCTGTGTTTAGCGTGTTTGACTAGCTACAACAGAAAAATAGTGTCCTCACATGGGAGAGCAGGAAGGATCTCAGGGCACCTTAGGCCCAACCCAGTTAGAGAAAAGGAGCCCAGAGATTGCAGGGGACCTGCGCATGGTCCCACAACTATTCTAGTTAGGTGGAGAGCAGAAATTAGAGCCCTGGTGCCTGACTCCCAGCCCGTGCTCTTTTATCCTGCCATCCTCATTGTGTCTGCCTTTAGTGAGCTCTTGTGGGCATAACATGAGGCTATGGGACAAAATATCAGGAGTGAAACTTGTATGGGATAAGTGTATACCTAGAGAGACTGGATTCTTTCCAATCTGGTGACTGTCTAACTAGGGGTAGGGGGCAGGGACGGTCTTATGTATATATAGGGCTTTGTGGTCGACTTCTTTCCGCTGTAACCTTCTCACTTACTCCTTCCATTTTCTCTCTTTCTTTCTTTCTTTCTTTCTTTATCTCTCTCTCTTCTTTCTTTCTTTCCTTCCTTCCTTCCTTCCTTCCTTCCTTCACAGAATCTCGCTCTGTTGCCTGAGCTACAGTGCCGTATCAACCTCAAACTCCTGGGCTCAAGTAATTCTCCTGCCTCAGCCTCCCCAGTAACTGGGACTACACCACTACAACTGGCTAATTTTTTTGTTTCTATTTTTAGTTGCCCAGCTAATTTTTTTTTCTATTTTTAGTAGAGAAGGGTGTCTCACTCTTTCTCAGGCTGGTCTCAAACTCCTGACCTCAAGCGATCCTCCCACATCAGCCTCCCAAAGTGCTAGGATCCTTTCATTTCCAATCCTTCAATCCCTTCAGTAAATGTTTCAGGATGGTGGGGGACATTGGGTATAAACATAATATCTGGGCTCATCCCTCAACTTCTCAGAAGAAAGACAAAACTGTGAATGGAATACGAAATCAGCCATAAAATGGAGAGAATAAAATTGAGACTGTTGGCTGAGGTGTAAAAATTATCAGTGCTTTTATTAAGATAGAAACATTAGGATTATGAGCACTGGAAGGAACATGGGAAGGGATCACCCATGACTCGAGAAGAAGAGAGAAGGAGAGAAGCCTTGTCCTGGGGTGGCGTGGCATTTCAGCACCACGGACAAGGCCACATGTGCTCTGACAGCCACCCCCACCCCCAAAAGTACTGCACAGGTATCCCTCTGCATAAAACGGGCCCCAAATAACGTCCTGTGCTTTGTCCCTGTGTCTCGATGGATCTCTTGCAGTGCAAAACAATTGCAAGAACAACCCGTGTGGCCGGGGCCATTGTCTCATTACCCAAAGTCCTCCGTACTACCGCTGTGCCTGCAAACACCCTTACATGGGTTCACGCTGTTCCATAGGTAAGTGGTGGAGGCCCCTTTTGTGCTAGGCTTTCTCTGCCCTCGGTCGTGCCTGGGGTCCCTGCATACTATTGTGTGGAAGTCCAGATGCATCTGGTGTTTTTGTGGCGTCCAAGATGGCCCTTTTCACTAGGATTTCTAAAGATTCAGCATCCCTGGAGAGCCCAGTGGGAATTGACTGATCTGTATCCCTTCCCGTCTAAAAAGAATCATCTGGAAACTCACTTCTTCCTGGAAGCAGGTCCTGCTCTATTCCTGAGAGGGGCCACACAGGGGAATTAATACATATTGATTTACGACTGTGAGTCAGACTCAGTCCCAGGAGATTTACATTCTCTCTGGCATTTTCCCAAAAACACAGCAAGGGAGAGTTTTACCGATGAAGGAACTGAAACTTAGAGAGGTTCACTAACTTGCTCGTGGTCATGTGGCTATCAAGGGGCAGAGCCAAGGTTCAACCCAAAGCTCATCTGTACAGGTACTAGAGTGTCAGTGGGTCTGTCTTTCCCCTTGGGTGACCCGTCCTTTGCGAAAGGATGGACACCAGAAGAGAGCCACCAATATCTCCTCGTCATCTCAGATGGGGGCTGCAACTTCTTCTGAAGAGGCTTCCTGGCCCCGTTCCTGTGTTCACAGTGGCTCCCGTGTGCAGGCCAAACCCCTGCCAGAACGGCGGCACCTGCTCCCGGAATAAGCGGAGATCCAAGTTCTCCTGCTCCTGTCCCGACCACTTCCGGGGCAGATTCTGCGAAATAGGTATGAGTCTCTGCCACCACTTCGTCAGAAATTCAGGCCCACAAGTGAGGCCTCTGGAATCCCTTTCCATTTCGGTTTTGTTGCCAGAATGCGGTTCAAGTTAAGTTTCCCAAACTCTACTATTGCCTCAGCCTTCCAACCTAGGGCCGTGGGGTGTGTCTTTCTCCGTGTAAAGAAAGTAATAAACTGAGATACAGAGTAGGCAAAGCAAACCACCGGGGCATCCCTGGGCCTCAACCCACCCTCCGTCGGTTCTTGTGGGAACCAGAATTAAGGAACTAAGCTCCCACCTCCCACAACCACTGTGTTTCATGTTTTTAAGCAGAGTGGAATGTGGAACATTCAAGTACCTTGTGTCTAAAACTTTGTGGTGAAATCTCAGGGGGATAAATATTCAGGCCCAAGCCTAACACCCCTTGATGCGCCCACCCGCCAAGCCCGTGTTGGGAGCAGCATGCCCGCTGCTATCAGTTCTCACGTCCCTGCCTTCTCTCTCTGAGGTCCTGATGACTGCTATGTCGGCGACGGCTCCTCTTACCGAGGGCAAGTGAGTACGACAGTCAACCAGCGCACGTGCCTTCACTGGAACTCCCCCCTCCTCCTGCGGGAGAATTACAACGTGTTTATGGAGAATGCTGAGGCCCATGGCATTGGGGAGCACAACTTCTGCAGGTAAAAATTACCTTCTTCCCTGTGCTCAGTCCTGGTCGCTTGATTTTGAAGCAGATCATTGAAAGTCACCAGCCTTCTTTCTAGGAAGATTTTCCTACACAGGCTAGGTGAGGTGATGCTGCTATAACAAACAATCCCCAAATCTCAATGGCTCAAATACATCAAAGTTTATTTCTTACTAATGCTCCCTGTGTCATATAGGTTGGTGGTGGTGATGGTTGGGGATTCAGCTCCACAGATTCAGAAGGATAAGAAGAAACTGGAAAATAGAGCATCACTTTTTTACTACCTCAACCTAGAAGGGAGACATCATCTCCCCACACATATTTCATTGGTCAGAAATAGTCATGGGGCCCCACGTAACTTCAAGGCAGAAATGTAGAGGAGCAAATGGAATGTCTGTTGGGCATTCCAGTCTCTGCCCCGAGGATGTTCAGGTTTTCCCAAGTAAGGACAATGCCATCATCCTCCCTGGTCATGACTCTAGCTCCCTTCTTCCCCTTCTGCGGCCTGAAGACCCCTCTGCTGTTGTCCTCCTATTGCGGTTTGTCTAACCAAGGCCAGTGACTTGGAAGAGTTGCATATCAGGGGTAGGGTCCTTTGCAATGGCTTTAAACTGGCTCCATAAACAAGAGGACTTCCCTTGCACAAAACACTAGTCACCTTCCACCTACACTCACCGTGAGCTCTTCCCTTCGTGGAGCTGTATTCAGGAAGCCTCTTGGCGACCTCTCTCAGAGGAACCCTATGCTCACCATGTTTCTGCGGCTACTTTACCTCCCTGACAAAGAAGGGTCTTCAACAAGGATCTCGTTTCTTTTCCCACAAACAATTTGATACATCCCATGGATCTGGCGCAAGGCTTGTGAACTATTCCCTAGTCCTTGGGATTCTCCTCTGGAAGTTAAGATTTTGCCAAGAAACTATGACATGACCACCCCTCTATGCCAAGTTTGCTAACCTGTTGGAGGATTCGAAAGGAATGTGGTCCCAGAAGGGGCATAAGAGACTGGCACCCTCTTATACACAGGTCCTTTAAGGAGATCCAGTGGGTTCACTAAGGCTTGGTCCTGAGTTATTTTGTTTTATATTTTAGAAACCCAGATGGAGACCAGAAGCCCTGGTGCTATATTAAAGTTAGCAGTGAAAAGGTGGAATGGGAGTACTGTGAAGTCTTGGCCTGCTCAGCCCAAGGTGAGGCTGTGGCTGTCTGGGGGCCCCTGGGCTGGGGAGGTTGCAGATCCATAGAGTGACACCCTTGGCACCCCATCCCCCCACCCCACCTTCCCCCACACCTGCTTTACCAATTCCCTTCCCAGCACCAGCCCAACTCCCAGCCCTCTGCTCCCCTCAGGATGCTACACAGCCTGGATACCTCTGTAAGCTCAGGCCAGGTGGTCCAGCTGTAAACTCATGTTCCTGACTCCAAGTACGTGAACCCAGCAGATACTTATCCATTGCTTGCTGTGTGCCAGACACTATGCCAGACCCTGGGTGTACAGTGGTGATCAAACATTGGCTGGGCCCCCATGGCCTCTCAGGATGCAACGTGTCCAAATTCCAGCCTCACAGTCTTCCTGCCAGTCTGCCCTGGCCCCCTCTGTGCCCACGTCTGGAACAATGCACCCTCCCACCCTGACCAATGGGATTGCCTCCCTGAACAGTTTCACATGTGTTTCTTTGCTCTTATGGTCGCCTCTGTCATAATGCTCCACCTCATATCTGCTCTTGTCCATATCCAACCATTCTTGGAGAACCAACTCAAGTATCTCCTCCTCCAGGAAGTCCTCCTTGATCTCTCAAGTGAAGTATTATCTCTTCCTCCTTACAAACTCCAAGGAATGGATCAAGGCACTGCCCATAAAACACTTATTGCTCTTTCCTTTGTACCACAATCATCTGTGCAAATGTCTTATCTAACCTATTCTACTTCATCTGGATATCCAACCATCTACACTGAACCCCCCCAATATAGGTCTACTCTAGTGAATAGCTAAGTACATACCCAATGATGGATTTATATACTTACATGCACATCAATATGCGTGTGTACACGTGACAATCCTAGGAATAACACACTTGGAAATAAGAAAAAAAATCTTCCTTGTTAATTCCCTAGACTTGCTTTGTATTAATCAATATATTCAACAAATATCATTTGTGCACCTACTTCGTGCCCACCCTGTGTACACCAGTGCAGTCTTCTCTGCTCCAGCACCTTGCTCATGGCTGGACCCAGAGTCATACCTCTGACTGGGTCCTTCTGAGGGGCCAGAGGGAGGCTGAGTAGAGTGATTTGTCTTTCTGTGTCCCGCAGACATCGCCTACCCAGAGGAAAGCCTGACTGAGCCCTTGGCCAAGCCTCTGGTGTTTGACTCCTGCGGGAGGACCGAGACAGCGGACAGTCCTATCAAGAGGATCTATGGAGGCTTCAAGAGCACAGCGGGCAAGCACCCGTGGCAGGTGTCGATCCAGACCGTCTCCAGGCCCCAGGGCCACTTCTGCGGGGGGTCACTGATACACCCCTGCTGGGTGCTCACTGCCGCCCACTGCACTGAGTAGGTGCCCGCTGGGGGCAGGGGCCAGGGTGACTTGAGAATACAGCGGTGCCCTCTCCTTCCCTGCTGAGCAGCATCTTGGTAGCTCTGGCAGGATTGAGGGGTTGACCTCGCTCCAAGGGCAAAAAAGTGGCCCCTTAAAACCAGACAGAAAACAGCTACCGTGTCTAGAATGCTTACCACGGGCATGCATGCGTCATATGACGTTTGCTCCTCAACTGTCTACTGGAAGACAAGCTAAGGGAGGGCTGGGGTTTTATCTGTTTTATTATTATAAATTGTGGCATCTCCAGTGCCTCGAGCAGGTCTCTTTGTACACGGTAAGTGTACAGTAAATACTTGTGGAGAGAAAGAGTATACTGTTACTCCCTCTTCATAAGTGAGGGCCCTGAGTCTTGGGAAGGTTTAGCAGCTTGCCCGAAGTCACGTGGAAAGCAGGCGGGCAAATGTAAATCCCGGTCTGTCTGCTTCCATAACCTCCTTAATCCTACTCCACTGTCTGCTGCCATCACCACTGAGCCTTCTGGGCAGGTGTCTTCAGTCGGGTCTCCTGTGTGCCGCAGAGAAGCAAGTACCTTCTGGGGAGCTAAAGAGTCACCACCTCCTCCAAGTTCCCTGTGCTCGTGGGCGGGGCTGGTCCCAGGAAGCCCAGATTTCAGAGGTGGCCCTGAAGGTCTTCCAGTCCACCTTGTCATGAATGATTTCCTCTGCGATTCTAGAGAGGTGCCCCCACGACAGACCGAGCAAGCAAACATGAGCACCTACCAAGGGATTTTGGAAGATTTGTCCAAGACGGCAATGGCTGTTCTTTCGCAAGGCCCAGGGAGAACGGGAGGTCTCCCAAAACGTGGGGTAAATGCTACGTTTGGAGCTTGCTTCCATTAATAAAGTAGCTCTCTCATATTATCTGGACCCCACAGCAGGTTCTGTGAGCGAGACAAAGATTACAGATGAGGATGCCAAGCCTACAGAAGGTTGGGGGCTTTGTCAAAGGTCACACAGCCCACCAGGAGCAGGGTGGGGGTTGGCTTCGGTCTCTCACATCCCAGGGCTATTTCCTGACCATCTTATTTTCTTATCTTGCAGAGAAAAAGCTAGATATCTAACAGTGGTGCTGGGAGACCAGGACCTGAAGAAGACAGAATTCCACGAGCAGAGCTTCAGGGTAGAGAAGATATTCAAACATGGCGACTACCATGAAACAGATGAGATTCCCCACAATGATATTGGCAAGTCTCCTCTCTCGTGGATCTCCTGTGGGTCTTGAACCTGAGGTCTGGTTCTGGAAGGTGTTCTTGATCATTTTGGTCCCTTGTAGGTCCTGTAAGGGAGAGAATGTATTCCTGGGCTTTTTAGTGCTTATGAGTGTGTGCTGATGTTGTCGATAAATGGGCACATTGTGCTGTGGAAAGAGCTTGGCTATGAATCCCACCCAGGCCCCTACTTTCTAGCCAGGAGCCAGTCACCTCCCTAAGCCTCAGTTTTCTCTTCTATAAAATGGGGACACGGGTGCACAACTCTCAGCTTCCTGCGGGTTCAGTGATAGGATGCGTGTGCAGACACACCTGGCACCTGGTGAGTGCTCAAGTGCAAAGGCAGAGATGCTCTTAAGCTACTGGCCGCTCAGTTCCATACTCCATTCCTCCCTTCCCGGGACCCCTCCCTCTCTCTCCTTTCCCAATAGCTCTTTTTTTTACTTATGGTCTGTTTTTATAACAAATGGATTAGAAATTATTTCAAACTCAATTATTATTTCTTGATATTACTCTCAGCCTGAAGCGTTACTCCTCCCCAGGTGGAAGTTCCCAAAATGCAATGACTGAAGAAGAGTTTTTCAGGCGGGGGTGGGGAGGGCGATTTGCTATGACCACCTTCCAAAGCAAGTTGAAGCTGATGCTTTTCTTACAAAGAAGCAACATCACACCCATTTCCTCTCTCTCTCCCCACCTAGCTTTGCTCAAGTTAAAGCAAGTGGATGGTCACTGTGCTCTGGAATCCAAATACGTGAAGACCGTTTGTCTGCCGGATGGTCCCTTTCCCTCTGGGACCGAGTGCCACATCTCGGGCTGGGGTGTTACAGAAACAGGTGAGTCCAGCCGTGCACTCTCCCATGACTTAGGCGAACTACATCAACCAGAGGAGAACTTGACATGCTACTCATCTGAACTTGACATGTTATATTCAAAATGCATTATCAAAGGAAAGCATCTGCCTCATCGTTCAAGCTCTAGTTAAATCTCTTCACCTGCCTGCCCTGATCTCCATATCTGTCCCTAGCACCTACCTCTAGATGCTTGAAATTTATCAAGCATTGACCCTGAACCCATGGAGACCTCACTCCTTGCCTAGGCAGATTGGAAAGAGAATATCCTGGAAAGAACATAAATTTTGAAGTCAGACAGACTTGCATTAGATTCTAGGCTTTGTCGCTTGAACAACTGAGTTTTAGTTTCTCAATAATCACCTCCTAGATTTGGAATCACGATCCCGGGAAATGACAGACTTCTACAGAGATGTTCATTAAGTGAGCACCTGGAGGGAGGGGGTCAGGTCTCATCTCTGTCTCTCCCACAGCTCGTCGGTCAGGGATTTCCACATAGTAGATGTTCTATAAAATATTGTTAAATCGAGCTATTGATTTGTCTTTAGGATGTGGTCTTATCCAAAACAGTAACCAAAGGGTTACTTTCCTCATAGTACTGGCAAGATGATATTTTCTACTAGAAAAAAATTCAGAAGGATATTTGAAGTCTTTCCCAAATACTCAACATATATTTCTCTTGCTTCCCAAATCTTGTCTTTAAGAATGGACAGCAAGAATCACTCTAAATAGGTCTACATTCATGAAGAAAGTAAAATGTAATATACAAATTCATCAGAGGCTTTTGGAAAAAGAGATTTCTGGCCAATTTCATTTCGGGTCAGCCAGAAAACTCTCTGTGGCCATCGTGGTCCATCCGAACCTTTCCAACTCTGCTCTGCTCAGTGTGGTCTGGCCAGTGTGCTGATGTCTCTGATGGGAATCTTAAGGGGCCTCAGGTTAGAATTATTTTGTTTTCCAAGAATAGGCCTCTAAGACTTTATGTTCAAAGTCAGTGATGTGTTTTGATTGATTTCATTATCTTTAGAGGGGGGGATGTCTGCTCTAGGAAGCAGATAATTGAGTGCACCAGGGCGCTGATCCGTCCATCCATTCACTCACTAAGAATCTACTCTGTGCCAGCCCTTTTGTGAGTCACAGGAAATTAAAACATGGTTACAATACCTTCTCTGTCCTCCCGAATCTCACGGTCTAGTTGGGGAGACAGAGAAGGGAATAAATGATTCTGGTCTGTCATGGTCAGTGTGGCATTGCAGGTCGGCCCAAGCACGGTGAAGGCTGAAGAGGAGGCGTTTCCACCCGTCTCCTGGAAAAACTCTTTTCCTGAGCTGAGAGCCGGCGGCCTGCTCCTTACTACTGATAGTTTCTGATGAAGTAAGTGCCACCTTGGTCCCCACAGTAATGACTCTTTTCTCTGCCCCGCAGGGGTAGAGTCCCGCCAACTCCTGGATGCCAAAGTCAAGCTGATCACCAACGGTCTGTGCAACTCCCGCCGACTCTACAACCACCTGATCGATGACAGTATGATTTGTGCGGGAAACCTTCAGAAACCCGGGCGAGACACCTGCCAGGTCAGAGACTCCAAATGGTGCTTGCAGAAGGAGAGGCTTACAGGACGTTACACTGGGCACAGAGGCCCCTTATGGCCCTGGGCCGGGAGCTAGTTTCAGAGTCCGCCTGCTATAAAGCTAAGGCACAGGCAGGGCGTATCGGTCCCTGGCACATCTGGATCCACATCAGTCCAGGATGACTCAGCAGCATGACCCTAGGGGTCACTTTGCCTACATTATCTAATGTAACTCTCTCCACATTCTGGTAGAGGGGACGTCATTATCACCATTGTACAGATGCTTGCAGAAGTTATGTTGGCCTAGAGCAACTGGATGGTGAATGGCAAGGCTGGAATTTGAACGAGGGCTGTGGTCTGCCACGTTGCTCCGCCATGTTCAAATATGAAGAAGGTGCTTCTGGCCTCTGTGTTGGGCAACATGTCTGAAAATCACGGTAAACAGGGAACTGTCCAAAAAGCCAGTGATTAGAAGGAAAAAGATACAAGGCCTAGAGATTTCACAATAATATTAACTAACCACTAGGACTTGTGTATATATTGGGGGGTGGGGAGAGAGTGACCTAGCCCTAGCAAACTGGGGGCTGGGGCCTGCCTGACATTCCCCTGGTCTAGGACTTTGGGAAGCCCAAGCTGCTGAGGCCTGTGGCAACTCAGAGACGCTGCTGGAGAAGGAGAAGGCGGCGGCTTCATCAACTGGTGCTAAAGTGACCTCAGGCCCCTGCCCCGAGTCGAAGTCCACTTCCCATCACCCCTGTCTCTGCGGGATCACACCACACAGGACGCATCCTTCCCAGACTCAGTTAGAATTTTCCGCCTATTGTCCTCATAAACCATCCGACTGTCCTAGAAAACCCAACATGTCCACATTCACATCCTGGCTCCCTGATGGAACCGCCCTGAGGAGGGACCCAACAATGATTTGCTGGCCTTGAGCCCACGCCGGGATGGGAAATCGAGGGCTGTCTCTCCAGGGTTTGTGGCTGGCCTGGGACCCCTGTCCCTTCCCAAGGGGCCACAGAAATTCACATGCTCAGAGGAGGGGCATCACCAGATACATGCAATTTTCTGGAAGATGAGTAATAAGAGAGATTGTGCAATTCCCTAGACAAGTCAAGGGTTTCACTTACAGGTTTGGGGAACAGTTGTGGGTTTGAAACCCGGTCCTGTCTCTTACTGTGTGGGCTTTATCAATCACCAAAGTAATTCTCTAACCTCAGATGCCTAATCTATAAAATGGAACATATCCATAAGATCGTAAGGTTATGGATAAGATTAAAAAAGAGAGTTCATTCCTTAAAAAACCTGCTAGTTGTAGTGCCTAAGTAGAAGTGTCTGAGAGCTACCCTCCTCACCATCATCTCCTCCCACTCAGCTGAGGGCTCGCCGGCACTATCTATTCTACGTACTTTACTAACGATCTGCATAAGAACCTCGGTGGAAGGGACATCTAATACTATCCCCAGTTTACAATGTGAGACACTGAGCCCCAAGGCCACATGTCTGGCAAGCAGTAGGGCCTGGTTTGGAGCCCAGAAGGTCCCCATAGACTGTGATGAACAACTAGGTCATGCTGCCTCTGGGTCTCCATCCCCCTCACCTGTGTGTGCCCTGCTGGCCCTGGAAGGGCTTCTTCCAGCAGGGGACCACTCCCTGCTTGGCTGCCCGAAGGAACAAGTCCAGGGCCTCTGAGAACCCACAGTAAATATCGGTATGACTGAGACTCGGGAAGTGCAGCCCTGTGGCTTCTCTGCCAAGCCCTCACAGACTCGGGGATGGAGGACAGCATTAGCTTCTCTCCCTCTAGAGTCTTGTTTCGTGTGACACATGGGAAGGGCCTTGCCACAGCTTTCCAGAGAAGCACCCCCTGGGGAGAGGTGGAGACATCTCCAAGTGTATTCTGGTTCACAAGGCTGAACTTGTGCCTCTGTTTCCCTTAGGGGGACTCCGGAGGCCCCCTGACCTGTGAGAAGGACGGCACCTACTACGTCTATGGCATCGTGAGCTGGGGTCTGGGATGTGGGAAGAAGCCAGGGGTGTACACTCAAGTGACCAAGTTCTTGGATTGGATCAAGGCCACCATCCAAAGGGAGAGTGGCTTCTAAGGTCCTGTCTTCTGAACCTTGGAGCCCATTCTCCTCCCAGCCAGATAAGGGGAAGCCTCCAGGGCAGCCACAGACACCCCTGGGAGCATCCAGGAGGCCACGCAGTGAAGAGTCCATGCACTAAGCAGAGATGACGCGGCCTGGGCCTTCCTGGACCAACATCTGCACCATCTGCCTTCCCGGGTAACCCAAGGAACGATGGAACCCACACAAATACATTATGTCTGCTGCCCTTGAAATAACTGTACCTTCTAGAAAATCAGTGTTCACAGAGACTGCCTCCACCTGGGACATTTGCAAACGCGGACTACAGATTGCCCAGCACCAGTGGGAGTCACCTGTGCACCTTTATTCCCCATCCCAGACACTCGAGGTACTGAACAGAACCAGCCAACCACGTCTCGGTATCCGAGAGAGAACCAAAAACACAACATTCTCCATTTGCTTTCAGAGTTGTTACTTTAATAAAGGCAAATCTGGGTGGGCTCGTGGGCCGTTTTCACAGCTCGCCCAAACCAAAGCCATCTACAGCATGTCTCTGGCGCGCAAACGTCCTCTCCGCTGGCTTCTCTCTCAAAAGAATCAGGGTGGACGCTGCTCACTCACAATGGCAGAGCCCTCTTCCTTTTGACGTGCAGAATCTCCATGGCATCCGGGTTCACCTCCCCCATCTGATGATCTCCAGCCTGCACTGCCTCCGGCCCCCCCTGCAGAAATCAAACAGCCCCCCTGAGTTCAAATGAAGCTCCATCCTGCTCCCACAGGACATGCTAAGACGCCCCGGGAGCATCACACACGCTCATGCCCCCACCTCCCGCTCCCCTCCTCCGCCCTCCCCAGGAGAAAGGATCCTCAAGGCAAGA
The DNA here is from genome assembly GCF_000956105.1 of Propithecus coquereli. Lineage (NCBI taxonomy): Eukaryota > Metazoa > Chordata > Mammalia > Primates > Indriidae > Propithecus > Propithecus coquereli. The sequence continues at coordinate 2,790,383 of NW_012154618.1, read as the reverse complement.
ATGAGAAAGAAACAAAGCCAGTCCCTCATTTAGACGAGGCATCTTTCTCCTGAACAAAGTACGGTTCAAAATGCAGACGGTGGTAGCCAGCGAGTCCCTGACCCTTTCCGAGAATGTAACGAGCAAGCAGTCAGCGCAGCCCAGGCTGCCCTGGCCCGGGATTGATGTCGCCCCGGTAGGTTTGCCTCTGCAGAACTAATAGCTGTGACTTCAGAGAAAACCCTGCAGGAAGTTTAACCCGCGTGTCATCTGCCCGGTCATCTCAGACCCACGAAATTAGGCGCCTTGCTTGAGCTGCATTTCACACTTCTTTAGAGCTAGCTGACCTTTGGCCAAAAATAAACTTTGAAAAGAAACAACAAGTTTGTCTTTCCCCACGGCCCTACAAGCCAGGGTGGGTTGGCAGCTTGCTACTCACGTAAGCCCCCCAGAGACCCAGGCCCCTTGCGTTGGCCAGTTCTGCCGCCCGCCGGGCCATTTCCACTTTGTAGGAGCCAGGAGGGGTCCAGCCAACACCTCTGGTCAGGTTCAAGTCTGATTTGTACTTGACCTTGGGGAAAGGAGGCAAGAGGATCAAGTTAGCAGGGTCCGGGGTGGCTTGACCACAGAGTGGACAGGACTAAAAAGGCAGCCACAAGATGGGGAATACCCTGTTGTCAGTAAAGCCCGAGTGAGGGGAGCAAATCCACCTTCAGCAGGAGCTCCTGGGCATGGAGGACCCCACGTGCTGTGGGCTGGGCCAGCACGTTGCTGTTCCTTGCACTTGTCCCATTCAAGGGATGGGAGCTGCAGTGGGGTGGGGAGGGGACACTTGTTCCTACTGAACTCACTTTGTGGCCTTAGGGAAGCCACTTCCCTTCTCTGGGCTTTAGTTTCTTCCCAGGGAAAGGGCACGGGCTGGGTTAGGTAACTACTGAGATCCCTTGGAAGCCGTGTAGCATAGCCAGCAAGAGCCTGGCTCTCACGTCAAATCAAACAGGGTTCATAGCTCAGGCATGCCTGTATTTGCTGTGTGATCTTGAGTAAGTCACTTAACCTCTCTGAGCCGCAGGTTCCTCATCTGTAAAATGGGGCAGTACTGGGGTTGTTGTATTAGGTGGCACAATGCTTAGAAAGCATTTGGCACAGAGCCCGGCCCACTATACAGATGCAAGAAACGATAGTTATTGTTAGTAGTCCTCTGGCACCAAAATGTTAGGGGTCTTGGATTCTGTCTCAGCCTGGCTCCCCCCAGAAGGGAACATGGTACATGGGACTATGGAAGAGACACCAGGGGAAGGTGGCTTACATCACTCTGCAGCTGGTGAGCCTTCTGCGCATGCTTCAGGCCCAGCTGCTCCGGGTCGCAGCTGGGCTGGGGCAGGGGCTGCCTATAATGCACGTCGCTGGCCAGCTGCTGGCTCCTCTTGGCCTGAAGGAAGCCGGGCTGGTCTGTGCGGCTGTGGAACTGGGACTGATTCTTGGCAAAGTCCTTTTTGTACTCATTGTCACTCTGGAGTCTGCTGACGTTGAAGAAATGCCTCATCCGTGGGTCGTCATGGATGCTGCGGTAGCCAATCTGCAGGCCCCGGTCCCGCAGGAAAGCCTCTTTGTACCGGAACTGCAAGTCAGAGCCGCAAAGGCGCATCACAGGTGTGTCACAGGTGTGTCACAGTGCCCACCTCCCCCGGGCCAGCCTCACTGAGGGGGCCAGACCACGGGATTCTCAGCAGGAGGCTCGAGAGTGGGTGAAGGGCACAAGCTTTGGGTTTAAGCAGACCTAGCTGTGTAGTCTTGGGCTAGTTACTGAGTCTCCCTCTGAGCCTCAGTTTCCCCATCTGATAAAGTGGGAAAATGATCTACCGCACTTCCCCCAGGGGGGCTGAGAGGATTCAACCGGACAGGGGCTGAGCTTCATGTCTGGTGCCAGCCCGTGCCCACTGCGTGGTGGCTATTGGAGTTGCTGCTGCTGTAATTAACACTCCCGCAGGAGGAGAAGCGTGCCCGTTCTCACACAGCCACGCTGCCTTCGGGTCTTTCCAGCTTTCAGAGACCTAGTCCAGGGCCCCTCAAACCATCTGCAGTGAAGGACCACTTTTGGGTTTTTTTGCTTTTTAAATGTACAATGCATTAAAGACCAATATGTGGTCCTACTGCGTGTGACGAGGCTGTAGTGGTACCACGTGCATTTGACAACACCCAAACTGGCCTTCACCCTGCTCAGTGAGATGAGCCCACTGGTCACATACTTGGATGCTGTGACATCTAATTGCTAAAAACATTTCAAAAAATGCCCGCTCGCTCTGATTTCTGTACTTATCACACTGTGAACCAGCAAGAAACCATTCCCAGGTGAGCCCGTATCTAGTGCTGTGGGACACTTGTCTCGTCAATGACGCCCTCTTTTTTGATAATGATAGTTGCCATGTTTTGAACACTGGTTATGTGCCATACACCATCTACCATTTTGTTTTCATTTCCACATCAGTCCTAGAAGACAAGATCCCTATTTCACAGACGTAGAAATTTGAGTTCAGAAAACTGAAGCAACTTGCCCAAGACAAACAGCCAAATTCCTAAGTGACTGAGCCAGGATTTGAACTCAAGTCAATCTAAGGCAAGAGCCCAATCTCTTTCTACTCTATCACACCACACTCCAGCTAAAAGGAGTCCCTCTCTTGCAAATCAACAAACCAATCAATCACATGTTCATTGATTTCTAGGTACTCATCAACTTTTAAGAGTGCCTCTCTTAAAAGAGAGGGAGCAAAAATACAGCCCTCCCTGATCTTAAATTTTTGGCTAAGATCCTAGAAAATAGGACCCATTTTTTGCTTTCATTTAAAATACAGTTCATGATCAGTTTTGGTGCAGGGAGAGAGAGAGAGAGAGAGAGAGAGAGAGAGAGAGAGAGAATCTTAACAGGTCCTGGTGGTTTGCCTTTCAGCAGAACTGGGAAAACCGGAGTAGAACCTATCAGTGATGAAGGGAGAGCGTGCGGCCTTACGTCACTGGCGATCTCCCTGGACGCCCGGGCAGTCTGGAACGGGATGGCATCCAGCCTGAAGTCGTAACTGCCAGCCCGGGTCTGCTCCCAAGAGTTCCTGTAGACTTTCTAGATTGGGAAAACAAAAACACGAGTAAGGGCCGGGCGCGGTGGCTCACGCCTGTAATCCTAGCTCTCTGGGAGGCCGAGGCGGGCAGATTGTTTGAGCTCAGGAGTTTGAAACCAGCCTGAGCAAGAGCAAGACCCCTTCTCTACTAAAAATAGGAAGAAATTAATTGGACAACTAAAAATATATAGAAAAAACTAGCCGGGCATGGTGGCGCATGCCTGTAGTCCCAGCTACTGGGGAGGCTGAGGCAGGAGGATCGCTTGAGCCCAGTAGTTTGAGGTTGCTGTGAGCCAGGCTGACGCCATGGCACTCTAGCCAGGGCAACACAGTGAGACTCTGTCTCAAAAAAAAAAAAAAAACACGAGTAAGCAGGGAGTCACACCACTGTCTTGCGTGCTGCTGGTGCTCAGCAGGAGTGGGTCCTAAGCCTGTGCACCCTTTGCTTTGTTGGTTCCCAGGATGGCAGAGCCCGTCCTGGGGACTCCCCAGCTCTGGGATTGGCGGGCTGGCCACCAAGGGCTTCAGCTCTGAGCCCCCAACCCAACTGCAAGGCCCTGCTCTTGTAGGGCTAGAGGTCAGTGGTTCTGGCTCACTGGCTACTCCCCTGCCCACTCCTTCCTGTCTCTGTATCCACTTTTGGTGCCTCTGATTGGCACCTTCTGGATACCAGAACTCAAACTTCCAGAATCCAGTTTCTTCCCACACGCTGCAAGTGCTGTTCCTTGGGTCTTGGCACCCATGTGTTTATTAGCTCCACTGACTTCCGGGGGTTGCCCCCAGCCTGGCTTTGATGTCGCGTCCCACACCAGCACTCTGAGGCATGCTGCATCTCACACACACCCCTGGTGCCTGCACGAAGCGAAGAGCCTTCACCTGAATTAAATTTATTGTCAGGAACCTGACCGAGTACCTGACCCATGTGTTTCATATCTTCCTCTTTCATTTTTTTCCCTTTTCAAGTTGTTCTCACACGCCCTCTGGGAGTCTGTAATCATATCCTCTTAGTCCTCAGGTAGACCCGCATCACCGATAGAGGCATCAAAATCTTCTGTGCCTTCATGTAGCTAATATTTTTTTCAAGATAAGGGAATGTCTCCATAAAAGGAGTCATCTGGAGCTCCCAGTGGAGGGCCGCGCTTTATTCCGCCACAGAGAAGGGCGACAGCGGGAGAGGCACATCACCAACAGACGACAAAGTGACAGCCCCAGACCGTGTCGGTCGCTCACGCGTTCCGCGAGCTACAGCAGGTCAGGGGGCCCTTAAGAACCTTGCTTTTGTCTCCTGGAAATGGAGGTCAAGGCTGACGCTCTGTTCTACAGGGGACTGGGGGCGCTGAGCAAAGGAGGAGTGGCAGATGAAAGGCAAAGTGCTCCACCCCATCCCACAACTGGGCCTGGAACCAGAGAGGACCACCGAGTGCGTGGGCCAAGCATGGCGGACCTCATCCTTCCCACGCACTGCGGGTCACCGTCACCTCCATCACTGCCTCCAGCCCCAGCACCCAACACCACAAACCAGGCGCCAACGCCTCTGGGTTCTGCCGGAAATACAGAACCATTAATCGCTGGGAGAATCACCTAATTGACACATCACAAACAAGAGCCAAGATGATTAGATTTACTGGGTCACTGTTGAGTTTAGCAGCTCGGACCGAAAGGCACGTAGGGGGCAGGAACGCTCAGATAATGACAGCGCAACAATCCCCCATAGCATTATGCTTCCTGGTGTGGCGACCCCACAAATATCAGAGTAGCAAACGGAGTCCGAACCCTTACTACTCTCTCCAAGGGGGATGCAGGTCCTTCCTCCACACCAGATCTGGGCTAGGGGTCGACGCCAAGCTTTACCCAACATCAAACTCCAGCGTCACCCCGCTTAGGTGTCCAACACCCCTCAGCTTCTGCGTCTCTGTAACTCGGGGTCAACTAGAAAGCGTGGCCCAAATCGGGGGTCTCCCGACGCGCCGGCTTCCTTCTTCTGGCAACTTCTCCCTGTATACTGTTTGCTGGATTGTGGTCTCTTCCTCCCCGAGTTTTTTTTATTCTGTTGAGGTTTTTGCCTTGCCACTGGGAGTCTTTAGATTCCGTAGGCTCTTTGATTTGGAACCCTGGGCGTTCCACTTCTTTATCACAGTGGGCACAGTTTTGTCCTCGTCCTCACACATTAGAGGCATTTGATTTTTAGTTATTTCGGCTGCCTTACACATCTCAATGGCTTTCTTTGCCCAGGAAGGTCACTTTCCCTCCACATCTTCCTCGCAGAGCACTTGATCCAATTGTGCGTGTTCTACACGCCCCCAAAAACGTGCTCTTTCAAAAGAGGTCCATGAGTTCTCCATATCCGCATACCCTGGCGGCTAATTTCAGCTCCAGGACTCTGCAGATGGCGTCCCTTGTGAGAGAGAAGATGCTTCTCTCACCAACCTGGGGTGGCTGTCCTCCTGAAGCTGGGCCCCAGGCGAACCGGCAGTTTTATTCCAGTTTCCACAGCTATGGGCCTCCAATAACTCCTCAAATGGAGGCCTGGCCTCCCCCTATCCTGGAAGCATTAATGAGATGGATGTTTTGTGCTAGCTCTGCCGAGGGGGAGGTCCTGCTTCCCCAGATGAAGGTCAGCCCACCGGAGCTGCTGTTCTAAAATTATCCCTTGCACATCCCTCAAAAGCATCAAATGGTCATAATAACTCATATTTACAAAGCACCGTCGCATTCACTGCATGGGATCCCACAGGGCTTTACAAATGCAACAAACTAATACACACGTTAACTAGAAGGCGCCTCTTGCCAACCCCTGTGAGGCAGCCACCTCTGGGGCGAACGGCAGCAGCTGTTGATCTGCACGGAGCCCCAGGACACAATGGCCAGGCCAGGGAGGGAAGAATGCCTGGACTCTGGGAGGCCCCACACTGCCCCAGCCCGACACACTCGGCCTGTGTTATTCTGATCTGACAGCGTCTTTTGATTCTGCCGCCTCTCTACCTGTTATCCGAGGATCAGAGCTTCACTGGCGGAGCGGCCGCCTATTCTATTACAACCAGGGGCCTCCAACCCCTGCTAACAACAAGCCTGGGTTTAGGAAACAGTGTCTTGGTTATGCACGCAAAGGGCACACGTCCAAGGAAAACTAAAGTGTTGAAGGCCACAGTCCCATGCACAAAGGAGCGAGCCGCATTTGGACAGGTCGGACTCCAATCACAGCATCTTTCCAAACTGTGGGGTGTGACGGCACGACTCTGTCTCTACAGTTATGCTCCTCTGAATGGCCAAGGAGAGGGGTCTGGGAAACCAAGAGAGCAGGTGTCTATACCTGCCAGGCCAGGGGACCACCCCACTGACTGTTACTCAGCACACAACTGAGGTCTTTGGAGCCACGCCCAGAATCAGAATTTTATAGCTGGAAGGAATTTCAGTTTAGCTCAGCCTCCTTCCCATTTTACAGGTGAAAAAACTGAGTCCCAGTGAGGAAAGCGACTGAAAGTCACACGTGCAGTTTGTCTCACTCTCACTCCAGTGTTCTTTCTGTTCCAAGTCCTCCTTCCTAGGACTTTCAAACAAACAAAATCCATGTTGGGCACAGATAATTTGACAAAAATAGACACACACCATAGGAACCACTGGTTCACTTACATCACTCAGATGCAGCGCGTTGAGGCGGGCTCGGGCGAAATCGGGGTGGTCGGGGATCACGGTGTATCTGTGCAGGGATTCAGCATCCCCCAACCTATACAGGCGCTGTGGATAAGACAGGCTCATGGTAAGTGTAGAGCTGCACTTGCTGAAACCACAGGGGGAAAAGCTGATTCCTTCTTGTCCCTCCCATCCAAGTGCCCACCGGATAGGGCAGAACCCAGCCCTGCCCATGGAGAATATCCCTCCAGACCCCACTGTTTGATGGAAGGTGCCTTTGTAGCCAGGGTCAGATGGGGGGCTGGTTTTAAACAGTCCCTGTTAAGAATATTCATCAAGATCTGCTCCAACTGGGCCACAAACCAATATTGTTGTTTGCCATACCTGTGTGTTTTACACAGTACAAGATGTGTAGATATTTCAGAGAATCTTTGCAACTGAGCATTGGACATGCTTTTTACTAATAACGAGATATAGCCTCAATGCCTTTGTTGTTTAGCATTAATAGTAATAATGGTGATAACAATAATACACATAGCTAATAAGTCCTTTTTATTATAAAATGACTTAATATGTGTTCAAGAAATTAAAATTGTCATAGTCTACCTCAGTCCCAGGAACACACAACTTTAAAACTCAAATTTTATCTTGACTGCTATTTTTAGAGCAGTAATTTAAGAATTGCAAACAATTTTAGGAAATGTTTGTGTCTCATCTATTTTTAGAGATGAAACTAGAATATTTCGATCCATTCCCAAATTTAATTCGGGCTTTGCAAACGTGAACCAGTCAGTACGGCATTCGGGCTTTCTGTGAGGATGGAACAGTTTCGTCACTGTGCGGGCAGAATTGAATCCCTTGACAATTTCAGGGAAAAAAATATTTAACTTCCTATCCCTTAAAATAGATACAGGCGAGAGGAAATGGGGCTAAATTACACAAAGAGGAAAAGCAGACAGAAGCTTTGAGTATAGCTGGGTTTTTTTCTGACTGGGTTATATTAAGCTTTTAATCCCATTTTTGTCTATCAGCAAGTAAGATGCATCTGATCTAGCGTTTGGTAAAGGTTCATCAATAATACCTGGCATTATTATCATTGTGATTATGAATCAAGCCATAATCAGGAACATTTATTGAGGACCTACTATGTTCCAGGTACTTGCTAAAGGATTTATGTGCTTTTATCTGTTTAATCCTCATTTAATTCCTTTAATCTTATGAAATGATTGCTGTCATTATCTGCCCCCTGCCACATCCTTCAAATAAAGGAACCAAGGTTATAAGGGATTAAGTAAAGGGCCCAAGATCACCCAGGCAGTAGACAGAAGGTTTGCACCCACATCTGTCCAGGGCCCATGTCCTTAGGCACTGACCACTGAGCAGCAGTGCACACCTTAGATGAATGACGAGCAAGGACCCACCTCATTGCAGTGCAGGTAGCTGTTCTTGGCATGAACCAGGTCTGGGGAGTCAACCACCGTGGTGAACTTGATACTGTCTGGTTTTTCACGGTATTTGGTCTGTAAGAGAAAGACAAAGATTCCCACAAAACACAGTCAAACATCATACGCTTTTCTGGATGCAGCTTCACCCTGCCTCCTCCGTACCAAACGTGCCACTGACATTGTTGGAAAACAGGTCTTCCTTCTCGCTGGGCTCCTAACAATCGAGAGCATGGAAAAGATTCAAGCTGCCTCTGTGACAAGGAATATTTTATAGGTATTTACTCTCTTGAAGAAAGAGGCTACAAAACACCATGGCCTCTTACAATAAGGGAATTCAGTAAAAGATGGGATTTAGCATCCGTGTGGCTCTGCTCCAACCCTGTCCAAATATGTGCAGTTATTAAGACACTGAAGAAGGCAGTGTCCCCCTCAAGGAGAGGCCAGGGCAGGGATCCCCAGGCCGTCAGTACCGTGGAGAGTTCAGTTAATGTAACTATCTCTGTGATACCTGAAATCAGATAATCCCTGGACACTGGACACTGTGAGTAAATTCATTAGGTGGGTGGCCAATTCCTCCCCCTCTCGAGGAAAATAATGGGCCAGTTTAGATCATAATTGTACATAATGTATTTGTTGAGAACTTTACGAATACAGCATGCATTTAGTTCCCCAGCAGTGAATTCATTTGGAAGGAAATTTCATTCTGTCTTGAGATATGGTTGCAACCGGCCCCAGAAAACACTGGGAGTCCAGTGGCCATGGGGCCCTCTTGGCATCTCCACCACTTAAACAGGTTCCCCCTCTAAAAGGAGATGCTAGGTTGTCCTTGTCAGTCCTGGTGGGGACAGGTTGACGGTACCTCGCTGATGAGTGCTCCAGCCTTCTTCGCACTCTCTATCTGTGGGGATCTCAGCGCCAGCCACCCTATGCCCTTCATGCCGATCAGGTCTGACTTGTAGCGCAACTGCAGGAAGAACATCATGGGCTTTCATCAGAGAGTGCCTAAGACTGCGAGGGCATTTCAGGAAGATCCCTGATTTGTCACAGCGTTTGCAATAAGGCTCCATCACATTTCACCATCTCCATCGGAAGCTCATTCTGCATGTCTTCAAGTCAGACGGTTTGAATTAGTGTGTTCCGCCAGGAATTAGATAACGGATCACGCACAAGATACAAGAAGGCTCCACCAGTGAATCAGCAGGATTCGGAGCAGAAAGTAAGGACCTGTGCCAACGATCACTTAAAGAGAGAGCTCAGATACATGCTCACATCCAAGCATCAGCTGGGATTGTTTTGTTTCATTCTGCCAGTGAGACGATTGACCGCCTGCCTAAATAGAAACATTCTGCCCATTATTCAGCTGATAAAAGGCTTTGAGCTCTGGGTCCAACCTGCCGTGGCTCTGAGCAAACCACTTTACCAAAAATGTGACTCAGTTTCTCTCTGTGTTACCTGAAGGTGGTAACAACCCCTCTGTTCTCATGAAAACACCTGAGGGCTCAGGGAGGGACAAGAGCCACCCTTTAAGTTAGATTTTTGCTCTCGTGGTTGTGGAAGCAGAGGCGGTTAGAGTCAGTGACAGCAGGACTTAGCTAACAGTGAGTAAGCCATTTTCATCTATTCGTGCCTCAGTTTACCTCTTCCTCCCCATAATCGTTGTGATGATTTGCTTATGTTACAAAAATGGGCTAAGCCTTGTTGTCTTTCCTCATTTTAAGGGCTCAGAAGATTAGGCTATAGCCTCGTTTCTGGGAGACAACAATAAATAACACTTTAAGACACGATCGGGAGCCTCCTCGAACGTTCAATGTGATTACCATTCCCTGATCTGCCCACTGTTACCTGCAATGAGACAGTCTCCTGAATGCTTTGCTTCTCCTCTTTATGGAAATTAGGCATTTTTAAAGGTGGAAAAAAGCCTCTCTAAGGAAATCTAAGATTTGGATCTAAATGAAGTTGACGGCATTTCTCTAATTTAGATATAAGCTGTGCCGTAACGCAAAATATCACTCCAGAAATCAGCCTCTCGGCCTTTTTAGTTTCCTTTCATTTCAGGATTCACAGCATTCCTCACAGCTGGCCTCAAAGAGGGTCCGTTTCTGATCTACTGTCTGCTTGTTAATGCCCCTGTGCAAATTCGACTCTGCTTTCCAACTGGTGAAGGGAGACATCACTCAGGTTTGGGAGCAGGTTTCAAAACCCCATGTCAGTAAGATTGCTTTTTACACCGCGATCTTTCAGTCTACACTGGCAAAGCTTTTGCCTTGCACTCTGATAAAGAACAGAGAAAATTGGATAAATTTCTAAGTTGGAGAGAATAATCCTACAGGGCCTCTTCACAGCCAGGCCTTGCTCCTTTCATAAGCGAGATGAAGTGGGGAGCGTGCTTTCAACTTGCCTTTTGTTGAGCTGAACAGTACGATCCAGGTAAGTCAGAAAGCAAGATGCAGGTTCCCCAAAGATCTGACTGTGCCTCAGACTCTCTTATAAATGGATCATCTATTGATATCTCAGCTCCCAGCCCAGCTTTGACTATTCACGCAGACCCTAAAAACAACACACCTGCCCCAGACTTCACGATAAAAGAAGAGGAGAGGGGAGAGAAGTCGAGAAGAATCTGCTACCAAAAGTGGTTTCGAAGAAGAATTCTAAGGTAATGAGAGACCATCCCCAGCTGCCCGACTGAATCTGGCTTCCCCAAATGGCAGCCTTGTTCTTTCCCTTCACATGTCCTAAGGTCTGGAAGCCACCGTTTGATTCCCACGTGAAGTTTCCTGGCACCCCCATCTTGGAGCACTGTGTTGCAAATGCAAGAGCTGCAGCCTTCACTGCCTGAGTTCTAACACAGTGGGAAGATGCAAACAATTGCACCCAGGAGGTACCTGGGGGAAAGAACATCTTTCTCATGTTAATAAGAAACACTATAATCACTACGTTGTGCAGGGTGGGGTTTGCTTTGGACCCACCATTTCATTCAGTCCTCACACCATCCTGCAAAGGAGAGGTTATTCTCATCCCCAGAACAATTTCAAATGATTGCTGAGACTCTCAAAAGAGCCATCAGCTGCTATACTGTGGGTGAAGCCACACCGGGAGTGGTTAAGATGCAGGAGCCAGAGTACCAGAGTTAATAATCCAGCCACCTGAAGAAGCCAAAGAGACTGACCCAGGAGTCAGGAGACAAGAGCTGGAAGGCCCACATTGCCTCTTAATAAACTGCATGGTCTTGGGCATGACATTTCCCCACCAGCTTGTGGCCTTGGGCAAGCTACTTAGATTATTGCTATCTTATTGCCGCATCTGTAAAAATAGGAGTAATACTAGTACCTACCTAGATATTAAATGGGACAGTTCGCACAAAATATTTACACTAATGCCTGGCCTGGGGTTAGCATCCCATAAATTTTAGCTACTGTTATTGTTGTTGCTGTTAATTCTGATGAGGAAACTGAAGCCCAGAGAGCCTAAGGAGTCTGCCTCATGTCACATGGCTGTAAACTGTCCCTAGGACAGTGACAGTTCCTGCATGTGCCTTTGAGGACTCCCTGTAGCCCCAGTGTGAGACTGTGGAGGAGAATGGACTATCAGACTTGGAAAGCACCTAGAGGTGATGGAACTAGCACCTGGCCCTGGCTGAGGACGCGGGCAGTCACAGCCTCGAGGAGCTCAGCCCCCAGGTGAGCAACTCTTGGCAGGAGAAGCAGCTGAAGGCCGGGGCTGCTCAGTTGAAGTCCTGCGAGCATCCGCTTTCTTTTCTATGTAATATATCCATGTGAAAATTGGGCTATTAATAGTGGCTGCAATAAAGCTGAGGTCTCAGAATCAACTGAACATTTTGGGGTCTACTGTTCATGGTCTCTTGGAATCCAGGCTCCCAAATTAACCAGTTCATTTTTCAGAAACAATGCATACAGCATAATATGGTAATTTAAAACTTAAGCAATAACTTCTTAGCATTCAAAAATTTAAGACATATCCTGCTTTCAAAATGTCAGTAGAAGATCTCCAACTACTGTTTCTCGAAAAGGACTCTCCTTTTTAGGTTATGTTCTCTCTTCTTTTTTTTAGTGTTAAAATCTCCTTTCTTTTTCAGAAATAACCGTGACATAAATGGTAGCTTGAGGTGGTGGCTAGTTTCCTTTTCGTCACTTAGTAAAATAAAATCTGACATTGTGTTGATCCCATCATTTAAAAAAAACATTTTCCCATGAATTTCAAAAGTCTGAGATCAGGGATCAAATTGAACCTCTTTGCTTTTCCGACTGAGAGATGGAGGCCCAGAAAGTGAAGTGATCACTCAAGGACGCACAGGCAGTAAGGGACAAAGCTGAGCTTCCTACACACATGTCCTCACTCCCACCTCTCCCTCCCTTACCCCTCCCAGGTGGCCTCTGTATCTTCCTCAGGGCCCTGTCCTATCCCAGCAGGTTTCTCTTCTTCCAAGAAACAGACCATTGACAAGAGGGTCCCTGGTTAGGCACCAGAGCGTCAAGCTGTGAGCTCTTCCTTGGGGGGGGGTGGTCTCAAAATCACCCTCCAGCAAGTGGAAGGACTTTGCAGGTGGAACTTGGGCTGGCACTGCTGCAACTAAACCCCTGATGGGGGCCCAGGTGAACTTACGCTACTCCACCCTCTACTTGATGTGATGTTGTAGTTCTAACAAATGGTGGTTAATAATTAAATGATAATGAAGTTATTAAATAATAAAGTCATTGTTATGGTAAGTAACAATCAATTATGGGTTTATAATACTTCACTTATCGCCATATATAATTAAACTAAAAGTAGCCATTGCCCTGAGGGCAACCAGAATTGGGAGGGTTGGTGCAGGGAACATATTCCAACAGCTAAACTTATTCTAGAGTTTCTATGGACGAGCCATCGTGCTAAGTGCTTCATACAGAGCAGTTCTCAAGTGAGAACTGGATTCCCAGCGGGGGGTAATTTTGTCCCCCAGGGACATTTGGTAGTACCTGGAGGCATTTTTGGTTGTCACACTGGGGGGTGCTCTGGGCACCTAGAGGATAGAGACAGGGATGTGGCTACATATCCTGCAACGTACAGGACAGGCTCCTACAAAAAAGAATTATCCTGCCTAAAACGTCAAGGGTGCAGAAGTGGAGAAACTCTGACACAGATACCAGGTTATGTTCTAAAATGAGAGCACCTTCCTCCTGGGGTTGCTGTGGGGCCCAGAGAGACCAGGTGAGGCACGGTGCCTGCTCCACCATGCGTCCTGCCTCACGGTGTGCCGTAATCCCATTGTCATCATCATGTCCCATGTCCCACGTCATTGTTACCATGTCTGAGGCTTGGGATGGGCGTGGACTAGTCCAAGTTCACCCAGCCAGTGGCAAAGCTGGGATTGGAATTCCAGGAGTCTGGCTCCGGAACCTCCCCCATGATGTGGGAGGGGCTGGGGCTCCTACCTGGTGTCCTTGCTGGGGGCAGGACCTCCCCTTTGTGGGCCTCAGGGTCTGTACCTGCACTACGAGGGGCACACCCACCCAGCAGGATGGGTAAGAGTGTGGGTTCTGGAGCCAGCCCACTGCACCTCCATGTGACCTCATCCCCAAAATAGGAGTAACAGCTGTCCCCCACCTCAGAGCGCTGTAGCGAGGACACAAGCAAAAGTGTCAGCCCTGGTTACATTACTCTTGTCGTATCATCACCTTCATCCTTACTGTGCACAGCCCAGACCCTGTTCTCTCTCTGACCACGTCCCCCGTGACACCCCCCAACACAGTCACTCACTTGCTTCAGTCTGGCCTCAAACATGCCACGGCTGCTCCTGCTAAGGCCTTTGAACTTGCTATTCTACTTGCCTGGACTGCTCTATCCCCTTCCCTCTTCTCCTTTAGGCTTTTGCTCAAATGTCACCTTTTCAGTGAGAACTCCCCAAACGCCCCATGTTAAACGGCACATGTGCATGTACACACACGTGCACACACACACACACACACGCCCTCCTACCTCACTTCCCTGCTCTATTTGTCACCATATCATGTATCCCCATCTGTCATACTATATATTTTACTTATTTATCATGGTTTATCTCCCTCCAGTCTAATGGAAGTTTCATGAGTACAGTTGTTTTTGGCTCTTTTGTTGACTGCTGTATTCCCAGGGCCGAGAATGGTGCCTGGCACATAGTAGGTGCTCAGTAAATTTTGTTGAATGATTGGATGAATGATTCCAGTCTAGATGACATAAACTGCGCAAGTCATCGTTTGGGGGGTGGGTGGGGAGGGGAGGGTCCAAAAGGCTAAGGATAAAGCAGAGATTTACACCCAGGCTTGATGGGAGGAGGAAGGCTGGGGCTGATTTGCCTTCCATGAAGACCCCTACCTCACTCTGCAGGGCATGGGCTTTCTTGGCCCAGGCCATCTTCAGGTCCTCGGGCAGTGCCGTGAACTCGTGGCACTGTGTCCTATAGTCGTAGTCACTGGCCAGGGCCTGGGCCTTCCTGGCGTGGACCAGATGCACCATGTCCATGGGTAGGTGGCACTGGGCTTGGCTGCTGGCCGCCTCCCTCTTGTACTGATGCTCGCTTTGCAGCTGGCCCATCCACCGGCAGTGCTGGAGCCAGGGGTCGTCACTGACACTCTGGACCCCGATGAGCTTCCCTCGCTCCTTCACAAAGTCATGTCTATAGAGAAACTGGAAGGGAAGACCCACCAGTCAAATTACATCTGTGCATTTTCATTGCAGACCCTAGAAAAATCACCTGTTCTTACGCTAGGAGGTGATGATTATAAGAAAAACCACAGAGGGGTTGGCCCGAGAGCGTGCCTTCCTCCCTGGGGGACGAACAATTAAAACATCGCTCCATTTTTCCTATCTAATTAAAATCAGATCCTCAGAACCAAAGCAAAGGCCCTACTCCCCTTATGTGTCCTATGGCCAAAAGGAATTTATCAAAAAGAGTCAAAGAGAAACTTGTGCTTTATCTATTAGCACTTGGCAAAACATTAAACCCAGAAGACAGGATCCGTTTATTTGAAGTCCACATTTTCTGTGATTTGTTTGTGGGAAAGAAAAAGTCACCTTCATGTCCCAAAGCTACGGACGTTATCAACAGAGTGGCTGAAACACAGCTGGCAAATCCTGACACCAATGCGTGAAACTACAGAGAGCCAAGAGGGAGATGCGTTCCAGCTGCGTCGCGATTTCCAGCGAGAGTTCTCCTGATTCTGGGTGCCATTAGAAAACAGGCAGTTCATGCATCACGGGAGAACTGTTGCCTAGATGTTGCAATTAGAAATAAATCGCAATCTTCCTGCTGGAGACCTTTGCCTGAATTTAGCTTCTGATTAACGGAGCCTTTCTTTCCCAACCTCCGCCAAAGAATCTCATTCATAACTGATATATTCTGCAGGTGACATCCTGTCTCACATGGTTACAGATTTGCTTTAATTCAGGAAAACCAGCCACAGACATTGTTTTACATGAAGTTAACAGAAATTAGGCAAGATGGAAGGTCAAAGCATTTGACTCACATCACTGGCTATATCTCCAGAGGCCCGGGCAGCCTGGAAGGGGAGAGCCTCTGTTGTCAGCTTGTAGCCTTGAGCACGAAGATTATGCCAAGATTCCTTGTATTTTGCCTAAAGTGGGAACACATGTAAATTTTCTTTAAAAAAAAATCATATGGATCAATGAACAAAGGCTACCCCTTTCATTTGTAGCAAAGTGTTCCAGGCTTGATTTCTATTTGGTGGAGAAAGTGTCATTCACACACCCCCTGTAGTGGCCTCTGAATACACATATGTACTCACAGTTGTGAGAAGGTATATTTAACATGGACATCTAAAAAATACACATTTGTAAAAGTTTCTCTGAAGGCCAGAAAGGTCACTGTTAGATGACTTCACAGATACAGAGAGACATGGTTTTGGAGCATGCTTGAACTTAAGCAAAAACAAAAGGCTTACGTCACTCAGATTGGCTGCGTTCATTTTTGCTCGGATGAACTCGGGCAGGCCTAGGGTCATTGTGTATTGGTGTCTTGCATCCTCTCCAGCTGCTTTATAGAGGCGCTGGGCAAAAAAAAAAAA